>NW_026526810.1:82472160-83072160 GCF_024362965.1 Panthera pardus | reverse complement strand
TCAAGGATGTCCCAACATAATCATAAGGCACACAAATGAATAATATTGGAAATAAAACACGATCAGTTCTTACCTGAGAAACACACCCTTTTGAACAAATTTAGAGAATATTTTTCAATTTATGAAATCTTTCCAGGTTAATCCTTTGAACAATATATGTTTGGAAGTTCTTTTTTTTATTAAAAAAATAATGTTTATTTATTTTCTGAGAGACAGACAGACAGACAGACCATGAGCAGGGGAGAGGAACAGACAGAGGGGGCACAGAATCTAAAGCAGGCTTCAAGCTGTCAGCACAGAGCTCAACATGGGGCTCGAACTCACAAACCGTGAGATCATGACCTGAGCTGAAGTCAGACGTCTAACCAGCTGAGCCACCCAGAGGTTCCTGATGGAAGTTCTTAAATGCATTACATGTTTCCTTGTTTTCTTACATAGAGTGTGAATATAATCCCAATGTTTCTTCATGCATACAAGTAATAACAAATAGTATTATTTTCAATTTTTACCCAGCAGTGGTACTCAAGTATGGTCCTCAGACCAACAGTAACTGGAAAATTGTTGCAATACTAAAGCTTGGGTCCTACTCTAGATCCACTGAAGAAAAAGCTGCAGGTGATTCTGATGCCCACTAAGGCAGGAGAATATTGATCTAGGTATAGGGCTGTTTTTGCCTTTGCTCAAGCAACAAGTTTTAGAGTCAGACACACGTAGGTTTAAATCTAGATCCTATCAGTTCTTAACCAAGTGATCTTGGGAAGTTATCTAACCTACCTAAAGCCCAAATTTGTCCTATGTAAACTCAACTCTATACAATTGTGAGGATTGTATGAGTGATTATATGTATAGGTCTTGGCAAAGTGCTTCACACAAACCAGGAGTTTAATGAAAGGGTGGTTCAGCTGTGTTGAACAATTCTGTTTCTGATAGCTGTTTTATGCAGGTTTACCATAGCTTTTAGAAATAAACATCCTGGGGCATCACCCAGGCTCATGACACTATGACAGCATGGAGCCTTCTTGGGATTTTCTCTGTTCCTCTCTCTCTGCCCATTCTACTCACACTCTCTCTCAAGTTGAAAAAAAGAAAAAATGTATATATACACATCCCTATTTAACATATAACATTCTCATTAAAATCTTAAAGTTGCTGGTTTTAACATGAAATTTTTATCAAAGAAGAACTAGACTAGAATTTTTTAGTACTTTAATTTTTTTTACCTTACTCCTAGATAACAGAGGTAATCAGAAATCTTAACTCTTAACTGTTTTTTATTAAAAATAATTTCATCTAGAATATTCAGTTTTATAGTACAGTCTATTCCTGATTAGGCATATTGGAAAAATATCTTAAGAGAAGCATGATTTCTAAGTATGTGACAGTAAAGAAGAAATTAATTTTAATTGCAGGATTTTAATTGTTTTTTTTTACTGCATTCTTACATGTTCAAAATACTTGGAAAGTACAAAGGTTAAATAAAGGAATCATTTTGCAACCGCCATCACTATTAATTGGGTTTCCCTGAGGGATACAGAGTTAAAAAAGAACTTAGCATGCAACTATAAAACGGATTCCTTTTCAGCAGGTGGAAATAGAAATATGTACTAAATCTCAACGGTGAGAAGAAATTAAACTTCTTTAAAATAAAAACGAAGGAGATACTGTGGCTTCAATTATTTGCTATCACTGGATATCCAGAGATGAGCCTTGCCATCAGTAATTCTAAACTTTTAAATATATTAGATTTTTTTATCAACTGTCCAATAAATACGGAAAGTAATTCTATAACCATTCATAATTTCATAGCTGCAGATTAATAGCCATTATTCCTTTTCATTTACAAATTAAAAACCACATTAACTGTGAAGGATTTCCAATGGTGTTTTCACAACGCCTTGTATTATACTGAATACTTAATAGGTACTTTAAAGGACAGTAGCATTACAAATTCATCCCATCAAATATATTTCATTTCAACTTGAATTGATAACTTAAAGAAAATCTTAGATGGAAATCAAATATTTGATAACATGTTTGGTCTTTTATTTATTTTTCTGTTCAGTGTTCTTCTGTTTTGAAAAAGAATAAATAAGTAGATGAGCAGGGAGGTGAAAATCATAAAGATGGTTATACTACCATTCTCATTTCTGGCTCTGTGAAAATATCAAGACAAGATTTCTTTGCCATGAAATAATTGGCGCAACCCAGCCTAAAAAAAAAAAAAAGTCAGTTTTAAATCTACTTACAAGACCAAATTACTCTGCTATTTAATATAAATCACTCTTTTCTTTTACATGCTGTTCTCTTTCATGTGTCTACAAATATTGTACCTTATTATACTTTCCTTATTAAAAAATCATTATTTATTCCCTGCTTACTTAGTATAAAAAGTTACCCATATTTAAGTAGCCTTTGATCAGCCTACTTACAGCCTATTTATTTTCTTTTCCTTGTATCCATGCTTCTAAAAAAATGTCCTTCTCTCTACAGAGACTTTCCTTAACACTCCTTTCAGTTCACCTCTGTAGTCCATCATTAATAAACAGAAATCCATTGAAATTCCTCACGTGATAGTCAGCACAGGCTACATTATGCTGCAGTAAAAAAATAATCCTGAATACTCAGTAGCTTAAATTAGCAATAGTTTAATTCTCACACAAAGGTGGTAGGGTCCCAAGTTGATAAAGCTTCACCCATTTATGACATTAATTACTCAACACTCACTGCGAAAAAAGAAAGGACATAAAGATTTCACTGGGTTTTTTAAGTGCATCAATCTGAGAGTAAGACTCATGTTCCCCTTTTGTTGAACAAAGCAAATGAATCCTTATAAAAATGCCTGAGGGGAATGCTAAGATTAAGAAAATAAAACTTTAAATAAAACATAACTAAAACAATGATTGTGAGAATTCAACCTACTGGCATGGCCAAAAGACACTAAAATTAAGAAATTGAGGGTCAGGAAACCATTTCCAGAGGAAAAGTCAAAGATATGACCATACCACATTTTGCTAAGATTAAAAGTATAGGGTATTATATTATTTAAAAGGTTCTTTGAGGAAATGTGAGCATCTCAAGTTTAACCTCTGAAACTAACCAGTGGTCTTGAGGACACTTGGGGGAATTTTCTTTTTTTAGCCATCTCAGTAGCAGCCAAATAGAAATAGTATTGCCTAGTAAAGACGTTATGTTTAATGGCCCGAATCCCCGTGACATATAAGGAGATGCACGAAGTGACTGAGAATTACATAGCAGCAGAAACACTGCCAGTGTGTACTGAAAGGGGCACAGTACAAAATGAAAGGTCTTTGGACTCCAGAAATTCTACCTGCAGGAAATGTGATGATGTAACTCTTCAACTACAACAACCTGCTCTCCTCTTTCATGGAAAAGAAGGATGACTAAGAAGATGTAGCACTGTACTCTGAGTGTGGAATCAGTAACCAGGGAGAATTATCTCCAGGCCTTAAAACCAAATGGGGTTTTCACAGGTGGATTTCAAAATTGCTTGAAACCAATGACTCTCTTTCTCCTTCCATTGTATCCCTTTTTGAACCAGAATGTCCATCAGTGGTTTTCTTCGCCTGCCCTGCCATGGCATTTATGGAACAAATAACATGCTCCTTTAGTTTCTTGCATGGATCAAAAGATGGAGAGGAATTAGTCTCAGAATACCCAGAGCTTCACCCATACCTAATTTAGAGGATTTAGATAGTGAAATTTGGGAGTTTAAATCCTATAATATTTAGTTAAGGTTTTGTACTTTGACTTCATGCTGTAATAGGATCAAACCTTTAGGGACCTGGGTTGGGGTGAATCTATTTTGCATATGCTATGGATGTGAATCTTTGGAGACAAGAGGGTGAACTGAAAAGGGCAGAATACAGAGTCCCCCAAAATGTCTACACCCTACTCCCTGGAGTCAGGGAGTAGGTTACCTTACACGGCAAAAGGAACTCTGCAGATAGAATTACGGTTGTAATGTTAAAATAGATTATCCTGGATTATCAGATAAACTCAATATAATGACACAGTCTGTAAAAAATGAAAGAACAGAAGGCATAAAATATGTGAAAATGGAAAAAGTAGCAGGAAACATTCAAAGTGTGAGAGGAACTAGACTCCTTTTTTCTTGCTTTGAACACAGAGAAAACAAATCATGAGTCAACCAGTGTGAGTGGTCTCTGGAAGCTGAACACAGTCATCAGTTGACAGCCAGCAAGAAAACAGGACCTCAGTCCTACAACCACATGGTATTGACTGCAAACAATTTGAACTGCAAGGAAACAGATTCTCCCCCTAGAGCCTCCAAAAAGAAACAGAGCCCTGCCAAAACCTAGCTATCAGATTTCTGAGATGTATATAAGGCCGCTGACCTACACAACTGTTAGCCATTTAAAACAGCACAAATTTATTACCTAAATTTGTGATAGTTTTCAAATGGCAGTAATAGAAACCAATGTAAGTATATACTCACATGTGCTTGTAGGTACTATATGTGTGTGTATATATATATATATATATATATATATATATATATGTATATATATATATACATATATGTATACATATACATATGTGTGTATACATGGATATGTGTACACATATACATGTGTGTATACATATATATGTCTATACATATATATATGTATACACACACACATATACATATAGTACCTACAAGCACATGTGAGTATATATGTGTATATATATATATATATATATATATATATATATATATACACACACACACACTATTATACATTATAAATGTAGTTTTGAGAACATTTTAAATAAACTTTTCGTTACTAGTATATGACAAATAGCATTGTTTTTACCATATTTGTTGCAATGGAGACATCTATAGATACTGGGGGTAGTGGTTTTGACATTTTTTTCATAGAATCATTATAACAAGTACTTTCCTCAGACGCAGAATGCTGATCATATTTAGAATTATGGATAATCTATCATTATCAATCTCTGACCCTGGTTTCATTTCATTACTTTCCAGTCTACATCACAGAAAGTATTACTACAGCATCTGAGATTATTTTTAATTAATAATTCCACATTTTTTGCTTCTTAGAAAGAATTGTGCATAGGACAAGAATATTGAAATTCATGGCAGGAGGCAGAATCAAGTTTCCGAGTTGGTCATAAATATCACAAGACAATATATCAGTATATAAACTAGTGACACTTTCAGAAACAAATTTTTTTATATAGAAACAACTATTTCAAAAACAGCTTTTTTTGTTATAGAATTGTTTTATGTCTTTATAATTTATTTGAAGATCTCTGAAGTTCATTTCTGACCAATTTCTTTTAATAAACATGAGACTGTGTGGTATTATTTCACTCAGAGAAATAAAGGTGCAGGATTATAAACTGTGACTTAATCTTCTTCCTGAACACTCTCCAATGTGACTTTTTTAGAGGTATTTTTCTTTTTATTATGATAGAATTGAAAGACAAAAGGGCAGTGGCAATCTATCACTTGTATGAGAAAAACCTAGTAATAAGAAAACTGTAATAAAATAAGTGTAAGAAACCCTGAGAGCCTTGCTCTACAGTAATAAAGATAAAATAAATGGGCTTGGAAAAGATAAGAGTTATCTACTTTAGTAAGCAAGAAGTGGTCACAACTGACAAGCCAAGATGGAAGTCTACATGGAGAATTAACCTCAAGTTTAACAAATAGAAAATTGAAAAAGTTTACACAAGTAGAATAGAAATTACATAGCTTGCCTTCATTCTGTGTCAAAAAAAAGAGTAATAGTTGGTCTGGCATGCTTTTCCGGAGAACATTTATTTTTCAAATCTAGGATGACAACTAAACAGCAAACATGCAGATACAATAAAAAGCGACCCCTTATTTAAAAACTCATTAGTTTTGCTCCAACGTATTTTTCCCCAAATAATCAGTTGGAGACATTTCGCTGTATATGTTTAAGACATTCTTTTATATTTCTTTTTTAAATTTATTTTTATTTTTTATAAATTTTTAAAATTGTATTTATTTTGAGAGAGATAGACAGCTAGCAGGGGAGGGGCAAAGAGAGATAGAAAGAAAGAATCCCAAGCAGGCTACGCACTGTCAGTGTAGAGCTTGGCATGGGGGTCTGAACCCATGAACCACAAGATCATGGCCTGAGCCGAAGTCAAGAGTCAGAGGCTTAACCGACTGGGCCACCCAGGTGGCCCCCTCTTTTATATTTCTTCAAGCAATTGGATTTGAAATGCACAGTTTAATTTCATTTTTTTAATCCAGATTTGGCCAAATTTATAATCTGATATACAACTATTAAATTTTCCAGTTTTAGCCACTATGCTTTAAAAATAATCGGAAAGTGTCACCATATTAAAGGGAAGTTTATAAGGTGCCAATTGCTTATCTCAAAGGGCTAGATTTTTATATATTTTACGAAGGTTTTTCAAGGGTATTTTATAAGACAAAAAGAAAAGTTTTCTTCCTGATAATTTATTGCACTGTTGAAGTATTCCTTCTCCCTGGACTAAAAGAGGAAAAATAGCATTAAATAAAAGAGACACTGGTTTTCTGTCTTCATGATTAATATATTTCATTGTTGATAAGAGTAATATCTCCCATAATAAAAGTTGCATTGGTCTAGAATTTATGGATAGTCAAAATATACTTTGGACAATCTATTGTTCTGTATATGTTAGACCAGACAACAGGAAATTGATACATCTGTTTGCTAACAGACTCTGGTCAAGTTGGTTGTCCTATTAAGGCTCAGGAAATTGTTATCCAAGTATACTACCGATGTTACGGAAATTTAATTATCCTATATTTAGGAGTATGAAAAAATTTTCACTGGGGGAACAGAGTCCTTCCATTTCCATATTATACTGGCAAGAACTACTTCATTACTAAATATGAAAACTAATAGACATCATTTAATCAATACTCAAGTATTTAAAATTATTTATATATTAATTATAAATTATATATTATATTGTGTTGTATTGTACATTATATATTATATTATATTATATTATATTATATTATATTATATTATATTATTACAAGCTTAGAAATCAAGTGATGCATTAACATAATTGCATCTTCATTCATTTTTCTTCTAAGGTCTTATTCTGGTTCTTACACATTTGCCAAAGCAGCCTATTGGGTAATGATATTTGCCAATTCATGATATGATGATACAATGTGTCATCTGAAAAGGCTTCTCCATATATTCCATCAATGCAAGTCCATAACTTCCAAAAATGTGATAAAAGAAATCCGTTTTCTGTGTGTGTGTATGTGTGAGTGTGCCAGGGAGTGTGTCTCACTAGAAACATTGTAACAGTTGCTGTTGGACACTTTACCACATGCATTATAGAATGATTAACACTTCCATTCACTGAAAGCACAGTGTGGAACACAGCTTGTAAGTACATTTGTTACATATACCTTTACTGCAATTGTTTTTTAACCTTTCACTACATGCACTACAGAACATGTGTCACTTCCATTCACTGAAATAACACTGTTGTATTCAGCTTGCAAGTAGACTGTTTGAAACATCTAAGTGTTTTTTGCTTTTTTTTTCATTATTCAATTTATGTAAACTAAAAAAAAAACAAACAGTTCATTGGTTTCTTTCACCGTTTAGCACCTCCTCTGGCAACTATCAACCTGTTCTCAGTATCTGTGAGCTTTAGCTGTTTTTTTGTTTGTTTTGTTTTGAGACTCCACATATAAGAGAGATCATACAGTATTTGTCTTTCTCTTACTTATTTCACTTAACATAGATGTCTTAATGCCATTTTGATACATTATTTTAAAAATCTTCCCTGGGTATTCCACTAGTCACATTTCTTACTTAAGACTTATTTTCAACCCACAATAACTAAAAATAACAAGTGTATTTCATTAATTAAGATGACTTGTTCTCTTTTTTTTTTTCTGGCAGTGTTAGATGCTTTCAAAATATAAGCGGAACTAGGCATTTCAATCTATAAACTGTATTTCAAAATCCTATGTTATACTTCAACAATTTTATTCATTTTATTAAATATTATCCTACTTAGGTAAGTAACACTGTAAGATATGTTCAACAATCCATGCTTGGGCAGAATCACAGCTAGTATTTAACACCAATAGTATTAAACATGAAATGGAGGTCATAGTCCCCAAAGAGCTATAAAAAGCTATATCCAAGTTAATTGTTTTAACACTACTCTAATATAGTTTTATATTGTTGTCTGGGAGAAGAATTTTCTGAATGCTAGAGCTAGAACTCACCTTCTGTCCCAATTTACATATACATTTTTATATAAAAAGTATACATAGTATTTTGGAGAGTATTCCAATAGGGAAAGCCTCTATGAAATATGTTTATTTGTTTTAGCATATTGGAGACAATTTGTTTCTTGTTTATGGAATCATGGATCCCAGTACAAAAGACATAAAAGATGGGTTTACCCACCAATTTTAACCTTAGTATTGGATCGTTCCAATTTTTGAGGTCAGCAATTAAGATCTTCTACTACCAAGCTTTTTAATGTCGAATTTTAATATACTAGTGTGAATTGTAAGAAAATATTAACTTTTCATCATTTATAGCTCAAAATAAATCCATGTTATAAACACTGCAGATAATAAAAAAATAAATTTATAGTATATCAAAACCTTGACTTTTCAATTTTATTACAATGGTATCTAAACTTCAACCAGGCCAACCTACTTGTCAACCGTTCCACATATTTCTGAGAATATGTTAACACACTGTTTTGTAACTGTTGCTTTTATTTAATCCATTGAAAGAGAGTCTTATATCCAAGTGTCACACAAAAGAAAATCTATCGATTCAGTGGTCTTTCAGAAAATGTAGAAGTTTCACTAATTTGGCATTTAATGGGTTATTTTCAACGTAGGATGGTTTATTGCAGTAAGCACAATAAAATATTTGGAGAAACTTACATTCAGAATCTATCAAGAAAATAAGTATTAAATTACAACAGTGACAACATAGAATGCTGTATATTCTGCATGTATCTGTGAGTAAAAGTGAACAGATGTTTCTTGGAAGAAAGAATTGGGTTCATTGTAATTGTACATACTAATACTCAATCCCTGAGAATTTAGCTATCACACACCTTACAGGGCAATCACTCATGGGATTTAGGGGTTTATATGACTCCAGGAACCAAAATGTCTAAAGATGAATCCATGAAATATAATCAACAAAGTAAGGCTTGTGATTTTAGACTGTGAAGCTATGCAACATGTCAGGCACAAAACAAGTAATTCACATTAGGATCCAAAAGTCAGGATTATTATAGAATTACATTAAAATTATAACCCACTTTCTATGCCATTGATAGAATAATGGCAAATTTATATTCTAAGAGTGAGTGGAGGTATGTTGCTATTGCTTATTACCATTTTGTCATATACCATTTTGTCAAAATACATGACAGAATTATAGAATTAGGTAAAAAAGAAAAATATGTCAACAATGAAATCAGATAGGCCTGGGTTCAAATCTCAACTCTAGTATTTTAATTTGTGAATGTGGGCAAGTTGTTTTTCCTTTTTAGCCTCAAGTTTCTTCTCTTAAAATAAGAAAAGAGTTAAAATAACTATCTCAACACATTGATAAACATGAAAATAGATACCTTATATAAAAAATCTATTATAGGGGATAGTCAGAAATTAATAAATACTTGTCCTTTTATTAACTATTAATTTCCTTAACTTGATTTTACCTCTGGGAAGTTTCTCATCTCTTTTATCATGACCCAACTGACTTCAACTAGTTTGTTAGGTTCACAGTAGGGTCCCCCCCGACACTCTGCCCACCCCTGGTTTCCACAGAAGCTCTTACCTTTTTGAGAGACATTAATGAAAGCCATTTGGGGTTCAAGTGCTGGAACTATGTGTCTGGATTCAAATTCTGGCTGCATAATTATTAAAAGTAATTAAACTCTGTGCACCAAGATTTATTATATGCTTACCACATTAGTTAATATGTGATTAAATCAGATAATTGCATGTAAATTATATATAAAATACTAATAGTGCCTTGTTAAATGTGCAACAAGAGTAGCTTTTATCATTTCTAACAAAGCTGGGGCTTCCTTTGCATGGCATTTGAACTTTTTTTTAAATTTTTAAAATTTTATTTTATCTTTTTAATTTACATCCAAGTTAGTTAGCATCTAGTGCAATAATGGTTTCAGGAGTAGATTTCTTAATGCCCCTTACCCATTTAGCCCATCCCCCTCCCACAACCCCTCCAGTAACCCTCTGTTTGTTCTCCATATTTGAGAGTCTCTTATGTTTTGTCCTCCTTCCTCTTTTTATATTATTTTTGCTTCCCTCCCCTTGATGACACTTGAACTTCTAATGTGCTCTTTAAGATACAAATATGTTGACAAAATTAGATGCTGAACATCAACAGTGCCACTTCTGCCTTTACTCACCCTATGCCATTTTTCTCCACAGCTCTTTTTCTCTCTTAACTATGCTCAACTTCTTCCTGTCTGTTAAGTCCTTCCTTTATTGTATACACATCCTCAAATGTTTAACATTAAAAAATAAGTCAGCAAGGAATGATGTCAGTATCATGGTGACAATTCATTTCTCTTTTCTCACACCCATACTTTATTATTATTATTATTTTATTATTATTTAATGTTTATTTTTGACAGAGAGAGAGCATGGGTAAGGGAGGGGCAGAGAGAGATGGAAAAAGAATCCCAAGCAGGATCCATGCTTTCAGTACAGAGCCTGATGTGGGGCTTGATCTCACAAACCTTGAGATCATGATGTGAGCCAAAGTCAGATGTTCAATTGACTGAGTGAGGCGCCCCCTCTCTCCTTTTTTAAACTTAATTAAACATCCATAACTGAACAAAAGTGCCTCTGCACCTTATACCAAAAAAACCTAGGAGGATTCTAGCCCACGTGAGCACCCAAAAATAAACAAAACTTCAGTAAGCACCATAGAGTCAATGGATTTAACAAATATGCTCACCCTCACTCTATGCAATCAGAGGGAACAAATGGACAGAAATAAATCTGCACAGAAACCCATGGAGGAGAAGGAATTTGCAGAAGTCCCACCTGCCTGAGGAAACATTCCAGCACACCATGGGAGTGGAATAGAGACAAATCTCATGGCAGAACAGTGAAACTCAACAGAGCTGCCTACTCCCAGGGGTGGGGGAAGCTAGGGCTAAACTGTGTAATAGCCATAACAGTGGCAGCCTCTTCCACAGAGGAGGCAGGAACTGTAAGTAGTGAGTGACTACTATGCTCTCCCACCAATGTGGGTTGTGGCTGGAGAAACCTGATCTCTCCAGCAACACTTAGATATCTGAGGATGGACCTCTATCACTGGGGAGAGAGAGGAAAAGAGAAGGAAGCAAATAAATTATCAAAAGGTATTCAGGGAATGCATTTCCTGTAGTCTGCTTCAAGGCTTCACCAGAAAGTCTGCTTATAAGCTCCTGGAGGTACCCTAAATCCAGGATCTTCCCTCCAGGCCTGCAGGTACCATCAAAACCCCAATTGCTAAACCCATACCACCCTATACTCTGCTACTGGCTTCCTGTGTATGCTCTCTAGGGAATCTATGAAAGCATCCACAGATCAAGCTCACAAAAGAGACCAAGGTTGGACAAGGGACTGAAAACAAAATTGAGCTCTATCACTACCCTCTGGAATACGAAAGAAAAGTTTCTGATAGGTAAATTCTAAGAATCACGGAAAATATAAAAGCTTGGATAAGGATGTATCGGCTGCTTCAAATGCAAAAACAGAAGTGCATACCTACAAATAATATAAAAAAAAACAAGGAAATATAGTATCACAATCATAAAAGGATAATTCTCCAGCAACCAAACTCAAAGACACAGAATATTGCAATCTAACAGATGAAGAATTCAAAATAACTGTTAAAAAAATTCAACGAGAAGATGGTGGAGTAACAGGATCCTAAGCTCACCCTATCCCATGAACACAACTAGGTAACAGCTGTATCAGTGCAACTAACTCAGAAAATGACGAAAGAGTGGCAGAAGAGACTTTCCACAGTTAATACTAGAGAAGAGCCACACCAAAGAGGGTAGGAGGGGTGGAGATGCAGTCAGAAACCAAAGTAACCTGTGAGACTAAGAAAAGGGAAGGACACAACAAGCCTGAATAAGGAAGGCAGCAGACCCCATACCAGGCATCCCAGCATTGCGAAGATGACTCCTCATAACATTAGGTTTTGAAAATCAGTGGGGCTTACCTTCATGAGTTTTACCATCAGTGGGGCTTAACTCCAGGTACTTAAAAATCAGTGGACCTAGATCTGGCAGAGCTAGAGGATGGCTAGAAATAGAGTCCCTGACCTTAAAGAGCAAGTCTAACAACTCCACTGAGATACAGCATAGAAACAGCCGTTTGAAAAGCATCTAGGGTATACATGAAGATTTATTTAATAATCCTAGAACATGTGCTGGAGGGGGCAGGGGTCTTTAAGAGACTTCCCCAAGGACAATAGAGCTTAGATACCCAGACAACTTCAGAAACCAGCATGAACACTCTCCACCTCTTTTGATAACACCACATACCCCTCCCTTGCCTTCTATGAATCTGCTTATCCAACCTGCCCTACTCACCAGGCATCCCTCCAAAGCACCTCCTGCCATATCTCATTCTACAAGCAGCCCCTACAGGGATGAGCACCACTCCAAAGTGAAATCAACCCTGTACAGAGGGGGATATAACCACATACCACACACACAAATGCATGTGCAATCCAAGCAGATGGACTGGGGGGCAGGCAACTGGATTGACTGCAGGCCCTGCCTGCCTAGGGAAACTTCTCAGGGACAATACAGGGATAGTGCCCTGTACTTCAGTGGGGCCATAGCTCAGGTAGATAGGCTGAGGGAAGGCATCTGTTCTGACTGCTAACATTGCCCAAATACAAGCACAAAACAGCCTTAGACTGGCACCTTAACAGCATAGGAACCAAACACTGACACTAATTGGACTAAGGCAAATGTGGTTCACCCACAACAGTAGGGCACACACAACCTCCATAGAAGACATCTCTGATACACTTGGTTCTGATGAAGAGGGACATTTCACTAGAAGGCACCACAGAATCTCTTCTTCACAAGGGCACCACTTTAAAGATCGGGAGACATAGCTGACTTTC
The DNA here is from genome assembly GCF_024362965.1 of Panthera pardus. NCBI lineage: Eukaryota > Metazoa > Chordata > Mammalia > Carnivora > Felidae > Panthera > Panthera pardus. The sequence continues at coordinate 83,058,970 of NW_026526810.1, read as the reverse complement.
CTAAGATATATATAAATAAGCACAGAGAGTTAAACAAAATGAAGAGACGGAGAAACATGTCCCAAATGAAATAACAGGACAGGAGTGTCTGGGCATCAGATGGTTAAGCATCTGGCTCTTCAATTTGGCTCAGGTCATGATCCCAGGGACGTGGGACTGTGCCCCACGTCAGGTTCTGCGTAGTGCATGGAGCGTGCTTAAGATTCTCATCCTCTCCCTCCCTCTCTCTCTCTCACTGCCCTTCCTCCCCCCAAGCAGGCTCTTTCACTCTAAAATTGAAAAAAAAAAAGAAAAGAAAAAAAACAACAGAACACAACCACAGCAAACAGACTATGTGAAACAGAGATAAGCAATATACCTGTTAAGAATTTAAAGCAATGATCATAAAGACACTTACAGTACTTGAAAGAAAGTGGAAGATCTCAGTGAAACTTTCAACAAAAAGATAGAAAATATAAAAACAAATCCATCAGAGGTGAATGACTCAGTAATTGAAATTAAAAATGCACTAAGGGGAAATCAATAGCAGATTAGCAGAGACAGAATTGATCAGTGAGCTGGAAGACAGAGTAATGGAAAGCAACCAAGTTGAACAACAAAAATGAAAAAGAATTATAAAAAATATGAATGGTCGAAGGTAGCTCAGTGACATTGTCAAGTGTACTATCATTAGCATTATAGGGATCCCAAAAGGAGAAGAAAGAGAAAGGGGGGCACAAAATGTATTTCAAGAATAATAGTTGAAAATGTCCCATTTCTGAGGTAGGAAACAGAAATCCAGATCCAGGAGGCACAGAGAGTCCCAACAAAATCAACCCAAGGTAGTCCATACCAAGGCAAATAATAATTAAGGTGGCAAAAATCTGTGACAAAGATATAATTTCAAAAGCATCTGGAGAAAAGAAACCAGTTACACACAAGAAGAACCCAGTTTTCCCAGCTATCAGATGATTTTTCAGCAGAAACTTTGCAGGCCAGAAGGGAGTAGCTTGATATATTCAACATGCTGGGGAGATAGGTAGGGGAAGATTAACAACAAGAATATTCTACCCAGCAAGATAGGAGAGATGAAATTTGTCAGATAATCCAAAGATAAAGAAGTTCATCAGAACTAAACGAGCCTTGCAAGAAATATTAAAGGGACTTGTCTGAGCAGAAAAAAAGCCTATAATCAGGATTAATAAAATCATAAAAAGAAAAAATTTCACAGGTAAATACAAGCAAAATAATAGTAGATTAGTCACTTATAAAACCAGCACAGAGATTAAAGAACAAAAGCAGCCAAATTAAGGAGATCTATAAAAATCAGTCACGTCAGTCACAAAATTTAAAAATGTATAATATATAGTATAACATCATATTCATAAAATAAGATGGGGAGTAAAAATTTAGCTCTTTTAGAATGGGTTTGATCTTAAGCAACTATTAAAAATGTAGACTATTATATCTATAAGACATTATAATATAAACCTGAAATAGATACAGAAAAAATTAAAGAGAAAGGAATTCCAAGAATATCAATTTAAAAAAGCCATCAAACCATAAGGGGAGAGAGCAAGAGACAAAGAAAGGAACAGATAAAATACAAAAAGAACTGTAAAACAACAAAATGGCAGTAAATACTGTCTATCAATAATTACTTTAAATGGACTAATGCTCCAGTCAAAAGATATAGGGTGACTGAGTGGATAAAAAAGAGAGATCCATTTATATGCTACCTACAAGAGAGTTACTTCAAACCTAAGACACATGCAGATTGAAAATGAAGGGATGGAAAAACATTTACCATGCAAATGGAAGTGAAAAGAAAGTTGGGCTAGCAATACTTATTTTGGACAAAATAGACTTTAAATTAAGACTAACAAGAGGCAAAGAAGGACACTACATGATGATAAAAGGAACAATCCAATGAGAGGATTTAACAATTGTAAATATCTATGTACCCAATGTGGGAGTACCAGATGCATAAAGCAACTATTAATAGACATAAAAGAAAATATTGATAGTAATACAATAATAATATAGGACTGCTTTCACCAATAGATAGATCATCCAGGCAGAAAATAAATAAGGAAACATTGGCTTTGAATTATACATGGAGGGCACCTGGGTGGCTCAGGCAGTTAAGCGTCTGACCCTTGGTTTTGGCTCAGGTCATGATCTTGGGGTTTCATGAGCTCAAGTCCCATATTGGGCTGTGTGCTGGCAGCACAGAATCTGCTTGAGGTTCTCTCTCTCCCTCTCTCTTCTGCTCCTCCCCCACTCACACTGTCTGTCTCTCTCAAAATAAACTTTTGAAAGAAATTTGAATTACACATTAGGTAGATAGACATAATGCATATATTCAGAACATTCCACCCAAAAACAATGGAATGCACATTCTTTTCAAGTGTACATGGAACTTTCTCCAGAATAGATCACATATTTGATCAAAAAACAACATTCAATAAATTCAAAAACACTCAAATTACATCATGCAGCTTTTCTGACCACAATGGTATGCAATTAAATCAAACACAAGAAAAAAAATCTTGGAAGACACAAATACAGAGAGACTAAGTAGCATGCTTAAACAATGAATGGGTCAACCAAGAAATCAAAAGGAAAGTAAAAAATACATGGAGACAAATAAAAATGAAAACGCAATGATTTAAAATCACTGGGTTGCAGCAAATAGAGCAGTATAGGCCTACCTCAATAAGCAAGAAAAATATCAATCTAACCTCACACCTAAATGAGCTAGAAAAAGAACAAACAAAGCCCAAAACCAGTAGGAGGAAAGATATCAAAGATTAGAGCAGAAATAAATGAAATAGAAACTGATAAAAACAAAGAACAGAACAATGAAACCAGGAGGTATTCTTCGAAAAGATACACAGAAGTGACAAGCCAGCTTCATAAAAAAGAGGGGGATGATGACTCAAACAAAATCAGAAAGGAGGAAAAATAAAACACCACAATAATACTAAAGCTTTTAAGAGAATATTTTGAAAAATTATATGCCCACAAATTGGACATCTTAGAAAAATTGGATAAATTTCTAGAAACATAGAACTCTCTAAAACAGAATCATTAAGAAACAGAAAATTTGAACAGATCAATTGCCAGCAATTAAATTAAATCAGTGTAAGTGATGAATCACCTAATTCTACGCCTGAAACTATTACACTGTATTTTATAATTGGAATTTAAATAAAAACTTGAAAAGTAAACAATTAAAATTTAAATTATAAAAACTCCCAACAGAAGTCTAGGACCAGGTGGCTTCACAGGTGATTTCTATCAAACATTTAAAGAACAGTTAATATCTATCATTTTCAAAGAATTCCAAAATATAAAAGAGGAAGGACAGTTTCCAAATTAATTCTGTGAGGCCAGCATTACCCTGATGCCAAAGCCAGACAAAGGTACAACAAAAGAAGAAAACGAGAGGCCCCTAAAGAACATAATGCAAAAATCTCCAACAAAATATCAGTAAAATGAGTCCAACAATACATTAGAAAAAAAATCATTTATCACAATCAAATGGAATTTATTCCAAGGATGGAAGGGTAGGTCAATATTTGCAAATCAATTAACATGATACATCACATCAACAAGAGAAAGGACAGACACACCTGGGTGGGATCAGTCTATTAAGTATCTGACTCTTGATTTCAGCTAAGTTCATGATCTCAGTTTGTGAGTTTGAACCCTACATTGGGCTCTGTGCTGACAGTGAGGAGCCTGCTTGGGATTCTCTCTCTCTCTCTGCCTATCCCCTGTTTGTGCTTTTTCTCTTCTCTCTCTCTCAAAAATAAACAAACTTTAAATCAAAATAGAAATGACAAAGATCATATGATCATTTCAATAGATGCAGACAAATTATCTCACAAAGTGCAATATCCATTGATGATACAAACTGTCAATGAAGTAGGTTTACAGGGAACATACCTCAACATAATAAAGTCCTCATATGAAAAACCCACAACTAACATCATACTTAACTGGGAAAAACATTGTTTTCTTGCTAAGATCAGGAATAAGATAAGGATGTCCACTCTCACCACTTTTATTTAACCTATTACTGGAAGCCCTAGCCAAAGCAATCAGATAAGAAATAAATACCATCCAAATTGGTAGAGAAGTACAATTGTCACAATCTGCAGATGACATGGTATATAGAAAACCAAAGATTCCATAAAAACGCAACTTAGTACTGCTAAGTAAATTCAGTAATGTCACAGAATACAAAGTAAATATCAGAAATATTGTACTGAATAGAATAAAATACCTAGGAATAAACCTAACCAAGGAAGTGAAAGATGTGTACACTCTGATAACTATAAGATACTGATGAGAGAAACTGAAGATGACACAAACAAATGGAAATATACTCCATCCTCATGGAAATATTGTTAAAATGTCTCTACCACTACCCCAAATTTAATGTAATCCGTATCAAAATAAGAGCATTTTTCACAGAACATGAAGAAATAATCCTAACATTTATATGGAACCATAAAAGACGCTGAATAGGCAAAAAACAGTCTTGAAATACAAGAACAAACCTGGAGGTATCATAATCCCAGAGGTAGAAAGATACTACAAAACTGTAGTCATCAAAACAGCACTGTACTGGCACAAAATTAGTCATATAGATCAATGGAACAGAATATAGAGTCCAGAAATAAGCCCACTCATATACTGTCAATCTTTAATAAATGAATCAAGAATACACAATGAGGAAAAGACTCTCTTCAGCAAAGAGTGCTGGTAAAACTAGACTGCTACATGCAAAAGAATAAAACCAGATCACTTTATTACACCATACACAAAATGAACTCAAAATGGATTAAAGACATCATGTGAGACCTGAAAACATAGGCAACTAGAAGAAAACATAGGCAGTAATTTCTCTGATATAGGCCATAGAAACATTTTTCTAAATATGACTCCTAAGGCAAGGGACACAAAAGCAGAAACAAATTATTGAGACTATGCCAAAATAAAAACATTTTGCTTAGCCAAGAAAAACCATCAACAAACCAAGAAGGTAACCTATGCATGAGAGAAGATATTTCTAAATGATAACACTGATAGGGGTTAATATCCAAAATATATAAGGAACTTGTACAACTCAAAAAAAACAAAACAAAACAAATAATCAAACTTAAAAATTGGAAGAATAGACATTTTTCTGAAGAAGACATATAGATGTCCAACACACCATGAATAGGTTCTTAACAGTACGAATCAAAGAAATTCAAATTAAAACCAGAATATATATCACCTTGCCCTTTTCAGAATAGCTAAAATCAAAAAGACAACAAATAACAAGTGTCAGCAAGGATGTAGAGAAAAAGGAAAACTTGTACACTGTTGGTGAAAATGCAAATTGGTATATCCACTGTAAAAAACGGTATAGAGGCTTCTCAAGAAATTAGAACTACAATTACCACGTGAAATAAAGTTACCATAATTCCACTACTGGATGTTTACCCAATGAAAACAAAAACACTAATTCAAAAAGATATATGAACCCCTATGTTGATTGAAGTATTATTTACAATAGCTACAATATAAAAGCAACCCAAGTGTCCATCCATAGATGGACAGATGAAGATGTTACATGTGTGTATACACACACAGAAATATTACTCAGTCATAGAAAAAAAAAAGAATGAAATCTTGCTGTTTGCAACAATGTGGCTCGACCATGGGGTTTAATGCTAAGTGAAATCAGGAAAAGACATATCATTTCACTCATATGTGGATTTTCACAAACAAAAGAAAACAAAGAAAAAAGAGGGAGAAATCAAGAAACAGACTCAGAGAACTAGTGATTGCCAAAGGGGTGGGGGTGGGCAGACAGGGTGAAGTATAGGAGATTAAGAGTACATTTATTTTAGGGACACCTGGGTGGCTCAGTCGGTTAAGCACCGGGCTTCGGCTCAGGTCATGATCTCATAGCTCTCGAGTTCAATCCCTGGGGTGGGTTCTGTGCCGAAAGCTCAGAGCCTGGAGCCTGCTTCAGATTCTGTGTGTGTGTCTCTCTCTGACCCTCCCACGCTTGCACTCTGTCTCTGTCAAAAATAAATAAACAGGAGCACCTGGGTGGCTTAGTCGGTTGGACATCCAACTTCGGCTCTGGTCATGATCTTGCGGTCTGTGAGTTTGAGCCCTGCGTCGGGCTCTGTGCTGCCAGCTTGGAGCCTGGAGCCTGCTTTGGATTCTGTGCCTCCCTCTCTCTCTCTCTGCCCCTCCCCCGCTCATGCTCTGTCTCTCTCTGTCAAAAATAAATAAATACATAAATAAATACACATTAAAAAAATTTAAAAAAGGAGTACACTTATTTTGACTAACTGATAAAAGAATAGAATTGTTGGATTATATATTATACCTGAAACTAATATTACAATATATGTTAATTATACTTCAGTAAAATAAATATTTAAAAAAAGAAATTCAATGAATTACATGAAAACTCTGCTTCACAATTCAGTGAAATCTGGAATAAGACTCATCATGAATGGGAGGAATCTTCACCAAACCATTCAAGTTATAAACAAATAATCAAATTCTGGAGTTGAAAAATTTAAAGATTGAGATAAAGAATGCAAAGGAGAGCACCTGTAGTACTGCAGGGTAAATGAAGAAAGAATAAAGGAGTTGTAGGTAGGAATATAGTATTAACAGAGTTAGAAGAGGGAACTTAGATTCAATTAATAAGAGTGAAAGAAGGCTATGAGAGTTAATAGATTCAAACAGAAAGGCAAACATTTGAATAATTGGGATTCCAGAAGGAGAAGAGACAAGAATTGGGACAGAGTTTATTTAAAGAAGTAATAGTTGAGAACTTCCCAATCCTAGGGCAAGAGTTGGACATACAAGTCCACAAGGCTAAAAGACTTTCTATTAATGGAATACAACACGGTTTTTTTTTCTAAAACATATTATAACAAAACTATCAAAATCCATAGTAAAGAACCTCAAAGGTAGGGCAAAAGAGAAAGAAACCTAAAAATGAACCACCTTTATGTTAACAGCAGATTTCTCAGCAGAGACTCTACAGTGAATTGGAGACCAGAAAGACATACTCAAAATGTTGAAAGATAAATATTCACAGCCAAGGATAATTTATTGAGCACATTTTTCCTTAAGATATGAAGGCAAAACAAAGGCTTTTCCAGATAAATAAAAGCAGAGCTAGCTCACCACCATAGACCTGCAGTGCAGAAAATAGTGAAAGGAGTTCTTGAAGCTGAAATAGGAAAACCCTAATTAGTGACATGAAAACGTGAAAATACGTGAAGACATACTTTCTAGAATTAGAAAATGCTATATTAGGATGGCATATTAACATCTGTAGCAAAAAGATGAAATGAAAAGAGGTTTAAAAACAGCTATGGCTACTGTATTTTTTTAATTGATACAAAATATAAAAACAGATAAACTGTGACCAAAAAAATACATGAGGAGTAAATGGTAGAGCCTTATAGTTGAATGAAAATGAATTTCTATTACCATTAAATGGATTGTTTTATCTACAAGATATTTTATGTAAGTCTTATGATAACCACAAGGCAAAAATCTAGTGTAGATCCACATGATATTTTTAAAAGGGGGGAGAAGGAACAAAATATGGCACCATGAAAAACCACCAATTTATAAAGGCAAGCAGAAAGAAGGAAAAAAAACAAACAATGGATATATAATACAATGAACAAACAATCAATAAGATGGCAGTAGTAAGTCTTTACATATCAACAATCATATTAAATATAAATTCATTGAATTCACAAATTGAAAGCACATAATGGCTGGTTGGATAAAAACAAAACAAAACAAACAAACAAACAAACAAAAACAAGCTCTTCCTATATGCTACCTATAAGAGACTGCCTTTACGTCTAAAGACAAATATAGGCTCAAAGTGAAGATATGGAAGATTTCCCATGCAAATAGCTACTTAGAGTGGTAATAGCCATATTTCTGTCAGACAAAATAGGCTTTAAGACAAAACTGCAACAAGAGACAAAAAGATTATAATGATAAAGCAGTCAATACATCAAAAAGACATAATAATTATAAAAATATACATAACCATCATCAGAAGACCTGAACACATTAAGCAAATACTAACAAACCTGGAGGGAGTAATATAAAGATAGATACTAATAGTAAGAGACTTCAGTACCTCACTGCCATCAATGGAGAGATCATCTACACAGATAAAGAAGGAAACATTAGAATTGAACCATATTTTATAGCAAATAAACTTTACAGACATCCATCCAACATTCCATCCAACAGCAGCAGAACACATATTCTTCTCAAATGCACACAGAACTTTCTCCAGGGAAGATCTTATGATAAAATCCTCTGTAATGGTCATAAAGATGCTCAATGCCCTTAAGAGAAGAATGAATGAAGAGTGAAAACCTCTACAAGGGGAAAATATAAGAAAGTACCCAGCTAAGTCACAGAGCTGAATACAGTAATTGAAAAACACACTAGAGGGACTCAACAGAAGTCTGGGTGAATCAGAAGAATGGATTCGTACCCTGGAAAGCAAAACAATGGAACTCATGCAGACAGAGTAGCAAAAGGAAAAGAGAACATTAAAAAGTGAAGATACAACAAGAAACAGATTTGACAACATTAAGTACAATCACATACACATTTTATAGATCCTAGAAGAAGAGAGAAAGGGACAGAAAACTTGTGCATTGCTGCTGGAAATGTAAACTAATTTGAAGAAATGATGAGAGAAATGAACAGAGAAAGGGACAGAAAACTCATGCATTGTTGCTGGAAATATACTGATTCTAAAAATGACAGGTAAAAACTTCTCTAATTCTGGGGAAGGAAACAGACATCTATCAAGGTCCAGAAACCCCAGAATGTTCCCACTAAGATAACCCAAGAGCTCTACCCCAAGGCATATTATAATTAAAATGTCAAAAAGTTAAAGACAAAGAGAGAATCTTAAAAGTAGCAAATGAAAAACAACTTGGAATGTACAAGAAAACTCCGTAATAATATCATATTTTTCAGCAGAAGCTTTCAGGCAATAAGAGAATGGGACAATATTTTCAAAAGAGTAAAATGAAGATACTTCCAAGAATACTCTAATTCAGGAAAATTATCATTAAGAATAGAAAAAGTCAGTGAGGAAATGGGCAGAAGACAGGAATAGACATTTTTCCAAAGAAGACATCCAAATGGCTAACAGACACATGAGAAGGTGCTCAACATTGCTTATCATCAGGGAAATACAAATGAAAACTACATTGAGATACCACCTCATATGGGGCAGAGTGGCTAACATTAACAACTCAGGAAACAACAGATGTTGGCAAGGATGTGGAGAAAAGGGAACCCTTGTGCATTGTTGGTGGGAATGCAAACTGGTGCAACCACTCTGGAAAATAGTGTAGAGGTTCCTCAAAAAATTAAAAATAGAAGTACCCTATGACCCAGCAATAGCACAAAAAGGAATTTATCCAAATGATACAGGAGTGCTGATTCATAGGGGCACATGTACCCCAATGTTTATAGCAGTACTACCAACAATAGCCAAATATGGAAAGATCCCAAAGGTCCATCAACTGATGAATGGATAAAGAGGATATGGTTTATATATGCAATGGAATACTACTTGGCAATGAGAAAGAATGAAATCTTGTCATTTGCAACAATGTGGATGGAACTGGAAGGTATTATGCTAAATGAAATAAGTCAGTCAGAGAAAGATATCATGTTTTCACTCATATGTGGAAGTTGAGAAACTTAAGACCATGGGGGAAGAGAAAGAAAAAAAAAAAATAGTTACAAACAGAGAGGGAGGCAAACCCTAAGAGACTTTCAAATACAGAGAACAAACTGAGGGTGGATAGGGGTGAGAGGATGGGGGCGGGGCAGAGAAAATGGGTGATGGGTACTGAAGAGGGCACTTGTTGGGATGAACACAGGATGTTGTATGTGAGTGATGAATCATGGGAATCTACTCTTGAAGCCAAAAACACACTGTATACAATAAATTATATAAAAATAAATAAATAACAAAGTGAGTATAAAGTCATGTACCTCAATATAAAAAAATGCCATATGTAACAAACTCATAGCTAGTATCATATTCAATGGTGAAAAACAGAAAGATTTTCCTCTAAAATAAGGAATAAACCAAGAATGCCCATTTTTGATATTTTTATTCAATATAGTATTGGAATTCCTGGCCACATCAATTGGGCAATAAATAAATGGCATCCAAATGGAAAATGAAGAAGAAAAATTGTCACTATTTGCAAATAACATTGTAAATTTAAAATCCTAAAGACTCCACCAAAAACACAGGCTAATAAATGAAATCATTAAAGTTACAGGATACAAAAATTAATATACAAAAATCTTTTGGGCTTCTACACACTAATAATAACCTAAGAGCAAGAGAAATCCCATTTACAAATTCATCGAAAAGAATAAAATATGTATGAGTAAATGTGACAAAGGAAGTGAAAGATTTAGACACTAAAAACAGTAAGACATTGAAGAATGATAATGAAGACATATAAATGAAAAGCTATCCTATGCTCATTGTTTGGAAGAATTAATATTATTAACATGTCCATCTGCCCAAAGTCATGTACAGGTTTAATGTAATCCCTATCAGAATTCCAATGGCATTTTTCATAGAGCTAGAACAAATAATTATAAAATCTGCATGGAACTACAAAAGATACCAAATGCCAAACAAACAAACCACAACAACAACAAAAAATAAATAAAAAAACCTTGGAAAAGAAGAATTCCTGAAGGATCATGCTCTGTGTTAGCTACAGTATTCAAAGCAGTGTGGTACTGTCATTCAAAAGAAAGAAAGATAAGAAGGAAAAAGAAGGAGAGAGAAGAAGGAGGAAGAAGAAAGAGAGGAAGGAGAAAAAAAGGAGAAGGAGAAGAAGAAAGGTAGAGGAGGATAAGGAGGAGGAGGAGGAGGAGGAGGAGGAGAAGAAGGAAAAAAGGAAAAAGAAAGAGAAAAAAAAGGAAAAAGAAAATGAACTTTCAGATGAATGGAACAAAATAGAGAGCTCAGAAATAAACCCATGCATATGCGGTAAATTAATTTATGACAAAGGAGGCAGGAACATAGAACGACAAAGAACAGTCTCTTCAGTAAATGACGTTCAGAAAACTGGACAGCTACATGAAAAAGATTGAAACTAGGCCACTATCTTCTACCACATAAAAAAAAAAATAACTCAAAATGGATTGATGATTTGAATGTGAAACTCCCAGGGAAAAAAAACAAACAAAAAAAAAACAAACAAAAAAAAATAGGCAGTCAACTCCATGTCCTTGCTCTTAGCTGTTTTTTTTTTTTTTTTTTTTTTTTTTTGGATCAGACTCCAAATGCAAGGGCAATGAAAATAACAAAAGCCAAAATAAACAAATGGGACTATGTCAAATTAAAAATCTTTTGTGCAGCAAAGGTAACCATTCACAAAATAAAAGGAAACTTGAATTGGAGAAAATATTTGCAAGTCACGTATCCAGTGAGGAGATAATACCCAAAATATATAAAGACCTCATGCAACTCAAAATCAAATCAAGTAATCCAATTTAAAACTGGGGAGAAAATCTGAGTAGAGAGTTTTCTGAAGACATGCAGATGGCCAACAGACACATGAAAAGATGCCCAACATCACTAATTAGAGAAATACAAATCAAAACTACAATGATATATTACTTCACACCTGTCATGATGACTATTATCAAAAAGATAAGAAATAAGTGTTGGCAAGCATTTGGGAAAAAGGGAACACTCATTCACTGTTGCTGGGAATGTAAACTAGTGCAGCTACTATGGATAATAGTATAGAACTTTCTGGAAAAAATTAAGAATAGAATTATCTGGATGTGGAATTGCCAGATCATAAGGTAACTGTCTGAAGAAAACAAAAACATTAATTTATAAAGGAGTATGTATCCCTATTGTGTTCATGCAGTATTATTTACAACATCCAAGATCTAGAAACAATCTAAGCATTCACCAAAACATGAGTGGATAAGAAAGAAGTTACACACACACACACACACACACACAATGGAATACTACTCAATCATAAAAAGAATTCAATCAAGTCATTTGCAACAACATGGATGGGCCCTAAGGGTATTAAGCTAAATTAAAGTGGAGAAAAACAAAACTTCATTATTGCACTTTAAGTAGAATATAAAAAAAAAAAAAATACAAAACAAAATCCTGACTCAAAGAGACAAAGAACAGAATTGCTTGCCAGAGCAGACAAGGAAGGGTTGAGGATGAAATGGGTTAAGGAGATTAAGAGGCACAAACTTCCAGATATGAAGTGATTTTAAGTCTTGTGGCTGTATCGCACACCATGAAGATTACAAACCATTTTCTTCATCTGTAATATCTTGAGTGTTCAACAAAATCATTTTAAAGCCCAAAGTACAGTGCCCAGCACAGAGTAAGGACTCAATAATATTGTAATGTCAATAATATAGTAATGACTTTGTATACTGACAGATGGTAACCAGATGCTTATTGTGGTGTCAGTTTGTATGTATACAAATTTCAAATCACTATGTCATACACCTGAAACTAAAAATACTATTGTACATCAATTAAACTACACTTTTTAATGGGGAGAGGAAATACACTCTTTTTCCAAAGAAGGCATCCAAATTCCCAACCAGCACAAAAAAATGATGGTCAACATCACTAATCACAAGGGAAATGCAAATCTAAAGAACAATGAGATGTCACCTCACACCTGTTAGGATGTTAGATAAAAAGTGCCAGTGGGCTTATACACTTTTGGTGAAAATATAAATTGGTTCAGTCAATATGGAAACAATATGGAAATTCCTCAAAAAATTAAATATAAATCTACCGTATAATCTAGCAATTCCACTTCTGGGCATACATCCAAAGAAAATAAAAACAAAATGTCAAAGAGGGCTATGTACTCCTGTGTCCACTGCAACATTATTCACAATAGCCAAGATACGGAAACAACCTAATATCAGTTAATAAATGAATTGCTCAAGATATAGTATACATATGAAAAATGGGATATTTTTTCAGCCATGAGGAAAAAGAACATTCTGCTATATGAAACAACATAGATGGACCTTGAGGGCGTGATGCTAAATGAGTTAAGTCACACAGGGAAACACTAACAATGTATAATATCACTTGTATGTGGGTTCTAAAAAAGCACAAATGAGGACAGTTGGGTGACTCAGTTGGTTAAGCTTCTGACTTCAGCTCAGGTCACCATCTCACGGTTTGTGAGTTCGAGTCCCACATCAGGCTCTGTGATGACAGCTCAGAGCCTGGAGCCCACTTCGGATTCACTGTTTCCCTCTCCCTCTCTCTCTCTGCCCTTCACTGCTCACACTCTGTCTCTCCTTTGAAAGTAAATAAACATTTAAAAAAGGTTTTTTTTTAAAGCCCAGCTCAAAAACAGAGTAGAATGGTGATTACCACGGGATGAGGGGTCTGGGCACAGGAGTTGTTTAAGGGTACAAATATGCATTGAAAAGCGAGTAAGTTTTAGAGAACTGATGCTTACCAGAGTGAATATAGACAACATTATGCTATAATCCAATTTGCTAAGAGACTAAATCTTAATTATCATAAGCACTAAAAAAAATGGTAATGATGTGACGTGACAGAGATACTAATTATTACTGCAATGGCAACCATATTACTATATATACATGTATAAAATCAGCATATTGTACACCTTAAATTTATGTGATATTATGTGCCAAATAGAGTTCAATAAAAAAAATTAAGATAAATCAGCAAATTACGAAAACAAAAGTTTGTTCAAACTTGAATTCTTCTCTTGATACCATATAATGGAGGCAACAATAATGAAGAATGTATACCAAGGAGTCATCTGACGTTCCAGTCCTGACTCCATCTTTACTGCCTGTGTAATCTTGAGCAATTTGGCTACACTTTCTGCAAACCATTTTCTTCATCCGAAATATTTCGAGTGTTCCACAAAATAATTTTAAAGCCCATAAGACAGTGTCTGGCACAGAGTAAGGACTCAATAAATGAGTTGTTTTTATTGTTGCTATCTAATTTCTTTCTTTCAGTTTTCATCTAAATATTACCAAAGAGCCCCTCTTACTGATTCTAATAAAATAATTTTTAATACTTCAATTTAGAGGTATTTTTAAAGCATCTTATAAAAGCTATCTTCCTGGGAAATACATATATGAAAATCAAACAAAAAATCTACATATATATTTGGGGAATTTACAAACCCCTGACATCTTCCCTCTACTTGAAATGTCAACCATAGTTAATTATTTTATTAAAGAGACTTTGATCATTAGACTTAGCAAAGAGACAGAGAGATATTGTTGTTTATTTGATGTTATTCTTTCTTCACAGTTGAGTCTATGACAACCCCCACATAATACCTCACAGTCATTAGTACACTTATATAATGTTGGGGGTCATATAATTTACCATCCAAACACAGCATCCTATTAAGAGTTAAAAGAGTCACTATTAATCACATCAGCAAATAGGCATAAATGGACATTGCCCATTTGTAGAACTTATAGTCATTCTATATAATGCATTTATAGGTCACCATTGAAAATACAGAAAACTGACATTCCCTATCACTTAAAGTGATCTGCTAATTCATATCTTTTATTATTTTCCCTTAAGTTTAATACTAGTACTTGTAAGAGCACATATTGACTAGGCCAGAGATAAGCCTTGAGTAAAGTATGTGTGAAATTAACCAATGTTTCTATCTAAAGGTTTCTCCATCTCCGAGGAGATAAAATTCTCAACTGTAATATAATATTTTAGAAACTACTTTACCAATATCAATAGTTGGAAAAAGGCTAAGGTAGCTTTTTGATATGTCCTCAGTTCTGCATAGAACACGGGAGCCCTTTGGGAAAGAACTTAGAAGTTATTTTAAGAAGGGATCAAATATATGCTACTAACATGTCTGACTTGCTGGTGATGACAAGCACAAAGGAAAGCCTGTGATAGCAAATCATGAGTGAGAAAATTCCCAGAACAGCTGGCCAGGTGAGGAGAACAGCCAGGAAGTCAAGACAACAGCAATTCCAAGGTAATTAATTACCACCTGACCTACTATAGGCACATCCTCCCCTTTCCCAACTATTTACTTCCTGTTTTCTGAATGCCTATACCCCTGTGAGGAGCATGACTGTGAGATCTAAGTGTACATGTGTCACTAGCAACATGGAGACATTCAGAAAGTAAGTTCCCATGGACACACAGGTAATGGTGGCTTTGAACCAGAGTTTGCTCCTTCTGTAATCCCTGTATCTTTTCAAGATATGATGGCATTATCTATGAAAAGTTTTCCGAATTCACTCTCCCATATTTCAATCATAAAATGTATTCAGAGCAACTGCAGAAATCTTGTCTACCTTGTATTCAATTCCATTGCCATTCTACATATAGCTGTATCCCCCCCCCCAAAATTCTTATTACAACAAAACCATAATTAGGTAATGTCAGTTTACAAAAATCCAAAGCTTTCCAGAGCCTGTAGGATAAAAGTTAAAAAAAAAATCATCAAGACACAGGCCCAGAAACCAGCACAACTCCATTACCTCTTTATTACACTGGTTAAAGCAGCCATAGAGGACTCTCAGATCGTAAGAGAAGAGAGGGAAGCCCTGTCTCTTGGTGGGAAGAATGTCTACGTTTATGATCTGTACCGTGTATAGTACTAGTTCGAATGCACAGGCTAGAGAGACAAACAATAGCTCAAAGCCAAGATGTGGTGCTTATTAGATGTGAGATTTTAGGAAAGTTATTACACTGAGTTTTAGTTTCCTTAATAATCCATAAGGTCAAGGTGAAGATTACATAAAATAATGCACGCAACATGCTTAGCCAATCCTTTGCCAAAGAATGTACTCACTAGAACTTACTGCAACCTACATTTCAGCACCATTCCTCACACATTTTCCATTGAGGCCCAATTTCGTCCCCAGGAGCCATGTGACAATGTCATTTACAGGTGACAAAACCAGAGGGTGCGTGCTACTAATGGAGACGGTGAATGCTAAACATCCCACGATGTGCAACAGAGCACACAACAACAACATTCTGACCCCAAATGACAATAAAAACACTCCTTCAGCAAAAATTTAAAAATCGTCAGAAACGTACTCAAAGCTTTCTGGTTTCCTTTTTTTGACTCAAAATATCTCTCTGGGTGACAACTCGTTCTCCTACTTAACACAACCAGAAATGACATGTGAAAGGTTCAAATCAAAAGGAATGTTCTTAATGAAACCTTCACTTTTCCTTGCACCAGAAGAAATTTTTCCATCTTCTCTACTCTCAAAGTATTTGATACACTGATGCCAACTTTCCCTCAATATTGTGTTTGTATTTAATTTTCTGTGGAGTTTTTCTGTTATAGATTTGGGAACTTTCTTAGGCCAAAGAGCATGACTTAATTATTTGTAAATAAATCCTTCACCATTTTTCATTGCTCATAATGTTTGAATGAACTAGACAATCAAAAGTATAATTGATTTATTTTGGAGAATTAAATCATACATTGAAATTAGAGCAGGTGTATATGTTGGTGGCAATGTAAATTGCTATATCCAATGGAGACAACAGTACAAAGTTTCTTCAAAAAATAAAAAAACATAATTCCCATATGATCCAGTAATTCAACTACTGGGAATTTACTCAGTAAAAACAAAAACACTAATTCAAAAAGTTATATGTACTCCTATGTTTTCTGCACCATTATTTACAATAGTCAAGATATGTTAGTAAATCAAGTATCCATTCAAAGATGAATAAAGAAGATGTGGTACGTCTATGTATATATTATATACGCACACACAGTGGATTATTAGTCATAAAAAAGAACGAAATCTTGCAATATGCAACGACATGGATAGATCTAGAAGCTATAATGCTAAGAGAAATAAATTAATTAGAGAAAGACTAATACTCATCTGTGGAATTTAAGTAACAAAGCAAACAAACAAACAAATGAGACAAGCCAAAAGACAGACTTTTAAATACAGAGAACCAACTGGTGGTTGGCCATGGGGAAGGGGGAGGGAGAGGGACACTTTATCTTGATTAGCACTGAGTAAGGTATAGAATTGTTGAATTGTTACATTGTACACCTACTAATACAACACTATGTTATACTTCAATTTAAAAAAAGGAAAAAAATTACAATTGAAATGTCATAGCCTAATTTCATTCTGTAAAGTGGAGTATATATTTGAAAAAATAGCTTAACTGATTGCTTCTTGTGACTGGCAATATTTTAAGTATTTATAGGTATGCATACATTTAGATATAGAACTAATCTAGAACTGATCGAAATCAACCAGGATTTGTGGTGTGGATATTGACATACTTCTGTCTGCTAAAATTTAATTTTTTCTCTACTCTTATATGAGTAGAGAAGATTGAGTTTAGGGAAATTATTTGAAAATCTTAAACTCACAAACAGCTTTATATTAGATAATTTTTTTCCATTATAAAATTGTGTCTTATTATAATTTCAGTTTTGTGATGTTTTAGCTTTCTCTATACATCTGGCACAAAGCTGACAACAATGAGAATTCAATACTTGAAATAGCTTTCTAGTCACTCAGAAAAATAAAGAATGCTTTCTCTGATTGAATTTCTAGAATGCCTCATACAGAATAATTTAATTTCTAAATAGCTTAATAGAAGATAAATATCAAGATCAAATGAGGAAAGACTAGCATAATAATCATTGAATTTATTTTTATTAATATGCAACTGGAATATTCATCTAAAAATACATTTATATGCACTGAATCACTTCCCGGACATCTAAAATTATTTAGAGGGTAATTTTCAGCATGTTTCTAACTGTATTTAAATATGGTTATAAGCAGAAACTTAAATGAGATTTAAAAGTGATCTGTAAAGGGAAATATTAATATCAAAAAAGTAGAACTCTACTACTTGCATTTTTCTCAAAAGCATTGTAGTCTAGGAAGGTACAAAGATAATTTTCCTTTTGTGGTGCATAGTATACTATTCAAAAACCATGAGAGGGCATTTCTTTATGGCCCTATCATTCATACACAACTATAGGTATGACAAAAAGCTATAAATTAGGTATCACACTTGAGAGCTGTTCAATCACTCAGAAATACGTGTTTAAATATCCTTGTTAGTTGCAATGTTTTTTCATAAAAAGTGTGGTTATTTTGCAGCTTATTTTCTCGTGTACTTATTTCTAACTAATTTATAATTGATTTCAATTTAGCTTTATTTCTACATATATCTTATATTTCTAGATATACTTTTTGTTTTCTTTTTGAAACTATCCTTCACACTCCATCTGCAGATTGCTTTAGTGTAATTTACTTATAAATTATCTCTTTCTTCTACTCTCCCTCTTACTGCTAAAGACTTCACAGTTTTAAAGTGTGATATGCATTTCTGGGATGCATGTAAGTACTACTGATCTATCATTCTGTCTTTAAATATATGGAAAATAAGATGGTTAATGATAAGCCAATTAAAACATTTATAAATGAGTATAAGTTATACACAATGTTATCTGTTATCACCTACTTAATGATACTGAAAAAAGACAGAATTTCTAAATGTTTTAATGTTTATTTATTTTGAGAGAGATTGTGACTGGGGGAGGGGCAGAGAGAAAGGGAGTGTGAGAATCTCAAGCAGGTTCTGCTCTGTCAGCTCAGAGCCTGATGCAGGGCTCGAACCCACAAACTGTGAGATCATGACCTGAGCCAATATCAAGAGCCAGATGCTTAACTGACTGACCCACCCAGGCACCCTAGCAGTAGACACAACTGGTAGCAAAAACCAGACAGAAGTCCAGGCATAAGACTTGAGGGAAAAAACTCATTGTAGTGTGGCAGTATGAAACCTGAAAATGAATTTCCATGGCACACAACAAGTGACAAATGTATCTCTACATTTGCATGCCTTTATGTTTACTGACTACTAAGTTTTTGTAAAAAAAAAAAAAAATCTATGTTTTCTGGACCAACAAAAGCCACTTTGAAAGTCCTATCAAAGTGTGTCCTGGAATACAATACACACTTACATAAAATTTACATGAGACACAGATACAAAGTTCAAAACAAATATAAATTATGTGTGCATAGTGAAATTATTTGTTTAAATAACATTCGTAAAAAGATCAAAGTTTATTTTTTTCAGAATATTGACAGAACAGACCAATGTTTTTGACAGGAAATATAAAAGTACGAATAGAGGGGCTCCTGGGTGGCTCAGTCAGTTAAGCATCTGGACCTCGGCTCAGGTCATGATCTTGAGGTCCGTGAGTTGAAGCCCCGCACCCGGCTCTGTGCTGACAGCTCGGAGCCTGGAGCCTGTTTCCGATTATGTGTCTCCCCCTCTTTCTGACCCTCCCCCGTTCATGCTCTGTCTCTGTCTCAAAAATAAATAAACGTTAAAAAAATTTAAAAAAAAATAAAAGTATGAGTAGAATGATTATCAACTGTTAAAAACAAGGCTCAATAATTTTTTTGGCTTCTGTGTACCAAAGAGCATAACAATGGTTCAACATGGAGCCATAATTTGGTCCTGTTAATTTCAAACCTTTGTGGAAGTCTATAGAAAGGTGGGGTAGAATCAACACAGGTTTCGTTAGAAGGCAAAAACTTTCTGAACAAAACAAACACTGCACAAGACTCTAATTCAAAGATACTGAGTGAAAAACTTGAGTGAAACAAGGGTTAGTTATTGAGATTTCTAGCAAAACGTGTTTAAACATACGCAATTACTTTACTTCCGTATGTAGGTATGTTTATAGAAGACATATAGCATATATGTGGGTGTGGTACAAGTGCACATATATGGGTATATATGAATGCACAAGAAAGCAGATAGGAACATATGAATAAACTTCAGAGATAGAGTATTTGAAATCCCATGTGGAAAGTTTAATACTCCTCAGCTTAAAACCTCTCTCAACATAAACACACTAACAGAGGAGTAGATTCATCAGTAAAATAATAGCAAAAAAAAGTTCATTCTCCCAGGAAAAAAATCCAAGCGGGCCACACTCACACACACACACACACACACACACACACACACACACACACACACACACTATATGTATGTATATATGTATACATTTTTTAAAAAGACAATGAAATGTATACTCATTAAATTTGAGAAAGTAAGTTTTTCTGTATATTGTAAAGTTTGGAAATTCCTAAATACTCTACAGGCTGGGAAGAGACTGCCTCTCCAGGGACTAGGCAATTCATAGAGAGAAGCCAAAGGCCCTGAGCGTGACTTTGATACGCAAAGTAACCAATTCAAAACAATTTGTCCCTTACCTGGCCTGTGCAACTCATATTCCTCTGTCTTACTCATCCCAGGGCCAGGCAGGCAACAGGCAACCAGGTAAACCCCCTATAGTTCAGAGCCTGCTAAGATTATCAAACTAGCCAATCCTTAAGAGTTTACCCTGCCCTGTTTTGCTTTTCCCATGAAAACCCTCCTGAAAGCTCTGGCCTCATGCTTTTACTCCTCTCAACCAACCTGGTGTGCTTTCCCAGCCCTTCACAGGGTGTCATGCCTCCTGATTCTAGGACATGTGAGTATTTTACAATTGCTTTTGTGAGCCAGTCCTTGGTCTTACCTTGTTACTATATCTGACTGACCATCATACAAGAATATAAAACAAAGGGGCGCCTGGGTGGCTCGGTCGGCTGGGCGTCCGACTTCGGCTCAGGTCATGATCTCACGGTCCGTGGGTTCGAGCCCCGCGTCAGGCTCTGTGCTGACAGCTCAGAGCCTGGAGCCTGTTTCAGATTCTGTGTCTCCCTCTCTCTCTGCCCCTCCCCTGTTCATGCTCTGTCTCTCTCTGTCTCAAAAATAAATAAACGTTAAAAAAAAATTTTTTTAATTAAAAATAAAAAAGAATATAAAACAAAAGATACAGAGGAAGTTTCAAAGGTATTCTGAAGAAAGAGAAAGAAATATAGAATCTAAAAAAACTGTAGAGCAGATCAACCAAACCAAGAGTTGGGTTTTTGAAACAATAAACAAAATTGACAAACCTCTAGCCAGGCTTCTCAAAAAGAAAAGGGAGATGACCCAAATAGATAAAATCATGAATGAAAATGGAATTATTGCAACCAATCCCTCAGAGATACAAACAATTATCAGGGAATACTATGAAAAATTATATGCCAACAAATTGGACAACCTGGAAGAAATGGACAAATTCCTAAACACCCACACTCTTCCAAAACTCAATCAGGAGGAAATAGAAAGCTTGAACAGACCCATAACCAGCGAAGAAATTGATTATCAAAAATCTCCCAACAAATAAGAGTCCAGGACCAGATGGCTTCCCAGGGGAGTTCTACCAGACATTTAAAGCAGAGATAATACCTATCCTTCTCAAGCTATTCCAAGAAATAGAAAGGGAAGGAAAACTGCCAGACTCATTCTATGAAGCCAGTATTACTTTGATTCCTAAACCAGACAGAGACCCAGTAAAAAAAGAGAACTACAGGCCAATATCTCTGATGAATATGGATGCAAAAATTCTCAATAAGATACTAGCAAATCGAATTCAACAGCATATAAAAAGAATTATTCACCATGATCAAGTGGGATTCATTCCTGGGATGCAGGGCTGGTTCAACATTCGCAAATCGATCAACGTGATACATCACATTAACAAAAAAAAAGAGAAGAACCATATGATCCTGTCAATCGATGCAGAAAAGGCCTTTGACAAAATCCAGCACCCTTTCTTAATAAAAACCCTTGAGAAAGTCGGGATAGAAGGAACATACTTAAAGATCATAAAGGCCATTTATGAAAAGCCCACAGCTAACATCATCCTCAACGGGGAAAAACTGAGAGCTTTTTCCCTGAGATCAGGAACACGACAGGGATGCCCACTGTCACCGCTGTTGTTTAATATAGTGCTGGAAGTTCTAGCATCAGCAATCAGACAACAAAAGGAAATCAAAGGCATCAAAATTGGCAAAGATGAAGTCAAGCTTTCGCTTTTTGCAGATGACATGATATTATACATGGAAAATCCGATAGACTCCACCAAAAGTCTGCTAGAACTGATACATGAATTCAGCAAAGTTGCAGGATACAAAATCAATGTGCAGAAATCAGTTGCATTCTTATACACTAACAATGAAGCAACAGAAAGACAAATGAAGAAACTGATCCCATTCACAATTGCACCAAGAAGCATAAAATACCTAGGAATAAATCTAACCAAAGATGTAAAAGATCTGTATGCTGAAAACTATAGAAAGCTTATGCAGGTAATTGAAGAAGATTTAAAGAAATGGAAAGACATTCCCTGCTCATGGATTGGAAGAATAAATATTGTCAAAATGTCAATACTACCCAAAGCTATCTACACATTCAATGCAATCCCAATCAAAATTGCACCAGCATTCTTCTCGAAACTAGAACAAGCAATCCTAAAATTCATATGGAACCACAAAAGGCCCCGAATAGCCAAAGTAATTCTGAAGAAGAAGACCAAAGCAGGAGGCATCACAATCCCAGACTTTAGCCTCTACTACAAAGCTGTCATCATCAAGACAGCATGGTATTGGCATAAAAACAGACACATAGACCAATGGAATAGAATAGAAACCCCAGAACTAGACCCACAAACATATGGCCAACTCATTTTTGACAAAGCAGGAAAGAACATCCAATGGAAAAAAGACAGTCTCTTTAACAAATGGTGCTGGGAGAACTGGACAGCAACATGCAGAAGGTTGAAACTAGACCACTTTCTCACACCATTCACAAAAATAAACTCAAAATGGATAAAGGACCTGAATGTGAGACAGGAAACCATCAAAACCTTAGAGGAGAAAGCAGGAAAAGACCTCTCTGACCTCAGCCGTAGCAATCTCTTACTCAGCACATCCCCAAAGGCAAGGGAATTAAAAGCAAAAGTGAATTACTGGGACCTTATGAAGATAAAAAGCTTCTGCACAGCAAAGGAAACAATCAACAAAACTAAAAGGCAACCAACGGAATGGGAAAAGATATTTGCAAATGACACATCGGACAAAGGGCTAGGATCCAAAATCTATAAAGAGCTCACCAAACTCCACACCCGAAAAACAAATAACCCAGTGAAGAAATGGGCAGAAAACATGAATAGACACTTCTCTAAAGAAGACATCCGGATGGCCAACAGGCACATGAAAAGATGTTCAATGTCGCTCCTTATCAGGGAAATACAAATCAAAACCACACTCAGATATCACCTCACGCCAGTCAGAGTGGCCAAAATGAAGAAATCAGGAGACTATAGATGCTGGAGAGGATGTGGAGAAACAGGAACCCTCTTGCACTGTTGGTGGGAATGCAAATTGGTGCAGCCGCTCTGGAAAGCAGTGTGGAGGTTCCTCAGAAAATTAAAAATAGACCTACCCTATGACCCAGCAATAGCACTGCTAGGAATTTACCCAAGGGATACAGGAGTAATGATGCATAGGGGCACTTGTACCCCAATGTTTATAGCGGCACTCTCAACAATAGCCAAATTATGGAAAGAGCCTAAATGTCCATCAACTGATGAATGGATAAAGAAATTGTGGTTTATATACACAATGGAATACTACGTGGCAATGAGAAAGAATGAAATATGGCCTTTTGTAGCAACGTGGATGGAACTGGAGAGTGTGATGCTAAGTGAAATAAGCCATACAGAGAAAGACAGATACCATATGGTTTCACTCTTATGTGGATCCTGAGAAACGTAACAGAAACCCATGGGGGAGGGGAAGGAAAAAAAAAAAAAAAAGAGGTTAGAGTGGGAGAGAGCCAAAGCATAAGAGACTGTTAAAAACTGAGAACAAACTGAGGGTTGATGGGGGGTGGGAGGGAGGGCAGGGTGGGTGATGGGTATTGAGGAGGGCACCTTTTGGGATGAGCACTGGGTGTTGTATGGAAACCAATTTGACAGTAAATTTCATATATTAAAAAATTAAAAAATAAAAAATAAATAAAAAAAAAAATCAGTCACTCCCCACAACCCCAGTGCAACATGGGGTCCTGTCCCCATGCTTTAATAAAATCAACTTTTTGCACCAAAAAAAAAAAAAAAAAAAGAAAGAGAAAGAGGTATTGTCTTTCTTTCTGTATGTCCAGAGAGGAAAGTCTGCCACAGGAGATTCAAATGAATCTGAATAATATTGAATTATTACATGGAACAGAATAGCACAGCCATGCCAAACTCAAGTAAACCTCTATCATACTAGTCAGTAATATATTCAGCTTGAAGGTAGGTATATTGAAGAGATTCTGATTGTACCAACTAAACTGGATTATTTTATTAGCAATAAGGACAGGAGGAAATACACAAAGGAAAGTTTTTATAAGTATACTAGTCCAGATAAATGTATAAAAGTAAGGCAAAATATCTTCAGAATTCTAGGGGGAAAATGTCATTATTTCAATGTTTGTAAAGATGCCTGTTTCAAATTAATAGCAAAACTGAGATAGTAATAAGTAAATGTCTTGGGGGACAATTGAGTGTCTAATTTAAAAAATAAGGAAGACCTTACTTTATATAACTCTGATGAATAAATCAATATAAATTACTAATATTACAATAAAAACAAACAAATAATCTATGAAACAAGCTTGAGGATTTTTTTAATTTTATTTTTTCTATTTTTTTTAATTTACGTCCAAATTAGCATATAGTGCAACAATGATTTCAGGAGTAGATTCCTTAGTGCCCCTTACCCATTTAACCCATCCCCCCCCACAACCCCCCCAGCAACCCTCAGTTTGTTCTCCATATTTATGAGTCTCTTTTGTTTTGCCCCCCTCCCTGTTTTTATATTATTTTGTTTCCCTTCCCTTATGTTCGTCTGTTGTGTCTCTTAAAGTCCTCATATGAGTGAAGTCATATGATTTTTGTCTTTCTCTGACCAATTTTGCTTAGCAAAATACCCTCTGGTTCTATCCACGTAGTTGCAAATGGCAAGATTTCATTCTTTTTGATTGCCAAGTAATACTCCAGTGTATATATATATACCCCATCTTCTTTATCCATTCATCCATCGATGGACATTTGGGCTCTTTCCATACTTTGGCTATTGTTGATAAACATGGGGGTGCATGTGTCCCTTTGAAACAGCACACCTGTATCCCTAGGATAAATGCCTACTAGTGCAATTGTTGGGTCATAGGGTAGTTCTATTTTTAGTTTTTTGAGGAACCTCCATACTGTTTTCCAGGGTGGCTGCACCAGCTTGCATTCCCACCAACAATGCAAAAGAGATCCTCTTTCTCCGCATCCTCGCCAACATCTATTGTTGCCTGAGTTGTTCATGTTAGCTGTATCTCATTGTGGTTTTGATTTGTATTTCCCTGACGATGAGTGATGTTGAGCATTTTTTCATGTGTAGGTTGGCCATCTGGATGTCTTCTTTGGAGAAGTGTCTACTCACATCTTTTGTCCATTTCTTCACTGGATTATTTGTTTTTTGGGTGTTGAGTTTGATAAGTTCTTTATAGATTTTGGATACTAACGCTTTATCTGATATGTCATTTGCAAATAGCTTCTCCCATTCTGTTAGTTGCCTTTTAGTTTTGCTGATTGTTTCCTTCACTGTGCAAAAGCTTTTTATTTTGATGAAGTCCAAGTAGTTCATTTTTGCTTTTGTTTGAGGATTTTTTTTATTAGGGATTTCTACTCTGGATCCAATGTGTAGATAAATAATTCACTGATTATTGGACTTCTGAAATTTGTATTTATATCAGAATTTGTTCTGGTTTAATGTTTTTATAAGAGTAATGAAAAATTTATACATTTTAATTTTTATATATTTATCATAATAAAACTAATTCAATTACACACACAGCTTATTTTTTAATCCCTTTAAAAGCATTTATACTGACCATAATAATTATATGGAATATTGAAATGGTCCAAAGGAAAATCTAGTAATTTATGTCTGGACAGTCAAATTTATGTTGGTTGTAAAATGGATATAAAGAAATACTTTAAAATGTCCATTCATCCCATATCCTTTATTGTGTTCTGCATTAAGAATGTGCCTCCTTAAATTAAGACAAATTCTCACATATACTTGTAAAAACTGGAAGTTGAAAAAAAAAATCCAACATTAGCCAGCTTAAGCAGAAGGTGAAATACATGAAGTCTCCTAATTAGGAAATGCACAATGGGGTCTGAGTACAGGCATTGCTATATCCAATTGCTCAACCATGAAACATGGACCTCTTCTTCCTCCCTTCATCTTAGCTCTGCTCTCTTATGAATTGGCTCCATTCTTAGATAAACTTTCCAAGAAATTGCAAAATATGTCACTTCATTTATAGTTTAACTTGTCCTTAGAGCCTGTAACTCACTGATAAAGTATAATTCCCTCCCCCACCTCAGAACTCAAACTAACCGTTGGGAAAACCAGCAATACCAACCAAAATATCTCTATTGCAGCTGGAGTTTTTTGCCATTTCTAGAGAAGAAAAATGGATCCAACTGATAAAAACGCAAACAAAAAATGAGATCATGATGGACATTTGGGCTCTTTCCATAATTTGGCTATTGTTGATAGGGCTGCTGTAAACATCAGGGTGGATGTGCCCCTTTGAATCAGTATTTTTGCATCCTTAGCAATTATGCTAAGGAAAGTAAGTCAGAGAAAGACAAATACCATATAATTTTACTATGTGGCATTTAAGAAACAAAACAGGTGAACGTAAGGGGAAAAAAAAAGAGAGGCAAACCATAGCAGACTCTTAACTATAGACAGCAAACGGAGGGTTGCTAAAGCAGAGGTGGGTAGAAGGATGGGTTAAATGGGTGATGGGCATTAAGGAGGGCACTTGTGACGAGCTCTGGGTGTTGTATGTAAGTGATGAATCACTGGATTCTACTCCTGAAAACAATACTATACTATATGTTAACTAACTAGAATTTAAATTTAAAAAAATGGGGTGAGTGAATTGCATTTGCCAAAAAAGGCAGGCAGGACAAAAGAAAGAAATGTCCTCTGAAATATATAAAAGGGGGAAACTAAACAGTAGACTCAACCTTTGGGAAAGCATGTGATTATAACACATGGTGAAGAATTGGAAATGTGGAGAAAAACTCCAATTTGTTATTAGATATTCTTATTTAAAATTGTGTTATAGTACATGCATACCAAGATATTACTACAGTAACTCATATGATTAAGAACTGTATGTATACAAATTCATAGGAAGAAAAGTATGGAGTTCCTCTGATACAAGATGGGTAAGATACTTCCCTCCATGCCCCTTTTCTTTGGGCATTTACTTTAAGTAACCTGTCAGTGTAAATGCTTCCTCTGCCCCTTTGAAATGTAGGTAAATATTTTATTTATTTATTTATTTATTTATTTATTTATTCATTCATTCATTCATTCATTCATTCATTCATTCATTCATATGTTTATTTATTTTGAGAGAGAAAGAGAGAGAGACAAGCAGGGGAGAGTCAGAGACAGAAGGAGACAGACAATCCCAAGCAGGCTCTGCACTATCAGCACAGAGCCCTCACGACCCATGAGATCATGACCTGAGCCAAAATCAAGAGTTGGATGCTTAACTGCATGAGTCACCCTTTAAGTAAATCATTTTTAAAGCTAACTAGACCTCTTGCCAGCTTTATAACCCAGAAATCTTTTCTTCAAGGACCTGAGAACCAGCTTTTTGAAATGTAATCATCAAAAAGACAGTATCCCACCTCCCAGTGTTCCTGGAAGGGTGGCAGCCTAGCTTCAGCTGGGGCTGGGCTCCAAGTTGCAAACATACCTACTTGAGTAACAGACAAAAATTTTATTTTTCTTTCAGATATCGGCAGTTAGCAATCACAGGCGGCTATCCCAGTTACCAGGTGAATTGAGAATGAACAATATGTGACAAGTGTTGCCGTCCCTCTATTTAAAGACTAGTTACCATTTGAGAATACATAAGAAATGAGTGGCACCTACCCCCTTATATGAAAGAATGAGACTTTTCTATGTTGGAATCCCTTTAGCAGATTTCCTGTGATGTGCATCACATTCTGATTTCTTGCTTTTTCAATAATAAAAGCCGTTTCCTTACTCTTCTATATTTGTGGAGAGGTTGACAAGAGATTTGTTTTAAAATTGTTCTGTTCCCCAACAGAACATTATTAAAGCTAAAAAGTACCAAGGTCTTAAGAGTGCAAAATAGCAATACCCAATGGAATTATAATGCTAGCCACATGTATATTTTTAAGTTTTCTATTGTTTTCTATTTACCACGTTAAAAAGTATAAAGAAAAAGTTTGAAATCTGGGCAGTATTTTACACATACGGCACTTCTCAAATCAATGTTAAATTTTCTTTGGAAACAACTGACTGTATTTAGATACAGTGCAAGTGAAAAAGTAGATTCATATAATTAACTTGTTCCAAGCATACTTAAAGGTTTTTCAATCATTCAAAGATCACTTTTTAAATTGAAATTCAGAAAAATCTGTGTCACAATAACCCCATTTAAAGTGCTCAATATTCACTTGTGGCTGACCAGTAACTACCATATTAGATAGGTATATAAATAGGCTCAAAACTTCACTAATTGGTACCAGCAGCAGTGGGTGGTATAGACAGCTGAGCTCATGCCCATAGGAAAGGAACAATACTACAACAGAGAAACCAGCATTGTAATTAGGCAAACTTTGATGGGTATTACTAACCTACATTTTTGGAATTGTTGATGAAGAGAGACATAACCCAGTAAACTGCAAAGAAGGAAGACAGAGACATACACTTATATATATAGATAGATATAGAAATATAGAAATATAGAGATACAGAGAGAGAGAGACCTAAACTGAGATTTTGGAGCACATACAAAGTGCTCCTTCAAGGATTCATGGCACTGATTTGGGAAAAATTAGAAGGGTCGCCAAGGAGAATACTGAAGCTATCTTAGAAATAGTGCTTCTATAAAATGTTCTTTTTCTGTCCCTTTGTATTCAAAGCAGTGTAGTGTAAATGACACAAATGTTAAAGAAACATTTCTTTGAGTGAGAACTAGTAGAAACTGTGGAGGCGTCTAAACCGAGAAAATAATACATGCACATTCATTTGATCTTTTGAATAAATGTTAACATTAATAGCCCTGTGATGAGCTTACCATCTGCTTTTCTGAAAACAATTATTTTTCTAAATGTGCCACACTTATAAGCATTGCTACAATAAAGGATTTGGAAGAATGATGCTTAATGGTGTAGCAGTTTATTAATATCAAACTGTCTGAAGTATAATGAATGCAAAGATTAGACTACAACAAACTTCTTGGGGCCTATATTCGAATGACGTGAAGTCAGGAAAATTGGTATACTTTAAGGTCAAAAGTGTTATGCTCAAAAGAGTGATCTAACATTCCCTGCTTATGGAGGAGTCTTCCCTCAAGTGTCCTCCTGATGTTCAACTCGAATCCACTTAAGCTAAAGCATAGGTCAGATTTTTCCTTATGCTCTATGGCCCAAGCTGATAATCACTAAGACAGCACATACGGAACAAAAATACTCTCGAGTATTATGTTAAACCATCGGTACTATTCTAGGGGGTTGGGGAAGCAGGTGCCCTACTAGCATCTACTCAGCCCAATAGGTCTCTAAATGCAGCTGCATTTCTGACTTTTGCCTCTAGTACTCTGCCTGGGGACTCTCCTTTGACTCACTGGCAGACTGTCAATTGGGAATTGGTGCCTTGGGGATAGAGTCACTAAGTTCCAGAGGGATTAAGGTCCAGAAAATCACAGTGGATGCTGATAATATCCAGTGTCTAATACATATTTGGAGGGTCTTTACTCTTCCTTCTCACTGTCCTAATGTCCTACCAGTGTTCTCCAATAAACAACTTGTATTCAAATCTGTGTGTCAAGGTCCACTCCAGTAGGAACAACAAAAACTAAGGCAAAAAAAATACATTCAGGGACTAGAAAACTCAGATTCTACTTCTCTGGCCAATGAACTGACTTTTATCAAATTCTAAAGAATAAGGATCAGTGACAAGGATAGTACTATGCACAGAATCAGTTTAGAAAGATTTTGTTTTAAACAAATCAGATGCCAATAACTGTTCCCATGAAATCATCTACATAATAGTTCTAAGTCCACACACACACACTCACACACAAAGACACACACCATAAGGCATAGAGATCATGAAATTTTAGAACACACACCAAGGATAAAGAACATAAAAGCTTACAGAGAGAAAAATAATTTGATTTTCTCTGGCCAAGACCCATAAAGCATTAGATATCTTAACTTGAAATATCAAGAAAGTGATTTAAAATTTTCAGTTAAAAATTATTGACTATGGGGGGGCCTGGGTGTCTCAGTCGGTTAAGCGTCCGACTTCGGCTCAGGTCACGATCTCGCGGTCTGTGGGTTCGAGCCCCGTGTTGGGCTCTGGGCTGATGGCTCAGAGCCTGGAGCCTGCTTCCGATTCTGTGTTTCCCTCTCTCTCTGCCCCTCCCCCGTTCATGCTGTGTCTCTCTCTGTCTGAAAAATAAATAAACGTTAAAATTTTTTTTTTAAATTAAAAAAAAATTATTGACTATGACCTATACTTAGCCAAACTACAAAGATAGGTGTTTTATATTCATTTCTCAAGGAAACAGTATTTCCCATTCACTTGTTCTCAGGGAACTCTGGAAGATTAATTAGATTTCTCCATCAAAAAAAAAAAAATAGGATACAAAGGATCTAGGAAACAAGGAGTCTAACTGGTGAGAGGAAAAGAAAATTCCTGCCACAATGACAGCCATGCAGCAGGCCCACAGAGAAACCAATTTAAACTGGAGGAAGAGGTGCTCTAGGAAAGATGGCTCTTTGGGGAAAAATGAAATAGATCTTCTCATGCATAAGAAATATACATCTTATGTCTCATATATGCATATAATGTCTCATATTCATATTTTTTAACAGCACCACAGACTGGCAATAGCTATCATACACTCTTCCCACATTCACCAACAGAATTAAAAACCAGAATTAAAAATTTACATATATACACACACACACACACACAAAAGAGGGAATATATGTATATCTTTTTAAGATTTTAAATGAATTTTACAAAGATTTTAGGAGTGGGTATCAAGGATTCTTTAAAAGAACAAAACTGATTCAAAGTTTATATATGTAGTATAAAATATACACATGTATAGACATAAAATAAGACTAAAATTTTTGTATGTGTGTGTCTGTATATGTTGCACAAACTGTCCAATTAAAGAGGACAGGTTTCTTAATTTACCTTTGCCATATGTACATATATCAATAAAAAGTTGAACGAATTCAAATTATTTATTCCAGAATTTTAAGGGATCGGAACAATTTACCATTTAAAGGGTATCCCATTGTAGTTTGAAGAAGCTTAATCTATTAAACCGAAGGTTAAAGATAGGGCAAGGGGCACCTGTGTGACTCATTCGGTTAAGCATCTGACTTCAGCTCAGGTCGTGATCTCACGGTTCATGAGCCCAGAAGGGTGTGGAATTAAGCATTGCTAACCCGTATTACTAAGAAGTTACACTGGGCCCAACATTTCTTAAGAGTCTCAGAAGACATAAGAAATACCATAACTTTGACCCGAGAG
Source organism: Panthera pardus (assembly GCF_024362965.1). Lineage (NCBI taxonomy): Eukaryota > Metazoa > Chordata > Mammalia > Carnivora > Felidae > Panthera > Panthera pardus. Next base: position 83,027,266 of record NW_026526810.1, on the reverse strand, counting down.
TCCTTTCTATTATTCTGCAGTAAATAAAGATATAAGCAGTGAAATTAGTTACAAACACCTTATTTGAAATTTTATGAGAGTCACATCAAGATTATGATAAAAAGCCAACAGTAAGAAAATGGTCAAGTAAATTATAGTACATATAAAAAGGCCAGCTTTATTTTTTACTCAGTATTTTATATGCAAAATCTAATTTACAGGGATATGTGGGATTACAGCCTTTGCCCGGCAAAGGAAACAATCAACAAAACTAAAAGGCAACTCACTGGTTGGGAGAAGGTATTTACAAATAGAAGGGTTATTATCCAAAATACATAAAGAACTTATACGACATCCAAAATCCAAATTATCCAAATAAAAAATGGGCTGGAGACATGAATAGACATTTCTCCACAGACGACATATAACTGGCCAACACCTAAAAAGGTGTTCAACATCCCTCACCATCAGGAAAAGCATAAAAACCACAATGAGATATCACCTCACACCTGGCAGAAAGGCTAAAATCACAAACACAAGGAACTACAAGCATTGGCAAAGATGCTGAGAAAAAGAAATCCTCATGCACTGTTGCTGGGAATTCAAACTGGTGCAGCCACTGTGAAAAACAGTATGGAGTTTCCTCAAAAAATTAAAAACAGAACTACCATATGATCCAATAATTCCTCTATTGGCTATCTACCCAAAGAATATGGAAACACTAGCTCAAAAAGAACATACAACTCTATGTTTATTGCAGCATGATTTACAATAACCAAACTATGAAGGCAGCTCATGGATCCATCAATAGATGAATGGACAAAGACGAGGTGGTTTATACAATGGAATATTAGCCATAAAATGAATGAAATGTTGCCATTGGCAACAACATGGGTGGAGCTAGAGAGTATAATGCTAAGTGAAAGGAGTCAGAGAACAAAAATACCATACAATTTCATTCCTATGTGGCATTTAAGAAACAAAAATGAACAAAGAAAAATAAAAGACAAACCAAAAAACATACTCTTAACTATAGGGAGCAGATGGTTACCAGAGGGGAGATGGCTTGGTTGAAATAGGAGAAAGGAATCAAGAGTACACTTACTGTGATGAGCACTGAGTAGTGTATAGAATTGTTGAATAACTATATTGTACATCTAAAACTAATGTAACACTGTATGTCAATTACACTGGAATTAAAATTTTTAAAATGATAATCTACCATACGTGTGATTATGTTTAGTCCATTAAAAAGACTAAAATATAAAACTGTACATTCTTTTGTTCCATACTGACCTAAATACCTGTAATATCTTTTTTTCTAAAACCAAAAAAGCCCATTCTGATTTCTTCTCTGCCAAGCATACTTGATGAACTTTTCCTCTTTTGTGTACCTAATTTACAAATTCGCAAACTCTTGAGTTTCCCGAGTGCTATCAGATTGAACTTTGGCCGCCTGATACTCTACATAGAAGGGCAAAAATGTTGGGCAATGCATTATCAATTTCCTAGGCTTCAGGGATAGATGGACACAAACATGTAAATGCCATGGTGAAATAATCGGTAATTGTCTTGCTAATGCTTTTAGAGAAACAAGTGCAATCATGCTGACAGCCTGTAGTGCTGATAGAGAATTACAGAATCAATCTTCTTGTCTGGGAGACCACTCTTCTGAGTTCCTTTGCACACTCCAGGAACTTACACTCTCAGCAGGAATGCCATTAACAGTCTGGAAATGTTTCAGTTTTTATAATTCTTTCTTGGTACATTCATTCAAGGCTGAGTGAAAGCTTTGCTCTTTCCCTCTCTGCTTTTCAAGAACTAATCCCTCTCTCACCTCACCAGAGATGATGTTTCTCTTTCTGAAAGACAGCTCACAATGTAGCTGTTTGAGGCAAAGCCAGTTCATTGGTTTGGCTTTATGTCATGGAGTATATATGCCTAGCCAAGGTAAACCTACTGAAGATTGTGCACTGTCCAGAATTTTCAATACGTACTCCCTCAGTCTCAAACTGAATTGTTCTCGTTTGTTGTTGTTGTTGTTATTCCTCAGAAATCCAGTATTAATCTTACATATATAGGTAATTTCTTTCTCAAACACTGTTACAGCATGAATCTGTCACCACACAAAGTCCAGAGGAATTGAGATATATTTTCCAGCTAAATTTACTAAGAACAAAGACCACAATCACAGAAAATGATGGGAATAAAATTTTCTACTTGGCTGAATTTTTAAGTTTTAAGCACCAATACTAAACCCCAAGCAAGCAAATATGAGACCTCAAGCAATAGAGAGCCACTATACTTTAGGAAAAATCAAAGTAGCTTACATTTGTAAATAATTTCAATTCCAGTTTTTCAGCTTTTGTGCTCAGTTACCTTGTGAAAATCTTAAATGCTACAAATTTCTTTTTCCTCTAAATAAGTAAAAATATCTGTATATTCTATCTCAAAAAAATTTACAGCCCCCAAAATAAACCCTCCTGGTGCTTAATATGCACATAATGAAAATTTTGTTATTTTTAAGAGTATTGCACAAAACAGGTTATTTAACCTGCCATCTTAAATAGTTGTTAATCGTTAACATTTAATGATCTGAGATCAATGATGTATCACTTTACTGCTTGCGAAATTTTTGATGCTTTCATTAATCTTATAATATGAGTGTTTGGTTTAGCTTTTCTAATTTCTACCCTCTGTTCTTGCTATCACTTTCTTGGCTTTTACATTTTACTACTGCCAACCTGCTTCCTATGACATTTCCTTTCCCCTGTTATGCTATGATTTTTTTCGAGGTGGGGGGTGTAACATGACTACACTGGTTTAATATACAGAAAAGAAAAAGTGGTTTCACGTGACTGCACAAAAACCCTCCATCCTTTAAAAAAAAAAAGATACACACACTATTATTTTAGAGTCTCAACACTGTTTTTGCCCTACTTTTCCTACCTGTTTTATGGATATCTAATGTCAACATATAGTTCAGATACTATTAAAATTGAGACAAACACTGCAATTGATAAGAATAAAAACTAACAATACTGAAGGGTCATATTCAGTATATGCCATGGCTCTTTTGAAAAGTTTTATTTCTTTTTTATCATCAATTGCAAGAAAAATCTTTATTTTTGTTTCTGAGATTAACTTGATCATGTAAAATATGAGAAAGTATATTATTACATGGAGGTTTAAGGGTCTTCTTTAGACATTCCTTCAAACTAGGACGAGTGGATCATTTTAATTGTATGTGCTCAAATTAACTAGAAAATAGAGTCAATACTTCTGGTTTCAGAGGTCTTTTTTAAACTACAGATATGATGTGAAAATACTTTATTTATATTTTATTTGCATCACTTATCTCAATCATATTCCACTTATTAAATTTTATTTGTCTTGAGGGGTGCCTGGGTGGCCGCTCAGTCAGATAAGCGTCTGACTCTTGATTTCAGCTCAGGTTACGATCCCACATTTTCTGAGATGGAGCCCTGCATTGGGGTCTGTGCTGACAGTGTGGAGCCTACTTGGGACTCTCTCTCTCCCTCAGTTCTGCTCCTCAAAATAAACAAACGTGAAAAACATCTTATTTGTCTTGAATTTTGAGAGAATTGTATATTCTCATGCAGTTTTAAGAAATACAGACAGATCCTATATATTCTTCATGCAGTTTCCTCCAATAGTAACATCTTGTATAATAAAATATAACCAGAAAATTGCCATTGATACAATTTACCAGCCTTAGGATTTCACCAGTTTAACATGCATGTGTGTGTGTGTGTGTGTGTGTGTGTGTGAGAGAGAGAGAGAGAGAGAGAGAGAGAGAGACAGAGACAGAGACAGAGAGAGTGAGAGACAGAGAGACAGAGAGAAAGACAGAGAACTTACTTGGACTTGTCACAATTGGTGTGATACATGATAGTTGTTCATAGTTACTGTTTTAGCAGCCCCTAACTCTTGGTTTGAAAAGCAAATAATTTTGGAGTGCTAAAATATATCTTAACGTCGCTTTGCTAACTAACCTAAAGTCTTGGTGTTGAGTTTATGTGCATTGTTATTCCTCATCAACTGAAAAATCCCCTTACTCAAAGCCAACCACACCAGAGAGTTAGCACAACTCCAGTCATGCCATTCTACCAACTGATTAGGAAAGCCATCTTACTATAGAATAGTTAGAAAACAGATTTGGTATAAACCAGTGTCATTGATATTTCTGCTAGTAAACTTTGAAAGTAATCATATTTTTTATCAGACTGAATAAAATAACTAGCATACAATTAGCTATTTTGCAAATAATAGAGTATTTTTAGATTTTGTTAGTTGCTATACAGCAGCTTTAATTCAGATTAAAAACATGGAGAATCTACTCAGCTAGATGGACACACAGAAATACATGGGATTTACTTGCTAGAAGTTAATGTAGGATATTTTTAATGAGTTGCTTTAAACCAATTCATGTTTGTAATTATTAATGCACTCTATAAATTATAACTCACTATATTTACTTTTTACTGGGGAATTATATATTTTGATATATTAAAACCACCTAGAAGGTATGCAATAAATTCTTATATTGAATTCTTCTAAAAATATAAAGTTAAAAAATAAGACAGTCCACAACTCATTTTTGAAAGATCAACACAAACATGATACCAAACTCTGACAAGGACATTTTGAAAACTACAGGTCAATGTTATTCATGAGTATTGATGAAAATCCTAAATGAAATCAGCAAACCAAACCAGTACTATATAAACCAGGCCACACTACATTAATTCTAATGAGAAAACAAAAACAGACTTGGCCATCCTGGACCTGGCCTAGTACTGTCATCTAGGATTTGACAACAGATATCCTGGGTGGCTCAGTCAGTTGAGCACCCAACTTCAGCTAAGGCTATGATCTTGTGGTTTGTAGGTTCGAGCCCCACATTGGGCTCTGTCCTGAGAGCTCAGAGCCTGGAGCCTGCTTCACATTCTGTGTCTCCCTCTTTCTCTGCCCCTCCCCCACTTGCACTCTGTCTCTCTCAAAAATAAACAAACATTAAAAAAATCTGAAAATAAATCCTTTCATATCACATCAACATCAGACAAGGCCACTCTGCCAAATAAATAAATAAATGAATAAATAAATATCTCTCCATTCTCATACCTAGCACATATTAATCTCTAATTTCATCAAGTTGCATATATTAAACACACACACACAGCTTTTTTATGTCAATTATCCTTCAATAAAGTAGTTTTAAAACAACATTGCTCATAGAACAGAATAGCCAAAATTTGCCTGAGATTGGTTAATGTGCATTATTGCCATTCCGTTACAACGACAGAAACAAAACAAGGCTAAATTTTTCACTTTATAGATAGAATATATTAAAATACCCAATCACAAAATTGCCTCCTGTGCTGAAAGCATTCAACAAAAAGCAAATTCTGGCTTTCCTGAATACTACTAAAAACCACCTAACTCTTCCAAATGCTATACATTCTAACAGCCCCTTAGTAAGACATTCTGGAGTTTTCCATGGTGTGTTTTCTCCCTTGCTGTAAGAATCAACAAACCCAAACTGTTAAAATATAGAGGTCTTCGTGGTGGTTTTTGGCTTGAGGCCATTGACATCAGAAAGGCAAAAATGCTTCACACACTGCAATTTAATACATACAATTAAGAAAAACTATATGATAATCTGAAAACATGAAGAAATTGATTAAATTTAACAACCATTCATGAGCTTTATTTTTTTTTAAGTTTTTTAACATTTATTTATTTTTGAAAGAGAGACAGAACATGAGCCAGGGAGGGGCAGAGAGAGAGGGGGTACACAGATTCTGAAACAGGCTCCAGGCTCTGAGCTGTCAGCTCATGACCTGAGCAGAAGTCGGATGCTTAACCAACTGAGCCACCCAGGCACCCCTATTCATGAGCTTTTTAAAGTATTATTAAGTTTGATATAGTTTTATTAGATATACTATTGGAAGGAAAGCCAAACTACCTAATTTAATAAAGTTCACATACAAAAAAACAATTTTAAACATATAGTAAACATATAGAATAATGAAATGTTAGAAGCTTCTTCTCTGAGATGAAGATTCAAATAAGGGATGGCCACAATGACCGATTTTAGTACATCTAGGACTGAAGGCCCTGTGCAATCAGATAGGAAAGAAATAAATTCTTTAAAAATTTAAGCAAATACTGTGACATAACACATAATAAAAGTGCTATAGATAAAAATCAACTATTTTATACATATGTAACAAACACCATTTTTGAAAAGATATCACTTAATATAGCATAGAAGTACCCATTAATGCTAATGAAAGATGTACAAGATTTTTATGAATTATTAGATGGTATTGTAGGGGCAGCCAGGTGACTCAGTCAGTTAAGTGTCTAACTTCAGCTCAGGTCCATCATCTCATGCTTCATGAGTGTGAGCCCCATGTTGGGCTCTGTGCTGACAGGGAGCCTTCTTCAGATTCTAATGTCTCACTCTCTCTCTCTCTCTGCCCTCCCTCGCTTGTGCTCTCTCTCTCAAAAATAAATAGATAGTAAAAAAAAATACAACAGAATCGTAAGAAAGTAAAGAACACTAAGAAAGAATGATATACCTTGATATTGGATTGGCTTTGTTTAATGTCAATTCTCTCCAAATATAGATTGATTTGTACATTTGATGTTATAGATTGACATTTCTGGAGAACATAATCCAGTTCTATGATTTGTAAGGAAATGCAAACCACCAAGAATAGCTAAGACATTTTTGGAGAAAATTTTTAAATGAACATACTAGCAGCTTTATTAAAAGTATAAAATCAAGATAGTATACTATTGGTCCAAGGATAGGCAAAGAGATACATGGCAGAGTGGCAAGAACCTCACCAGTTCCTGTTTAAGCATTTGAGTTATGAATAATTTAGCACTACAAACAAGTGGGAGTAAGAATGATATTTTCAACACCAGTAGGGGGACAATTTTATATCCCATAGAGGAAAACTATTAATATCTATTTCACACCACAAACAAGTATTGGTTCCAGGCCTAGTATTGATAAAATCCTGAGAAGAAAAACAACAAATTGTCCATGAAAGAACATAGAAAAACATCATCAACTTGAGTTGGGTAAATATATTTGGGGATACAAAATAAGGTTCCATAAATGAAAGATAAATTGTACTCTATAAACTTTTATTCATCAACTGACACCAGTAAAGAGTGAAACAAAAGCTGCTAAGTAGAAGCTGACAATGCATTAAACAACATATTCACATCTCAACTAGATAACTATAAACCAGTAGCATAAAGATAGGAAACACTAAAGAAAATAGATTTGAAAAAGCACTTCACAAAAGATATCCATATAGCCAAAAAAAATGAAGAGATTAATATATTCTGAGAAAATGAAAATTAAAACCACAGTAAGATACCACAACACATTATACAAATATTTAGTCCAGAATATCTGCAGTTAAGATGGCTTTGAAAAATCACAAAAGACTACAAATAGCCAAAGCATTCCTTCCTGAAAAAGAAAACAAAATTGGAGACAACACAATTCTGTATTCCAAGCTATAGTCATCAAGACAGTATGCTACTGGCACAAAAACAGACACATATTATCAATGAAACAGAAAAGAAAACTGAGAAATAGACCCACAACTATATTGTCAAGTAACCTTCAACAGAGCAGGAAAGAAGAGCCAACAGAAGAAAAAACTCTTCAACAAATAGTGTTGGGAAAACTGGATGGCGACATGCAGACTAATGAAACTGGGCCACTTCCTTACACCATACACAAAAATACATTCTAAATGGAGGAAGACCTAAAAGTGAGACAGGAAACCATCAACATCCTAAAGGAGAACATAAGCAGCAACCTCTTTGACCTTGGCCAAAGCATGTTCTTACAAGACATGTCCTTAAAGGCAAAGGAAACAAAAGCAAACATGAACTATTGGGACTTCATCAAGATAAACATTTCTGTACGGTGAAGGAAACAATCAACATAACTAAAAGACAGCCTATGCAATGGGAGAAGATATTTGCAAATGACATATTTGGCTAGTATCCAGAATCTATAAAGAACTTATCAAACTCAACACACAAAAAATAATCCAGTAAAGAAATCATCAGAAGACATGAACAAACATTTCTCCAAAGAGGACATACAAAAGGCTAACACATGAAAAAATTGTTCAACATCACTTATCATTGGGGAAATACAAATAAAAACCACAATGAGATAACACCTCAGATCTATTAAAATGGCTAAAATGAACAACGTAAGAAACAAAAGGTGTTGGTGAGGATGCAGAGAAAGGGAACCCTCTTGCACTGTTGGTGGGAATGCTAATTGGTGCAGCCATTCTGTAGAACAGTATGGAGGTGCTTCAAAAATCAAACAAACAAAAAATAGAACTATCCAAAGATCCAGCAGTTGCACTACTATTTATTCAAATGATACAAAAATACAGACTCAAAGGGGTACATGCACCCCAATGTTGATAGCAGCATTGTCAACAATAACCAAACTATGGATATAGCTCAAATGTCCATCAACTGATAATGGATAAAGATGTGGTATATACAATGGAGTATCACCCAGCCATCAAAAAGAATGAAATCTAGCCATTTGCAATGATGTGGGTAGAGCTAGAATGTATTATGCTAAGCAAATTAAATCAATCAGAGAAAGACAAATTCCATATGATTTCACTCATGTATAGAATTTAAGAAAAAAAAAAGATGAATATATGGTAAGGGATGGGTAGATAAGAGAGGGAAACAGACTACAAGAGACTCTTAATGATAGAGAACAAACTGAGGGCTGATGAAGTGAGCGGGTGGGAGATGGGCTAGATAGGTGATGGGTACCAAGGAGGTCACTTGTGATGAGTACTGGTGTTGTATGTAAATTATGAATCACTGAATTCTACTTCTGAAACCAACATTGCACTGTATGTTAACTAAAATTTAAATTAAAAAATAAAAGATTGCTGAGTGTATCAAGTGTTAGTGAAGATATGCATCAACAGAAATTCTCATATACTCGAGGCAGTTGGGAATATAACTTGATACAACTATTTTCAGAAATGGTTTGCTGTTAATTCTAAAATTAAATCTATGTGCAACATAGAGAAATTTGTTGCATTTATATACACCAAAAATGAAGCATCAGAGAGATAAATAAAGAAAATTGATGTGATTTACAATTGCACCAAAATCCATAAAATACCTAGGAATAAACCTAACCAAAGAGGTAAAAGATCTGTACTCTGAAAAACTTAGAACACTTATGAAAGAAATTAAAGATACAAAGAAATGGAAAGACAATCCATGCCCATGGATTGGAAGAACAAATATTGTTAACATGTCTATACTACCAAATCTTCACTGCAATCCCTGTCAAAATAACACCAGCATTTTTCACAGAGCTAGAACAAACAATTCTAAAATTTGTATGGAACCAGAAAAGACCCTGAATTGCCAAAGTAATGTTGAAAAAGCAAAGTGGGAGGCATCACAATTCTGGACTTCAAGCTATACTACAAAGCTGTAATCATCAAGACAGTATGGTACTAGCACAAAAACAGACACATGGGACAATAAAAACAGAGGACCCAGAAATAGACTCACACTATATCGTCAACTAATCTTCAACAAAGTAGGAAAAAAATAGCCAATGGGAAAAAGACAGGCTCTTCAACAAATGATGATGGGAAAACTGGGCAGCAACATGCAGAAGAATGAAACTGGACCAGTTTCTCATGTCATACACAAAACTACATTCAAAATGTATGAAATACCTAAATGTCAGACAGGAAACCATGAAAATCCTAGAGGAGAACACAAGAAGCAACCTCTTTAACCTTGGCAAAAGCAACTTCTTAGTAGGCACATCTCTGGAGGCAAGGAAACATGAACTTGGGACTTCATCAAGATAAAAAGTTTCTGCACAGTGAAGGAAACAATCAACAGAACTGAAAGGCAGCCTATGCAATTGGAGAACATGTTTGCAAAAGACATATTGGATAAAGGGCTAATATCCAAAATCTCTATATAATTATCAAACTCAATACACAAAAAATAAATCAGTTAAGAAATGAAAAGACATAAACAGACATTTCTCCAAAGAAGACATTCAAATGGCTAAAGACACATGAAAAAATGCTCAGCATCACTCATTATCAGGGAAATACAAATCAAAACCATAATGAGATATCACCTTACACCTGTGAGAATGGCTAAAATTAACAACCCAGGAAACAACAGATGTTGGTGAGGGTGTAGAGAAAGGGAAACTCTCTTACACTGTTGGTGAGAATGCAACCTCATGTGGCCACTCTGGGAAACAGTATGGAGCTTCCTAGAGAGTTAAAAATTAAACCACCCTATGACCCAGCAATTGCACTACTAGGTATTTATCCGAATAATACAAAGATGTTGATTTGAAGGGACACATGCACCCCACTATTTATAGCAGTATCAACAACAGCCCAGATATGCAAAGAGCCCAAAATGTCCTTCAACTGATGAATGGAGAAACAAGAATTGCCATGTATGTATGTACACATGTATGTACGTACACACACACACACACACACACACACACACACACACACTGGAATATTACTTAGCCATCAAAAAGAATGAAATCTTACCATTACAATGAAACAAAATGTGGGATGGAACTAGAGTGTATTGTGCTAAGCAAAATAAAGTCAGAGAAAGATAAATACCATGTGATTTCACTCATATGCAGAATTTAAAAAACAAAACAGATAAACATAGGGAAAGGGAAGGAAAAATAAAATAAGAAAAAAAACCAGAGAGGGAGGCAAACCATAAGAGACTCTTAAATACAGAGAACAAATGGAGGGTTCCTGGAGGGGAGGAGGGTGGGGGAATGGGCTAAATGGGTGATGAGCATTAAGGAGGGCACTTGTGGTGAGCACTGGGTGTTATATGTAAGTGAGGAATCACTAAATTCTAATCCTGAAACCAATACTACACTGTATGTTAACTAACTAGAATTTAAATTAAATCTTGGAAGGAAAAACAAAAGCTATTCCTGGGAAAAATAAATAAATAATGCACATCAGTATGCCTTATAGGAGTAATAAAAATAAATAAAATTGAATCTGTATATAACCTATGACACAGAAATTCCATGCCTACATGTATTTCCAACAAAAATGCAAACACATGTGACCAAAAAACATGTACAAGTTCATTAAAGAATTTCCCATAATCACACCAAACTGGCGACACCCTGAATGCCCAATCAACCCAGTAAGTTGTCATCAACTTATATGATGGAAAATTCCCCAGCAATGAGAATGAATCAATTAAAGCTACATACAGGAAACATGTACCATACTCCTAAATGTAGTATTTGTTGAAAGGATCTAGTCACAAAAACACTGTATCATTCAAATAAACTTCAACAATTGCAACTAAACTATAATCTTAGGAGAAAGACGGAAGAAAGTAGCCCCTGCACAGAGAAGGAATAAGTATGCTTCACAAAAAGAGTGATGATTTAAGACTTAACAATGAACACCTTGCTGGTGTGTTGAAGGACTGCTCTGAGAATGCTGCTGGCAAATAATAAACAGTTTTGTCCTTGAGCAGTAACGAAGTTAAGATCTTTCCTGTTAATGTTGAACTCTGAAGACTATCTTTCCATTCTACTTCTTCAGACTGAGCAGCGGAGTTAAGTTTAGTGAAGAAGAGTGCAAATTAAACTCATAGCCTTTTGTAATTGAATAAGCTAATGAGAAATGTGATATTCCCTGTTAACCTTCTGTTACTTCTTGGGGAAAAGACACTTATCATGGCATGCAGGTGTCTTTGCTATTTCTCTCTGCTTATAAGTGGTTCCTGATTCCATGTATATTACTTGAGAATAAGTTTGTAGATAGTCTTGAATACTATATTTATTTCCAAAGAATGTATTTATAATAAAATCATTGTAGAGGAGAAAAAATGTGGGAGATGCAAAGGTAGATGCATATCTTTTGACAGCACTTTCAGCCTCATGATTATCATTTATATGAATGTAAAAACTTCAGTCCTGCTGAATGTGTGCTAGTAAAGCAGACAAGGTAGCTTTTTTCCATGCCCCTTGTCTTTTTTGCCTCTCCCTTTTAAAAATTCTCCAGGAAAGTCTGTATTTTTGACAAAGTCTCTAAACAAAATTATTGCAAAACAAAAACAAGCAAAAAGCTGATTTTGGAAATGAGTGCTTTTTATTCACAAAAGAAAAATAATAGGAATAATCTGAAGTTAATCAGCTGGAGACACAGGAATTAAGGTGGGAATATAGGGGACAAGGAAAGAGATTTACTTGTTTGCTACCTTTTTAGGACCAAATGAGGGTTAGCTGGATAATCTGATCTGATTTAATAGAATTTAAATGCAATTAAATGTAATTAATAAACTTCTGGAGCACCTAGGCGGCCCAGTTATTTAAGCATTTGACTCTTGGTTTCAGCTCAAGTCATGATCTCACTGTTTGTGAGAACAAGTCCCGTGATGGCCTCCACCCTGACAGCACTGAGCCTACTTGGAATTCTCTCTCTCTCCCTCTCTCTCTGCCCCTCCCCTGCTCACAGTCTCTCTCAAAATAAATAAACCTAAAAAATAGTTAAACTTCTCAGTATTATCTTCTTATCTAGATATCTACAATAAGGATTATTTCTCTTGTTTTGAACTAATGGAATGGAATTTCATATGCATGGGGCATGCTTTTTCAAATTTATAGTATGTTACTAACATTCTTACCAAATTATTACAATTAGTCTGTATACATTAGTATACCATCACTGTTTCAGTTTATCTAGTGATTATAGTTTATCTTTTTCACCTGGTAGGATATCTGTCTAATCATGAATATAAATTTTAACTTGACTTTTTAAATGTAGAACAATTACATTACCATGTACAAAGGTATAACGTTTATTTTACAACCTCCAGAAAAAGTAGGTCACTTTTCTAAATTGTCAGTTACAAAAATAGCACTCAGAGAAATAAAGCAAAATGGTAGATTTGAAATGTTTTTCACTTCTCTAGGTTGAAAATTACATATGCTTTTAAATCAGGAAGACAAAACTGTATTTGTCCTTGTCAATTGTAACTTAAAAAGATGGCATTTTATTCTTTCTTTAATGTAATAAAGGTGTATTTATAGAGAGATAATGAATATTTTACTGAATCAGCATATATTGATGTTAATTCTGGCTACTAGTAAGTAAAGACGGAAGATATCTATTTCCTCACTTCACCAGTAACTTCCTAAATAGCTTTTCAGTATAGAATACTATACAATATAATTGTGCCATAAATAGAGTATACCCTGGAATAAAGAGTTTGATAAAGCAATGGAATCACATTTATTGTTCTTAAACAGAATTCTTAATGAATACTATGTGATTGAATAGTATTAAACCCATAGTATGTAATTGCTAATCATTTTAACCTGCAAAAACAAACATTTTGAGTAAGGACTTTTTAAAAAATGTTTATTTATTTTGAGAGAGAGAGAGAGAGAAAAATTGTGATAATCCTTTCATATTTATCACCATATAATAACTGTGTGTGGTGATAATACTTAAATTTATTCTCTTAAATTTTATACAAGACAGTATTTTAAATTATAATCACCTTACTGTATATTAGAATGACAGAACTTATTCATCTTATAACTGAAGGCTTATGTCCTTTGGCATATCCTCATTTCCCCATTCCTCAGTCTAGGTAACAACTATTCTACTCTGTTTCTCTGAGTTAAGCCTTTCTCTTTTCTTGAGATTCCATACAGAAATGAGATCACACAGTATTTGTCCTCCTCAAGTAGGTTTATTTCACGTAATGCAATGCCTTCTAGGTTATTACCCCTTACCCCCTTATATCCCTAGCAGTTTTTTCACTTTAAACATTTTATTAAAATATTCATTTGGTTCTTTGTCTCCCGGACACAAGAGGATGACCGAAAATGTTGTTTATTGTTCCATAGTTCATGCTGCATTTTGCTGCCATCTCTTTGAGAATATTTTTTTATTCTCGTCATTAACCCTATTAGCATGCTAGTTGAGACCTTAGTTGCTCAGGGGCATTAAAATTTCCTATTACACATAAAATTGCAGAAATGCTTTAAGGTTCACGATGTATCCCCAGGATGAAAAGAGACATTTTAAAAATTGTTTGTTTTACATTATTTCAGTATTTTTCCTCCTTTCAAGCAGCATGCTAGTGAGCAATCTTGGCTAGTAGGTAATCCGTCATTAGCATATATTTTAACTTTTATTTAGGAAAGTTGAAGCTTTTAGTAGATATGCATCCAAAAACACCTTGGTTAACACTACTAACCAAAAGAAACACTTCTATTCACTAGAAAAAATGTGTGCATACTATTTATTCTTGGTGAAAAGAAAAAGATAAGCCTGATATAGAAGGTATTTTAGGTTTTCTTTAGTACAATAAAATGTGTATTTGTACTTTATATTTTCAAAATGAGTAGAAAATACTTACAACTGTATGACGATGTGATGGCATTCTAGCTTTGGAACAATTCCAGATCTCCCTGTATTAGATGATTCAAGCCTCCACTAATTTTCCTTGCTCAGGACTGCATGAATTTAAGTTACAAAATTGTATAAATTTGCTACGGGGTTTTGCATTGGGACAAAAATTCTGGTAAGATGAGGATTGTAGTTGGCTTTTGAGAAAATATTCAGTGATGTTTTTGGAGTGATGTTCGAGGGGCTTAAGGTCTAAGTCATTAATAGCTTTAGTTTGAGCGCTCTTCTCATTTCTTCTCCATTTGATTTCTCTATGTCTCTGTTTCCATGCATCTCCTGTAATTTCTGCTGTCACCATATATATATATATATATATATATATATATATATATATATATATAAAATATTCCAATATTATATATAGGAATTCATAAATGCATTATCATAATTTTATTTTATTTTAGAGAGAGCAAGCTCACACAAGCAGGGGAGAGAGACAGAGAGAGAGAGACAGAATCTTAAGTAGGCTCCATGCTCCGTACAGAGCCAAAATAAAGAGTCAGATGTTCAAATGACTGAGCCACCCTGCATTATCATAACTTTAAACTTAAATACGTGTGGGATGCCTGGATGGCTCAGTCAGTTAAGCTTCCGACTCTTAATCTCAGCTCAGGTCATGATCTCACAATTTGGTTCCTGAGTTTGAGCCCTACATCGGGCTCTTCACTGACAGTGTGGAGCCTGCTTAAGATTCTCTCCCTCTCTCTCTCTCTCTCTCTCTCTCTTTCCCTCTATCTCTGCCTCTCCCCTGCTCTCTCTCTCTCTCCAAAAAAATTCCTCACTTAAAATAGTATCCTTCTGGGGTGCCTCGGTGGCTCAGTTGGTTCAGCATTTGACTTCAGCTCATGTCATGATCTCATGGGAAGTCAGGTCATGATCTCTTGGTCTGTGAGTTCAAGTCCCCACATGGGGCTCTCTGCTGACAGCTCAGAGCCTGGAGGCTGTTTTGGATTCTGTGTCTCCTTCTATCTCTTCCCCTCCTCTGCCCATGCTCTGTCTCTGTCTCTCTCTGTCTCTGTCTCTCTCTCTCAAAAATAAGCAAACATTTAAAATAAACAAATAAAATAGTATCTTTGCTTCCTTTTCTTCTGGCATCCAATGTCATCTGATGCCAGGATAAGGTCTGCAGTACTTTTACTCCCCTGGACTTGACACCATGAGTAGTTACTTTTCATCTGTGAGGAGCCAAGCCTCTACTTCTTGCTTTTCTTTCAAACACTCCAGTGATCCAACAACATATCCTTCTGCAGAATCCTATTTTTCAGTGAGGCTTGTCAAATATTTTGTGGAAGAAATGTTCAGTTTCCTGAGAGTAATTGAAAACTTCAAGGCACATGTTTTCAGATATAGAAGGAGTCATCCTCTGCATCTACAGTAAGCAGAAGTTATAATTCATTACACTGCGGTGTTTGCAGGCTTGTTTCCTACAGCTGACCTTTTCTGTTACTTTTCTTTGAGGCATATCTGAAATACAATAAACACGTTTATTTCAAAGTCTTTGCTTTTACAAAAAGTCCTAAAATAATGCTGCACACATATGCCTCAAAAAAATAGGCCATTTTTAACTCCAGCTTTAGTCACAGTGAAAAAAAAAACAAAAAACATTACAAATGTCATCCAAGGAATTAAACTCACTGATTTTTTCAGTTAATAACTAAGTTCAATACCTAAGGCACAGAGTTCAGGAATTTTATGTAAAGGCCAAGGCTTACAAACATATTCATGAAAAATTCCAGTCTTTTAATGTATATTTCTCGCGTAAATTGATCAACTTTTTTCATTCCTTCAGAAACCTAACTACGTAACCCCAAGCATAAGCACCTTCTCCTGCCTGCTCTCATCTGTCTTTTAATATAAATCTCTTCATGCATGTTTTTATTTTACATGATGCCTTTCTGTAGCATCATATAAAAATAATGAGTCAGGTATTAACTTTATAAAACTGCCACAATGACCATTCAACTGTATTTAATAATTAAAAATATCCCTAATATCTCAACCACCACATATACGTGTGTGTGTGTGTGTGTGTATATATATATATATATATATATATATGCATGTGTACATATGCAATACACATGTAACTTATAACTAGCATTATTTTATACTAAATTTTTGGGGAATTAGTATGAATATTTTCATTTTTCTGTATGGTCAGGGCTTTCTGAGCAAAGACAGTTGGTTCTTGGTTAAAGAGTAGCTGACGAGTAACCCTGAGATAGGAACCTCAGGAGAGAGGTTAAGAGGCTTTCTTTTTCTCTCCCAAAGCTACTTCTGTGCACAGGAAAGGGTTCTACAATTGGGCTTCTGTAACCATTCTTCCCCAAAAAAGTCTGAGGCTCTTTCAGCTTTAATCTGTTATTATACTGGAGGCCTACAGATATAGAGAAGAGCATAGGGAAGGTATAGGGAAGAATGTTCTGCAATTTTTTAGTTAAATCTCAGATAGCCTCAGTCAATGGGCCTATATTTTAGGAATGTCACATTTGCACGTATTTCTTCAGTTGTACGACTGTTTTCTCTCCCAGTCTCTTACTTCTTTACCTTGATGTATTGTCCTCAATCTATGTATGTCCTTGAAGCCCTGTCTCTTGTTGACTATGTTTTTGTTTTGTTTTGTTTTTCTTCTGAAATGAGAGAAGACGACTGGAGGGGAGGCTATCACAGGAGGAATTCCCTTCTCCCACCTGGGATCAGGCTCTAACACTGGAGTGTGTTATGGACAAGATTCACTGTATTTCACAAGGATTTTTTCTTCTCCTCCTGCCACAGCCAGGAGGGGATATTTCTTGGATTTTCAGTGTGAGAATATGATGGGATTCCTACAGGTAAAGTCCCATGAATACGAAGAGACTCCCTTAAAACTGAGGACACTAGAAGTGTCTGACTCAACATAGGATATTCTCAGCCTATGGCAATTCATCAAAATTGCCATTTCAATGTTCCTAACTAGTACATGATCCCAGAGTTTTCTACTCTAGTAAGCAGATATCAGCTGTCTGTCTAGATAGACCTGTCTTTCCAGATTTTGGGTGATGATTGCCCAGCAATCTCATGTTTTGATGGCTTTAAGAAAAGTGGCTCTTCTGAATTTTTCTATCTTTTTTGGTTGTAAGGATGCAAGTGAGATCTTCCAAGATCTTTGCTTGTTAGTGCTGATGTCCTCTTCAAATACATTTAAGCACCAAAGTGGAGAATAGAGGTTTCAGCAAGGACAGTGCTGGTAGCGTCTCCTAGAGATTTCGAAGCACAAATTCCAACCTCTAAAAGACCTGGTTAATATTGACTGAGATGGGAAATTGAGGCAATTGAAAAGAAGGGGAAATTCTGCAGATCAACATAAGATTTAGTCAAAATACCCAGGCAATGAGTAATAAGGAATTTGGAACTATCTAACGAGGAAAGTAGGGCCATGAGATTTTGTGAAACCAAGGGTATCCAGTGGAATCTGAACCTTCAAGACCTCATCCCAAGATTGATGAATGCAGATAATTCCAAAAAGAGCAAACATTAATACAGGAGCCTATGTCTTGCCCTACTCTGGATTTCCACACTAGATAAAGGACTATCATTTCTCATTCATGATGTCCCTCTAATGCCTAGCTTGATTTATTCTAGCCTACTGGCCTCACTTCAGCATTTATGTTCACCTATGCTTTGACCTTTAACAACGGATTTATCTATTGATTAATTTTATCATCTTTCTTATTCAACAAATAGTCTCTTTTCTATAGATTGGCCTCACTCCACTTTTTAAATCTAATTTTAGATGCATTGGGTGACAACAAATGAAACCTTTAAGAAACCACAAAGTGACTGGAGACATCATTAAAGAAGTTTCAATAACCAAGAATACCACTTCCCATTTTTTCCATGTTGTCACATTAGGTGGGGAAAAAAGTAAACAACAACAACAACAACAACAACAACAACAACAAAACTAACCAGAGATGTATCAGTTCTCATTTATATGCAGAAAGGAAGAAAAAGGAAGAAATAAATTATCGGTTTATTCAGGTTCTATGAGATAGAAACTAGGACAGTAGAACGCTTTGGTCTAGGTCTCAGGTTGACAGTGGTTTCAAGTTCTGACTGCTACTCAGTTATGGTTAAAAAAATGTCCTATCAAGTAACTTAGATTTTTGAATCCTAGAATTTCTGAGTGCAAGGTAGAGTCAGCTTTAGAGACTCTGAACAATAATATATCCTTCAAATACCTGATAGGAGGTATAGCTAAAGGTTATTTTAAACATCAGGTATTTTACTGTTACAATCATGGTACTGTTGTCATTTATTGAGGTTATTAAGTACCTTCTATAAATGACCTTAAACATTTATGTGATATTATTGGAAATTTTATGTTATTTTATAACTTGAGTTTCTCCTCCAATATTTTCATGGTGTCAGCTCTTACATTCCCTACATAGCCCTACATCTAGGGAACAATACATCTCCAATTCCACACTACAAATTAATTGAGACATAAAAATAAACCTCGTTAGGAAATAATATAAGGGCAAAATTAATAATTTAAGGGACAACCTGAGAATCTTTCCTTTAAAGAACTTTATATTAATAATAGTATATAAAGTATGTCTCTATCAGTTTAACGGATCATAAAAATTCTCTTTTCTTTTTCCTGAAAGGGTTACACCTCCCCCATTCAGTTGGCTTAATGTTGAAAGCTTTAGGAGAAGGATCAAAAGTGCCTACAGGCTAGGGACTAGGGCATATGGTCCACACATATGGTCTCAAATTCTCAAACAATTTGGGGGAAAACACAAAAATATGAGCAAACTTATACAAATATATCTATATACAACTATCGGCCTATCAATATTATGTATATGCCTTTGTATACACAAAATCCATAAATATGAGAAAATAATTACAGTAATAAATGATATTGAATTTTATATTAAGATTTATAAAATACAGTCTTCATAATATTAGACCTGATGTGACAAGTATGATATGCATACGTGCATTTTTACCTGGATTACCATTTCCATCTCTCTAACCTCTACCATAATCCTCCTCCCTACACCGAATTTATTCCATGTGAACATTTCCAAATGCTAGTGATAATCCTGGTATCTCACATACACATTTCAGTCTATAAAAGGTACGTATAAACCTTTGTGCACCCATGTCTTACAAAGTAAAACTAAGGAAACCTTCCTGCATTTTCTCTAGGTAGTGGTTCTATTTGGACACAGGGTAGAATAAAATTCTAAATCTAAAAACAGTAAGATATTTTCAGGGTATTGAATACCCCTCATTCCCTGATGATTACTTTAATGGACTTTTTGTCAATTTGGTTATAGAAGACTACAAAAATTTCTTCCTTTCTCCAATTATAAGAAAGTAATAAATGAAGACAGAGACAATTCACAAGTACATGTGGGATAATAACTACCTTTCCAAGTAGACACATAATAAAAGTTCAATTGTTTGACAGAAACAAATTGCTTGCTTTACCAAAGAGGCCTTCAGGTAAAGGTCAGAGAAAAAAAAAACTTTAAAGACATTAAACTGGTAAAATTTCCATAAATGATTAGACGCAGGGTTCATGTTATCATTTACAACATATTTCTAATATAGAAAAACTTTTAAAACAATTTAAAACCAAATAAAACATACTTAGGGAAATATTTTATTTACCATAATAATTGCTCCAATATTATATTTGTGTCCCTTTTTATCTGTATTAATATAACTTGTATTTTTTTCTACTTTAATCTAATGTCATCCACCACCCCCAATTTAAAAAAAAAATTACATTCCAAACCTGATTCTTTTGGATGATTATTTAAAAAACATGACATATGCTTAGCCACTAGAACTAGAAAATATTAGATTATGTCAATTATTATCCTTCCAAATAAAAATCTGATCCTATTTATAATAAAAATCTGAAATATCTGTGTATAAACTTCCCACTTCAAATATTCAATAAAATTTACCTATGACTTTTATATAAAGTCCTTCATCTGAATTAAACGCTTAAATACATTTCTAACTAATCCTAATGATTTTATGCAAACAATTCTGTAATTATTTAGGTTTCGCAAATGATGATATTGAGGCTTGGAAGGTTTGAGTAATATTTCAAAGTTATACAGCCAGTAAATGACAAAGATTGGACAACTGACACAGGGTATCTGAGACTGAAATCTGGAATGACTACAATTCCATACTGCCTTTCCACTGTGACTTACACCATCCCAATCCCTCACATTGCCTAGAAGGCCCATGATTTTGGGTTGACATCATTAGCCTCAAGTCTATCTTTCTCTGCCCCAGTTTTGGCCATACTGATCTTTTTGTTTTATGGATATGCTGTCTTTTCCCTGTCTTAGGCTCTTTGTATTTGTTTGTTCCTTCTGCTTAAAATTCACTTCCTATGGCTAATGCCAATCATTCAAATACAGTCATAAATGCAACTTTCTAAGAGAAGTCTTTGCCTTTCTCACCCCTCTCAGGCCACAGCAAGTCTTGGGCTTATTATTTCCTGATACCTGCTAGATTAGCATCCCATATTTTCTCATGGCATATTTAAATGTATTTAAAGAAGTCCCTATGTAGTTGCTTAAAATTGGCAAATAGATGTTAACATCAGCCTCATGAAAGCAGAGGCTACATAGCACTGTTCATGGTTATATCCCTGATGTCTAAAGGGGTACCTTGTGCAAGCTAAGCACAGAATAAATATTTGTTAATAAATGAATTAATTAGCAAGCTATAGGATTCTCTTTGGTATTTAAACTAAGTAGACTATATTAGAGATGTGTAATTTTTTTTTAAAGTAGGATGTTTTTCTAGGCCTGTAAGATAAGCCCAAATGCAAAAAAAAAAAACAAAAAACAAAAAAAAAACTAAAGAATATTTGATTTGATACTAAGGGAGCACAGGATTTCTCAAAAGTCAAAGTAGGAAAGGCAATCATCCTTCTGGAATTCCATACGGTAGCTAGAATTATCATATGGAAAAACAAATGTGATCAAATTTCCCCTGCACTTGACACACAGCAATAGCTTCCAAACACATTTAGAATAAATAACACCTTCTACACAGGAGTCCATCTGATCATTATCTCGATGATAGCACCCCCTGCTGCAGAGCTGTGTGTACCAAACTCAACTGGATGTCATTAAAATTTGAAATATTTCTCTAATTTTCTTCTTTCTAAATGCATAGTCTCCAAGAAACTGAACCAAAGCCAGGTGATTTTTCCTCAAACTTACCTGACCACACCCCCCATGATAAAAACACTGCTAGGGCATCAAAAGTTATAACATGGCAGCCTCACTTCACAGCATGCTTCCCTCAGCTTCTGCACTCCAGTAAGTAAGGCCTTTTTCAGTAATTATGCCCCCTTTCTGCCACAAGACCTATTATGCACATGTTATTTTCCTTTTGACTAAAATACTTTCCCTCTCCACCTAACTAGGTTTTCTTTGCCTCTTAGCACCATCTTTTCTTCCTTCTGAATGCCTACTTTGGTTCCCCCAATTGTTTCCACCTTCCCAAAATGTAACACTTCGTACATTCTCTATATTATAGAAGTAATTATATGTGTATTTCTTAAATTAATAGTTGTCTCCTTCACTTAAACATGAGCATCATGTCCACAGGGATTGTCTGTTTTCTTGCTTCCTTAATGCCTAACACAGTGCCTGGCATATAGCACTTCTGTTACATATTTGTTGGGAAAAGTGAGGAAAAAATAAATGAAATTAAATGCAACAGTGATAGGTGAACCATAATAAAGTTTACCTATAGGGAGGAAAAGTGTTCTACTAGTTTTTTGA
Organism: Panthera pardus; assembly: GCF_024362965.1. Classification (NCBI taxonomy): domain Eukaryota; kingdom Metazoa; phylum Chordata; class Mammalia; order Carnivora; family Felidae; genus Panthera; species Panthera pardus. The sequence continues at coordinate 83,004,891 of NW_026526810.1, read as the reverse complement.
GACCATCTGCTCTACCTAAGAATTGTCTTAGAAATGTAAACTAAACTCCCTTTCTAGCTATAACTCTTCTATGTGGAACCACCTGTCAGTGAACTATAAATTGGTTTTCGTTTACAGAAGAATTGGGCAGCCAACAACAGGAAGGTATCAACTACAAAGGATTTTGTGCACTAGCAATGCTAGGATGGCAAACAGGTTCTCTGCCTCCTATATTTAACGTGGAAAAGACAGAAAGGTTGAGAAAGTTGCATACTTAATGATTACACGTTCCAAGAGAAAAGAGGCTCAGTGGAAATGACAATATGCGATACATAATTAAGGCATATGGGTACCAATAATAATAAAAATAACAACAACTAAAAAGTATTAAGCGTTCTCCACGTGCCAGGCACTAGGCCTAAGAAAGCAGCTAATTCCCAGATTAGAACATAATCCCAGGTTCCCAGCTCGAGTTTCAATTCACTCAGTCTGTGTAAGCACACTACAGTTTAGGGATCAAACATGCAAATATACTGATTTATAATAAGGATTTAACAAATGACAATGCTTTTTTCTTCTAAAGAAAAAGAGACTCCTTTAGCACTTAACAATAAGCTTGCTTTTATGTAAGGGCCCTGAATGGGCCTCTCTTCTTTGGAAATAAGTAGTATTATTCTTACATAAAATTACAAATGAGCTCTGTAGGGTGTATGTGTGAATACAATTTCTTAGGCAACAGGCTGAAACAAGCATCTTGAATCAGACCAAATGTGACTGGGTTTCTATACTACAGTTTTAAGTGAGATATCAGGATTTAAGTTGTTTGGTAGCCAATAGTCTACCTTCATAATTCAGCATTTATTCAGTGCCTCTATACTTTGTGGGGTCAGGTACTTCTAAGTGTTGAAATGCTTACCACAAATACTTACGAACGTCACATTTCTATGCTTTAGAGCCTTAATACTATCAGAAATATTTAGTCATTTTTTCCATATTAATTTTTTTGAAGAACAAATTAATTTTTAAAAGTGTGAATATTTGTACAACCACCTAACCCAAGAGGTTAAAGACCTGTATTCTGAAAACTATAAAACACTGATGAAAGAAATTGAAGATGACAGAAAGAAATGGAAAACCATTCCATGCTCATAGATTGGAGGAATAAATATTGTTAAAATATCAAAATGCCACCAGCATTTTTTAACAGAGCTAAAATTTTAGTGATTGTACAAGAAATTATGGCTTGCATTCTCAATCACCGTAAATTAATGAGTTTTTAAGACACTATAAGGACTTTAGAATATCCGAATTCCATGAATTATTCCTGCTTTTCATGTTATTGTTTGGATGATTCTATTTCTTCATTTATTTTAAAACACAAAATCCATTATCATCTCTGTACTGTATGGTGAATATCATGACTTATTTAAAAATGGCTTTATTTTGCTTTGCATTCTTTAATATTTTCTTTCTTTTGCCTGAAAAACTAATTTTAGAATTTTTTTTTTAGAATTCTGATTAGCATTTCATTAACTCAGTGTTCTGGAGAACTCTTCTTATTTCCATTTTTAAGAATGCTTTTTTTCTTGGTGTAATCTTAAAGGTTCATGTTGATATTTCTTTTGCACTTAAATCTGGAATTGAGTTGTTTTTTTTTTTTTTTTTTTTTTTTTTTTTTTCAGGTGCCGATAGTTTCCAATGAAAACTAATACCTTAACACTTTAGGTAGCACCTTTCAAAGATTTTTTTTCAGGAATGTCTTAAGATTTAAGATTGTCTTTTTGTCTTTCGTTTTTAACAGTCATTTTCTCATGCCTAGATGAGATTTTGTTGTTGTACTGGTGGTGGCTGCTTTTATCCTGATTCAGTTTAATTGTGGACCCTAAACACATGGCTTCACAGCTCATTTTCTGAAACTCCTTGGGCATTAGGTCCTCAAATATTTCCGGACAAATGTCATCTCTTCTCATTACTGGACCCCATATTACATTTATGGTAGAATACTTCATGCTCATTTTTATATATACATTTCAATCATCTTTTGCTTTATCAAACCTGTATATTAAGTATATACTTTTAGTTTTTTAAATTATTTATGGAATTTCCATTTTTTTTAAGTTTTTATTTATTTTGAGAGCAGAGAAAGAGAGAGAAAGAGAGAGAACAAGTGGGGGAGAACCAAAGAGAGAGGGAGAGAGAGAGAATCCCAAGCAGGCTCCACACTGACAGTGCAGAGCCCAATGCAGGGCTCAAACTCACAAACCATGAGATCATGACCTGAGCCAAAATCAAGAGTCAGGCACTTAAGTGACTGATCCATCCAGGTATCCCTACACTCCTGCTTTTTGATAAATTATACTTCACCTTTTTTCTTATATTATCTGATAAAATTTAACTTGTTGGTCTGTTTCCTTTTAATGCTTTTCCTCCTTAGTCCTATTTATTTATTGGTTTGGCTAATTGCTTTGCTGTTTCAAACACATCTCTGATCAGCATCAAGCCCCTTTGCCATGGAATTTTAAAGTTCCTCCTACTAGAAGTTGAGTTCACTTTCTCACTCCATTGATGTAGAGTTTGGCCATGTGCTTTTCCTTGGCCAAAACAATGTCTGTGTGGATTCTTAGCCTAGATTTTGAGATAGCATACATATCCACTTACTTGCTCCTCTGGGAATTTCTGAACTCCATCAAGGAAAGAACAAACCCTCATTCTAAGAGAAAGAAAGGCACATAAAGCTGATATAAACCCAATCTCCAGCTTAAAATCAAGCCAAGCTCAATCTAGCAAAAACAAATTGAAAGACAGTTGATGAACAGATTAAAAAAAAGGCAAGTAACTTGAAGTAAGTTGTTTAAAGGCTCTGAAATATTAAGATTATTAGTGCAGCAAGATTACCATGCCAATAGTTGAATAAGACAAAAAAATAGTACATAGAAGTAACTATAGCTGGAAGAATGAAAAACAAACAAGAAACCACAAAACAAAACCCTAATACGTGGCAGTGACTTTAGGAATAGGGGCCAACAGTAAGGAAATTCTTCTTAAAATTTGAAAAAGTATATGTCATAAGGAAATAGTTATAGATAGTTGAAGTATGTGATGATCTCTATCATGTACTGTTAAATATTTGGTACTACTGTCACCTGTGATAATCTCAAAGTCAGAAAATGTACCTAATTAACTTATTATGTGGGGCGAGAAGTTTTTGAGGCAGAATGGTCAATCTATGAGTTGGCTATTGCCAATCACATTTTACAAGGAACCACAAGAAACAGATGAAGTAAGGGAAATAAACTAGCCAATTTACAAATAAAACTTAGAAGGAATTAACAATGTCCAGAAGATGCATTGGAAAATTAATCTGTTTCTCACCAGATCAAGACACTGATAGCTTCAGTAGGGGGTAAGCAGGGCTCCATCACTGAAAGATGCTCTTGGCGTGGGTGGTGCCTGGGTGGCTCAGTAGGTTAGGCCTGCAAATTTCGGCTCAGGTCACAATCTCACAGTTCATGAGTTAGAACCCTGCGTTGGGCTCTGCGCTGACAGCTCAGAGCCTGGAGCCTTCTTCGGATTCTGTGTCTCCTTCTCTCACTCTGCCCTCCCCAACTCACACTCTCTGCCTCTCAAAAAAATGAATATTAAAAAATTTTATGAAAAGAAAGATGTTCTCAGGGTAAACAGGTAAGTACTTAACTAAGTGTGTGACTATAAACTTCTTTGTTAATACTTTTGAGAAAATTCAAATTTTGTCTAGAATGTTTTACCTAAATAGTTTCTAGAAAATAAAGACATAGCCACATGAAATCATTATGTTTCCCAAATATCCACAAATAAATCTAGAAAGGCAGCTTGAGAGTAATTGTGCATGTGGCTTTGACACAAGGGGTTAGATCAAATCTCAGAAATTAAAAAAAAAAAAAAACATATACATATATATCTGTGTGTGTGTGTGTGTGTGTGTGTGTATACACACACACATATACAAACAGAGCATGACTGATATGTAAAGAGACCTTTGGGATCCCACCTTTTCACTGGCAGGTAGCAGACTGACAGAAAGTTGCTCAGCTACCAAGCATGGCATTTTCTCCCAGCTCATCTTCAGAGGTAAACAAGGAAGATAGTGGAAAAGAAAGAATGGATGAGGAAAGAGGGAAAACAATGAACTAAGAGCCAATCACAGGAAGCAAAAAAAGGTCTATTCTTTAACTCCAAATCAGGGGGCCAGGAAATATTTTTTCTCCACAAAATTCAAGAATGGTTATGGACTTGCTACATGTTCCTCTTGCTCTTCTCTTTCAAATGAGAATGTTTGTTACGGCTATCCTATCCCTGTTCCAGAATCTATTTTTTTGGGGGGTGGGTATAGGGGTGAGGGAGGAGGGAGGAGGTATGTGTAACAAGGGATAGAAAACTTGACGTTTTACTTACTAGTTCTCGACATTAAGAAACCTCATCCAGACTGGATATAAACAACAACATTTTGGATTGGAAGCATAATACCATGATGAAACTTTTGAGGATTTGGGGATGGATTTGAGTGAATTTTGATTGTGGTAGGTATGGGATAATTGTAAATAAGATGGTGGACTTTGGTAGACAACATTATTTGCTTAATTCTCTCTTCCCCGAATGCATGCCCTCAGCCATTTGACTTCACAGCTCCTTCCACACCTTATGGGTTACACTACCCCATTTATAGGAGGCTTGCTCTCTGACTCTCTTTAGCCAATATATTCCCAGTGGAAGTTACAATTTCTAGTATTATAGTCTAGACTTTAACGGACATCATGGGTCATTGCTTGATTCTCTGGTAACTACCTCCACCATGAGAAAAACTTCCTTTGGGTATCTGATACTCCTTTACCAAGGGCTCTAGAACAAACACACATAGTGTGGAGTTGTTCTATCCAAACATCAAACAGAAACAACTTTGCCCCAATTAAACTACAGATGAATGAACAAAAAGTAAATAACTGTGATATGCTATAGAATTTGGGAGTAATTTGTAATCCACTATTTTGTGCATTTTTTATTAAACAGTATAAATTGTATATAAAATATTCTAAGGTCTCTGAATGATATTACCTTATTCCAGAATAGTTTCACCAATCCTCTAGCAAGTCATAAAAATGGAAGATCACCTTAATCTAATCAATAATGAGGCTGCCTGATAATGGTTTTCAGTCTTTGTAAGGCTCCATGTGTCTTTGTTTTTCTACCTCTCAATGGAAATAAACCTAGAACCTGGAGTGTATCATAGAGCCTCTCCAGTTTTGATTTTCTAAACTCAAATTTTTGTCTACACAGTAACAAAACACTGTAGGAAGTTTTACTCTGCTTTTCAGGCTTTTTCTTGGCTTCTTACATGGGCCAGTTCCAAGAATCAGTAGGTTTTTGCCCCTAAGAAATGCCACAAAGAGGATGGGTCACCTGGTGGCTCAGTCAGTTAAGCATCTGACTCTTGATCTCAGCCCAGGTCACAATCTCGTCAAGCCCCATGTCAGGCTCTGCACTGACAGTGTGGAGCCTGGTTGGGATTCTCTCTCTCCCTCTCTCTGTGCTCCTTCCCATGCTCGCTTTCTCTCTCTCTCTTTCTCTCAATAAATAAATAAATAAATAAACAAACAAACAAACAAACAAACAAACTTAAAAGAAAAAGACATGCCACAAAGAAGAAAGTGATAGTTGAGATATTGGCTCAGCTCTTACAAGTTCCCTTCTTCCCATGATGTCTGCCCATGAAGTTCTGCCTACCTTGGCAAATCTTTGATGTCCTGAAGAAAATATCTTTGGTATTTTATCCAGCATTTCTGGTCCTTAGCAAGAGCACTTGTCCAATACAAGCAATTCTATTGAAGCCAGAGGAAATATCCCAAAGTAACAGCTTTGGTTTTTACATATTTATCATTCATAATTTTCTCAAACTTTTCACAGAGACATTATACTTTTAATGTAGAAACATAACATTTATTCTCATATCCAATTAAATGATTTGTGAGAAATACTGCTTTTATTAAAATTAGTGCTTTAGGAAATTTGTTTATACCATATTTGAATAGTCAAGAGTAGTTACAAAATTTGTGTAGCATTCTTTAGTTCCTGGTTCTAAGAGTTCACTTGTCAATTAACAAACCAAAGTATGTAATATAAACTGAATTCCATCTTACCAGATGGTAAGTGTCCTCATTCATTTTAAAACATATTTGCACACATATATTTTCTTTTCAACTTAGAATATACATCAAAAAGCTACTATAAGAGTTCATTAATATGCTGAAAACTAACTTTCTTTTCTTGTATTACGTTAATAGATTAGAAATGGTTTCATATTATCTTAATATTTAAAGGAAGTGAAAATATGTTGAGAGTATTATTTAGTATCATCCTTTTTTTATTCTGTGGCAATAAAATGTTATAATAGACATTCACTTTTATTTTTCCCTCAGAACAATATGGATTGCTAGTCCTATAAAGGATAGTGATGGGTAGATTTATTGGATGTGTTCCTACGTGCTGCTGTTTAGCAGGGAGAAGGGTTTTTGCACCATATTCTTCGGTATGTTTTGAATGAAATTTCATTACAAGAGTCTCTGTATCCATACTGCCAAGTATTATATTATTATTATGTTCAATTTAAATTTAATTAGAAAGTGATATCCCCATTTAAATTTAACTTCATTTTCAAATCTAATTCAGTTTATTTTGAATAGGATAAATGCACAATATATTCTTATTAGAAGTGGTAAAATGGATTTTTTTGTTATTCATATTTCTTTTTCAAGACATCTTAGAAATAAAACTTGTATAACAGCTTCAGTATCACTTGCTTATCTAATTATATATTTTACTCACAAATTATTGTGGAAATGTTTGGACACTAAAATGTATTTGGTTAAAATTCAAAATGTAAGGAGTACTCATATGTAATGAATAAGATGTCAATGGCTATTTCTTGTTTACTCAAACTATACACATAGAAAACATTGCCATTGATTTTATTTGCACTTTTGTCCATTTGTTCATTCATTGAAACTATTGAGCATCCACCAGGTATAAGAGTAAATGTATGTGTGAGAATAATGAATATAAAGCTAAATCTGGTCTTAACTGAGCTTATAATCTAGAATTTTTAACTAAGGGAAATCATTTGAAATATTTTTTTAAACCAATGCTAAAGTTATCAACAATCATTATTCACTAATGCTTACTATTCACATTCTATTTAGCTGATTTTTACGCCTAAGGTAAGTCTGGAGAGAACATGGAAAGATTTCTGGTCTTCTAAAATCAATCAGTCTAAAATGCATACATCTTATCCTCCTAAACCCATAAGGAATAACTTGTTCCCATGTACTATTAACATTGTAGTTCTATTACCATCTTATTTGCTCATCTGTTAGTAGATGGAAGTAAAATCACAATGCCATTCAAGTATTATTTGTGAAAGATTACACAGATTTAAAAGCTACTCCAAAATCTGCACAAGTTATTAGGACTTTTGATAGTTGAGATAGTTTTTGGAGCATGGATACCAGAAAGATTGCAGAATAGGAAGCCCTAGACTTTCCTTTGCCCTACAGGAATACTGATTCAACAATACATGAATACATTTCCTTTGTAAGAAATTAATAAACTAATTGGCAGGCCCCTGAATCCTAGGCAACCATAAAACCAGCCACCTCAAAGCTAGGATAACTCGAGACACTTCTCTCTATAATCCATACCATCAGTACAGTGTCATGCAATCAGGAGGAAAGCCCTAGCTTCCAGATTCTCCCTGGAGACAAAAATAATTGGACTACAGGTCAAACATTCCAATTTCTTCAGGGCTGTCCAAGGGATTTGCTTCTATATTTCCTATCTTGCTATGCTGATGGGCCCACACATACACCAGATACCTGGAAATGACTGAATAAAGATGGCAGTTTGAACTACCATGCAAGCAGTCACCATAGCCCGTTCACCCACCCAGTGGAGAGTCAGAGTAAAATATCCCAGATCACAGCTCAGATTCTTTCTGGCAAGGTAAAGAATTGGAATATTACATCTAATATTCCTACTTTCCCAGAAGCTGCCCAAGCAACTGGCTTTTATCTTGCTGAACTCTGAGCACTGGTGAAACCTAGCATACCTGGACCCCCAGTTGCTGTTAAGAATAAAGGCAATGATTTGGATTAGCACAAAAGCTTGAGAAGCTCCCTGAGTATCTGAATGGCTGATTGATGAAGGTCTTCTGAACCAGAACATGTTAAGACTAAGGAAACAAAGTTGTTTTTTTCTAATGCACAAATACCAACACAAAAAGTCAAGAAATATGAAGACGAAGAAAAATATGTCCAAAATGAAGGAACAAAGTAAGTCTTCATAAACCAACACTAATGAAATATAGAGTAAAACCTTGGTTTGCAAGCATAATCTATTCCAGAAAATGCTTGTAACCCAAAGCACTTGTATGTCAAAGTGAATTTCAAGAACCATTGGCTCAGTTGTGATCATGTAATGTTCAGCATCACATACTACTCATGTTGCAAGACATCTATCGTTTATCAATTTAAAATGTATTAGAAATGTTTGCTTGTCTTGCAGAACACTCACAGAACAAATTACTCACAATCCAAGGTTTTACTGTATGTGTTCTACCTGATAGAAAAAAATAACTATTGTAAAGATGCTCAGTGAAGTCAGGAGAACAATGCATGAGCAACAGGAGAATTTCAACAAAAACAGAAAATATTTTAAGAATACCAAATAGAAGTCCTGAAACTGAATACAACATTAACTGAAAAACTCACTAGAGATATTCAACAGCAGACTAGATCAATCATAAGCAAGAATCAGTGAACTTGAGGATAGGTCAACGAAAATTATGTTGTCACAGGAACAAAAAATAAAATGAAAAAATGTAAACGAGTGAAGAAAGCTTTAAAAAAGTATGAGACACCATCAAGAGGACAATATACACATAATGGAGTCCCATAAGGAGGAAAAAGGGGGCAAAAAAAATCATTTAAAATAACAATCGCCAAAAAACTCCCTAAATCTGAGGAAGGAAAAGGACAATCAAATCCAGGAAGCCAAATGGATGTTAAATAAGATGAATTCAAAGAAATCCTCACCAAGCTATGCTATAATTCAATTATTAAAAGGCAAAGGCAAAGAGAATTTTAAAAACTTCGAGAGAACTCCTATAAGACTACCAGCACGTTTTTCAGCAGAATCTTTGAAGGTTGATGTACTCAAAGTGGTAAAAGAAAAATAAACAAAACAAAAGCCTTTCAACCATGAATACTATTCTGATCAAACCTATCCCTCAAAAATAGAAAAAAAAAAACTTTTTCAAATTGTAACATCAGAAACATGAAGTGGAATATGAAGTTGGGGGTGGGGGGAGACAAGTAAAAGTGTAGTTACTGTATGCTGTTAAAGTTATTACAATAGTGTATTTTAAGCCATAACTATAAGATGTTTTATGAAAGCTTTTTAACCACAAAGAATATACATATAGAAAATAAATAATAGAAAAAGAGCAAATAAAGCAGATCAATACCGAAACACACACACACACACACAACAATGCAATATGAAGAGAGACATCAAAGAGAGACAAAAGAATTAGAAGACAGAAAACAATTAACAATATGGCAATAGTAAATTCTTCTCATCAATAATTACTTCAGATGAAAATGGGATAATCTTCTCCAAAAACACAATGACTACATGGATTAAAAAAGGAAAAGTCCCAATTGTATGTCTTCTACAAGAGACTTAGTTCAGATGTAAGGACACATGTAGCCTCCAAGTATAGGGATGGAAAAAGGATATTCCATGGGAATGGTAACCAAAAGAGCAGAGATAGCTGTATTTATATCAGAGAAGATAGACTTTAAGTCAAAAACTATCACAGAGACAAAGAAGAACATTACATAATGGGTCAATTTACCTGGAAGACGTAACAATTTTCAATATATATATATATTTATGTTATATTACATTACAACTATAGTTATATAAATCTATATAAACATCATATATATATATATATATATATATATATATATAGAGAGAGAGAGAGAGAGAGAGAGAGAGAGAGGGCAATTACAGATTAAATATATATACAATCTATATATAGAGCAACTACAGATTAAACTAAAGGAAGAAGAGGCAGAAATAAAACCCTACTTTCAATAATGAATAGAGCACTCAGACAAAAAAGTCAATAAGGAAACAATGGACCTGAACAACACTACAGAACAAATGGGCCCCAGGGACGTTCAGAGCACTCCACCCAACAACAGAATGAACACTTCTTTCTTTCAAACTCACAGGAAACATTATCCAGAACAACTTATATGTTAGGTTGCAAAACAAGTTTTAACAAATTCAAGATGATTATAATCTTACCACGATCAGTATCTTTTCTGATCACAATGGAATGAAACTAGAAATCAATACCAAAAGTAAAATTGGCAATTTCCACATATTTGTGATTTTTAACATTTTTGAACACTAGGACAAAGATTAAATTAAAAAGTCAATTAATAAATATCATACAAATGAAAGCAACAAAACATATAAAACACCAAAACATATGGGATACAGCAAAAGCAGTACTAAAAAGGAATTTTACAGCCATAATGCCTACATTAAAAAAGAAGATATATCTCAAAGCATCTAATTTTACTTCTCAAGGAACTAGAAAAAGAAGAACAGACTAAGCCCAAAGTTGGGAGAAAAGGAATAATATAGTAAAAATAAGTGAAATACAGAAAAGCAATTAAAAAACCAATGAATCTAGGGGTGACTCAGTGGCTCAGTTGGTTAAGCATCCGACTTCAGCTCATGATCTCATGGGCATCATCTCATGGTTCATGAGTTCAAGCCCCACATCAGGCTCTGTACTGACAGCTCAGAGCCTGGAGCCTGCTTCAGATTCTGTATCTCCCTCTCTCCTCCCCCTCCTCCACTTGCACTCTTTCTCTCTGTCAAAAATAAACAAACATTAAAAAAAATTAAGTATCAGTGAATCTAAAAGTTAGTTTTGAAAACAAAATTGACAAATTCTTAGACTAAGAGAAAAGAACAAGGTAAAAATTTAGAAACAAAAGAAGAGGCATTACAACTGAAGACACAGGGAGAATAAAAGGATCATAAGAGACTAGTATAAACAAATTATACTCTAACAAATTGGACAATCTAGAATGCCGGAAGCCGAGCTATCCAACCAGCCTGAGGGTGGTGGACGGATCGGGACTGCAGGGCAGTCCACCGACAGTGAAGCTTCTTATACTCCCGCTTTTATGTAATTTGGCCTTAATAAAAGTACCTGGGGAATTTTCTGTTGGGGAATTGCCCTTGACAGCCCCTCTGGGAAAAGAACCATTGGGGAAAGAAATAAGGTTCCACAAGGAAATTGTGCAGCCCTACATTTAGCCCTTGCCACCCCTTATAAAGACTCCTCTACCTAAAGGAAGGATAGCTTCATATATTTCTCAGCCACGGAAGGAATGAATGGATTCAAAAGCCCCACTCCAGCAACAAAGGAGTGCATCTTTGGGCACCAGTTACTCCAACTCCTAGGCCCACTTGGCCCCCAAGAGGCATTCCAGATGATGATTGAACCTAGTCGGTTAAAGCACAGAATGATTCATTAGTTCCTAGGTGCATTGTCTCTCTGAGAATGCATAAGGCGTGGGTTCCTAAGGCCCTCTTGGCCCCCTCATGACACCTCGGACTGAGGCGAACACTTTTGTTCCTCAAACCACAAATGGTTCGGGTAAACAACTAAGAGGTCATGTCCCTGTAACTGTTCCATTTGAGATGTTGAGAGATAGATGACCTTTCATGAAAACAGCAAAGCAAATGCTTTATAGATTAATGTAGATACATAATGAAAATAATGTAAGAAATTAAACAATAAGCAAAGGGCAGGAGGAAACATTACGAGAAAATAACCATGTTATTCCTTAAAGGGTGATTACACATAGGAACATTTTTAGAATTAGGTAATGCCAGAAAACATAGATGATGCACGCTACAAGGAAATTACTAACAAATATAATGCCACGTTTGCCACAATAAAGCAGCCAGTTCAACACACTGCTGTTGTCTGTGTCCATTTTTATTTTTGTTTTATTTTCTTTTATTTTCACTTTTTCGCCGACTCCGTTCATCCTTTGGGAACCCCTGGACCTGGTGGAGCTGGACTCCGGCACTAGAAAAAATAAATTCCTAGAAATATACAAACTACTCAGACTGAACCATGAAGAAACAGCAAATCTGAACAAAACTATAACCAATACGTTTGAATCAATAATCAAAAAACATCCCAAAGTCCAGAATCAGATGGCTTCACTGTTGAATACTAAACAAAAAAAGTAAGAAGAATTAACATCAGTTCTCTTCAAACCCTTCTAAAAATTTGAAGAGGGAATACTCTCAAATTAATTTTATGAGGACATTACCCTGATATCAAACCCAGGGAAAGACATTACAAACAAAGTACAGACCAATAACCCTGATGAACATAATAAATTCAAAAGTTCTCAAACACTGGCAAACTGACTCAAATAGCATATTAGAAGGATCATACACCATGACTATGTTTTGATGATTTATCCCTGGGATGCAAGGATGGTTCTGCATATGAGAGATCAATGCGATGTACTGTGTTAATCCAATGAAGGGTAAAAATTGCATGATCATCTCAATCGATGCAGAAGAAGCATTTCACAAAATTTAACACCATTTCAGGATAAGACTCTCAACAAACTAAGATTACAAAGCCCCATACCCCAAGCCCATAGTTAACATCAGACTCAGTGGTGAAAAAGCTAAACACTTTTTCTCTGAGATCAAGAACAATGCAAAGAGACCACCCTTGCCACTTTTATTCAATATAGTACTGCAACTTCTAGTCAGAGCAATCAGGGAAAAAGTAAATGGCATCCAAAACAGAAAGGTAAAAGCAAAATTATCTGCCTGCACATGACATGATCTTACATGTAGAAAATCAAAGATCTTTTTTAAAAATGTTAAAATTGGGGCACCTGGGTGACTCAGTAGGTTAAGCGTATGATTTCAACTCAGGTCATGATCTCACATTTAGTGGGTTCGAGCCCCACATTGGGCTGTGTGCTGACAGCTCACAGTCTGGAGTGTGCTTTGGATTCTGTGTCTCCCTCTCTCTCTGTTCCTCCCCCATTTGTGTTCTCTCTCTTTCTCTCTCAAAAATAAAGATTTTAAAACTTTTAAATAAAAATTAAAAAATTAAAAATGTTAAAATTAATAAATAAACTCAAAGTTGTAGGATAATAAATTATCTTACAAAAACCATATCTATACAATTGATCATCTGAATAGGAAATTAAGAAAATAATCCCATTTGCAAGATAATCATAAACCATAAAATACTTTGGGATAACTTAAAAAGGTGAAAAACTTGAACTCTGAAAAGTGTGATACATTGATGAAAAAAATTAAAGACACCAATGGGAAGAAATCCCATATTCATGAATTGGAAGACCCAATAAATGTTAAAATGTCCATACTACCCAGTTCGATCTACAGATTCAGCACAACCCCTGTTAAAATCTCAAGAACTTTTTTTCATAGAAATTTTAAAAAATTCAAAACTTTATATCATACCACAAATAACTGTAATAAATAAATTTTGATAAAGAAAAAAAGCTGGAGACAAGAAGCTTCCTGATATCAGAATATATTACCAAGCTATGGTAATTAAAACAGTATAGTACTGGTATAAAAACAGACATACAGGAATGGAAAAGGATAGGCAAGAAATAAACCCACACAATATGGTCAATTTATTTTTGCAAGGATGTCAAAAATATACAATAGTAAAAAGATAATTTCTTCAACAAATGGTTTTGGGAAAACTAGATATTCTCATTCAAAACAGAGATTCAGCCTTAATGTGATGCTATACACAAAAATCAACTCAACATAGATTAAAGACTTAAATTTAACAGCTAAAACTAAAATACTAGAAGAAAACAGACCAAAAAAAAAAAACCCAAAAACCCTCAACAAACAAAAAAACAAAAAACGCTCCTGCACAAGAACCTCCTCGCACTGTTGGTGGGAATGCAAATGGATGCAGCCACTGTGGAAAACAGTATGGAAGTTCCTCAAAAAGTGAAAAACAGAACCACCCTCTGACTCAGTAATTTCACTACTAGGTATTTACTGAAAGGATACAAAAAACGGGATTCAAAGGGGGCACATATACCCTGATATCTATAGCAGCACTATTGACAATAGCCAAATTATGGAAAGGGCCTAAATATCCATTGACTGATGAATGGATTAAAAAAAAAAAGTGAGATGTAAACACAATAGAATATTACTCAGCCATCAAAAAAGAATGAAATCTTACATTTGCAATGACATAGATGGAGCTACAGTGTGTTATGCTAAGCGAAATAAGTCAGAGAAAGACAAATACCACATGATTTCACACTCATATGTGGAATTTAAGGAACAAAACAGATGACATATGGGAAGGAAAAAGAGAGAAGCAAATCATAAGAGACTCTTAACTACAGAGAACACACTAAGGATTGATGGGGGGATGTGGGGGATGGGCTAAATGGGTGATGGGTATTAAGGGGTCTATTTATTATGAGGATCACTGGGTATTATATGTAAGTGATCAATCACTAAATTCTACTCCTGAAACCATTTTTACACTAAACAGAAACTTAAAAAATGAAAAAAATGAAAAATACCCGTACACCAAAGGAAACATTTCAAAGAGTAAAAAGTCAACCAGTCAAGTCTGAGAAAATACTTGCAAACCTTATTTTTGATAAAGGGTTAATATCTAAAGTATTATAAGTAACTTCTACAAATAGAGGAAAGCACTTGATTAAAAACTGGATAAACGTTAAATAGCTCTCCAAAGACAACATGCAAAATGTCCAAAAATATATGAATGGATGCTCACGATCATCATGGAAATGATGATCAAAACCACAATGAGGTATCACCTCAAATGTGTTATAATGGCTGTCATCAAAATACAAGAGGTAACTAATGTTGGTGTGGATAGGAGTAAAAGGAACACTTGTACAGTATTGGTGGGAATGTAAATTAGTGTGACCACTATCAAAAACACTATTTTGAGGTTCCTCAAAAATTTAAAAATGTAACTACCATATGACTCAGAAATCCCACTTCTGAGTGTTTATCCAAAAGAATTGAAATCACCATCTCAAAAAAGATATTTGCATCCCCATACTCATGCAGTGTTATTCAAAGTAGTCAATATGGAAACAACCTAAATGTCCATGGATAGGGAAATGGATATAAAAATGGTATATACAAATACAATAGACTGTTATTCAGCTTCAAAAAAGATGGAAAAAATGACAGATGTGATAGCAGTGTGTCCTCAAATTTCATCCATTTCAAGTGAAATAAACCAAATGCAGAAGGATGAATGTAGTGTGATGTGACTTATATGATGTATCTGTAACAGTCAAACTCATAGAAGCCAATACATTCCTCTGATCATTCCTTTGACAGATAAAACTATCGAGAAGGAGGCCAAGTTACAGCTTACGATATTTCTGTCAAAAAAAGTAGTGGTATGTAAACTATTCTATTTCCACTATCTACTGGTTTGAAGTGTTCTCTTCTACTGCCAATAGAGAGTTGAACCACATGCCTTAATACAGAGTTCATAAAATATGGTAACAGCTATGTAGAATTCTTGGATACTTATAATTCAACTTAGATTTTAGTTGAGCACTATCATATAGGTAGGAAATAGGGCTATTTTAAGGGGCAAATAAAGATACGGAGTTTCTCATTTCTATATTTTGCATTTGGATTTGTTGTCTAGTGTATTTGAAATTTGAGATTATCAAGATTATTTTCTTTCTTAGACAACCATTTCCTATAAAAAAACTAAGATTAGAAAAAAACCCAATTGAATCTCTGTAATTATTAAAAAAGACAATTATCTATAAATGATTCATATTAAACTGCACATAAGAGGAAAATTTGGTTTCTATTTTTAGAAATTACACCAAATCTAATATTGTTTCTCCTTTTAAAGTGATTACTTTTGAAAGAACTAAAACTCTAATATCTAATTATTTATAAACTTATCCTCTAACTCTGATATTTTTACCAGACTAAAATATAAATTAGGGGCGCCTAGTGGCTCAGTTGGTTGGGCATCTGACTTCAGCTCAGGTCATGACGTCATGTCTTGTGGGTTCAATCCCTGCGTCAGGCTCTGTGCTGATAGCTCAGAGCCTGGAGCCTGCTTCAGATTCTGTGTCTCTCTCACTCTTCTCTCTGCCCCTCCACACTCATGCTCTGTCTCTCAAAATTTAGTAAATATTAAAAAAAATAAATATAAATTAAAGTTATGTGTGTGGAAGACTGAATTCAAGAAAATGTACATTAAATTTGATATTAGTTTTCTGTAGTGGAATGATTAGATTTGTTTTGAAATGTCCGTATTCATCTTGTGCCTTGGTCTTTTATTTTTATTTTTTTTAATGTTCATTTTTGAGAGAGACAGAGCATGAGCATGGGAGGGGCAGAGAGAGCCAGAGACAGAATCTGAGGTAGGCTCCAGGCTCTGAGCTGTCAGCAAAGAGCTCGATACGGGGCTCAAACTCATGAGCTGTGAGATCATGACCTGAGCTCAAGTCAGACGCCTAACTGACTGAGCCACCCAGGCACCCTACACCTTCATCTTTTAAAAAATATGAGCATATAAAATTTAATACAGTAATAATTAAAACATCACAGTGAAAATCTTCAGGTATTTTATGGTTCAAAATTTGTACTACATTGAGAACATTCACATAGTTGAAATACATTGATTTGAAATTAATCACTACCCTTTTTACAACACAGAAATGTATTCCATGCAGACAGAGCGAGAAGTATTTCCTCTATCATTACTAGTATAAAATGGAGTGGTCACGGTGGGTGTGATCATTCAATATACACACATTTGTGAGAACTGATTTTAAAAGAAATGGCTATAGATCTGCAAAACAGAGTTTGAATGCCTAGCTATACTATGGCTTTTTTTATAAACACTTTAGGTCCATTTATGAGTGAAATTCCTCATTTTGGTTAATCACATTATCATGAATTTTATTACATAAACCATAAACCTAGATTTTAACTCTAGTTTTCTGTTTTCTATACTCTGTACAACCAACCACTTAGCAAATCCACCGTGACCATTGATTTATGCAGGCACATGTACTGGTGGGTTTTGGGTGTATTTGTTTTTGTTGCATGTTTTGTGTGTGTGGAGAGAGAGAGAGAGAGAGAGAGAGAGAGAGTGTGTGTGTGTGTGTTTGTGTGTAGTAGGGTATTTGGAGGAGTTTTCTCATAATTGAACATAGGTTCTGCAGTTGGCTGATTAATAGCCCCAAAAGATATGCAAGTCCTAATCCCTGAACCCTGTGGGTGTTACCTTATAAGTAAAATCAACTTTGCAGAGATGATTAATTTAAGGATTGTGACACTAAGAAATAATCCAAGAATATGTGGATGTATCATAATTTTAATCACAAGCTTCCATATAAGGTGATGGCAGTGAGAGATTTAACAGAGAACAGGAGAACGCGATATGGGCAGAGATCGGAGCAACGTCCTTTAAAGACAGAGGAAGGGGACACAAGCCAAACAATGTAAGTGGCCACCTAAAGCTAGAAAGAAGGAAGGAAATGGAGTCCCTCCCCCTGTCCAGAGATGGCAGAAGGTGCCTACAAGGCACCTTTGGACCAATGAAACAGATATTGGACTGAAGACCTACAGAACTGTTAGAAAATACATTTATGTTGTTTTAAACCACTAAATTCAATAATGTATTACAGTGTATACATTGCTAATAATATATTACAGCAGTAATGGCAAAGGAAAACAAGTTTCTTGTCTTGATTCTGAATTTAGAGTCACTCTAAAATGCCAATCTAATCATTGAATGGTTCCCAAGTACCTAGCAAGGAAAATGCACAGGAGCAACCAAGACAGTATTTCATTCTGCCTCTCTGGTCTCTTCCTTGGGGTCCCTGTTCCTTATCATCTAAAAATACCAAACTTTGCATTAATCTTTAAGGTTTTTCATAGTTCCTGAAGTCTCTTGGCAACTTTTCCCTCTTCTATTACACTGATTACATACATCTGTTATGGTAATTAACACATGGTCTTATAGTTCTTAGCTTTCAATTGGCCTTTTCCTCTAAAATTATGAACTCATCGAGGACTCTCACAGACTAGCTCAATGCCTGATACATAGAGCTACATAAATGTTTCCCAAATAAATGAATATTAAATCCATAGTTCTGCTCATCAAATATCCAATATAAAGGTTTTTATTTGGTCATTTATTTTTATGTATCAATTATGCACTATGGTTACTTACATTTTTTCAACCGTCTCCACACTACAACAATCTTCCACTAGTAATGTTATAGTTAAAACAAAACTAAACTAAAAACACATCCCAAATATCCCAGGAATTCACCACCACATGTATTAAAGCATATTTTCTCTTTGTTACATTTGACTGTAGCAGTGAGTTAGACACAGAGAGTCAGGACACAGAGGCTTTTCTTTTAATTTTTTTTTTAATGTTTGTTTATCTTTGAGACAGAGAGAGACAGAGCATGAATGGGGGAGGGGCAGAGAGAGAGGGAGACACAGAATCGGAAGCAGGCTCCAGGCTCTGAGCCATCAGCCCAGAGCCTGACGCGGGGCTCGAACTCACGAACTGTGAGATCGTGACCTGAGCTGAAGTCGGACGCTCAACCGACTGAGCCACCCAGGCGCCCCCAGAGGCTTTTCTTTCTAGGAAACAACTATATTCGCACCAGCACAAGCTCAGCATGCTAAGATCCCCAAAAGGCTGAGCCCTGAATGCAGCTGGAGGGGAGGGTGTTGCCTTTTGTACCATTTTTGCTCCTTTGTCTCCCATATATGCTAACGTACAGTCTGAATGGGTGGTCTATGTTACAGGGTCAGGCACGGGCACATAACCAGGTTGCCTTCCCTTGTCTTGAGGTTTTCACCACATTCCTTAGGGAGGGGCTCTATCACATGATCTCTTTGAATTTACAGAACCTCAGCTCTTTCTTCTAGGACCTCTTCACCTCAAAGGCTTAAGAATCTCTACACCCAATGCTGAGGTCTCACTTCCTTCTTTGGAGCCCTTAGTGGCTATGGTCTCTGGTAAGTAAGCTGTAGGTTTTCAATATTCACATGTAATGAATGGTCAGCAATTATCTTTGAGGTGTTGAATGCCCCCTCCTTCATCATAAGATCCCACATGAGATCTGCCTTCACTCATAAAGGCCATTTTCATGGTCCATATACGTCTTTGTTTTCTAGAGAACACCCTCATCGTGGTGAGTCGTATGGGACTCGTTATTTTAAGTAGCAATCATCACACTCTTCTACCAGCTCTTAGACACTACTACTCAATCTAGCTCATTCTTTATTCATTCACTCATACAAGCCTTCATTCAGATATTTTCTCCTTTTAAATGATTTTGTGTAATACTGAAATAAAAACAATTGTATTTAAAACTTTGAGCTTATTAATGTCAATAACAATATTTCAAATAAAATATAAACATGTTAAGGTACTCTCATAGCTTTGTCTTAAGCATTTCCTCAAAAGCTTTTTATTTTCACTGAAGGAGACTTTCAAGGATTCCATAAAAAATGCCACTTTTTAAAGATGGTTTTACAAGAAGTACCTTTTCTTAGTACTTTTTTCCCCTCAGTCATCTTTTATTGGGTATTAATTCTCAATCCGGATATGAAAGGATTCACGGGTGCCAGGCAAAGGTCATGGTAAGGAATGCAGAATGTCTTGGCACATTTTCTAACTAGCTAAAATATTTCTTAGATATCTCAGTAATGCTCTTTGTGATGTCAGAGGGGTCTATTATCATTTCACAGGTGGAAGAAGCAGCCTAAGAGGTTAAGAGAGGACACAGAACCAGCAGAAAATCCAGGAATGGAAATGAGGTCACTGATATATTCTAAATGTAAATATGTGTTTTTGTCTTGGATAGAGAAGATCATGGATAGAGAAAGTCCTAAGATCCCTTTTAATGAAGCTGTTGCAATGTGACTATAGATATTAGACTTAAACCATGTCCTAACTTTAATGTCTTATTGTGTTTGTGGTTTCAGCAGTCTAAAATATTTTAAATAACCTAATCAAGTAGGTTGATTATTCTAGTCACCATGAGATCTGGGGGAAGTCTGCAAACACGTTAGCACAATATTGGATATTTTCCCTTTCATTAAGAAGGTTATTGCTTGAAATTAAAAATGACTGATCTCTGCTGCTTGAACTGGGTTGAAAGACACTAGTAAATTTGTATAACATACTCATGTAATTGAACACATGCCAAAAAACCAGACTCATATAGGTTAGACATATAGGTTAGTCTGTCCTTAAAAAAGCAAACCTCTTCTCAGTGGGACCAAGTTTCAAAATTGCAGAATATGCCATTCCAGAGGAGCCCAACAGGAAAAAAATAATCACTTATGTCTCAGGAGATATCAGGCAGGAATGTAAAAGTGAGGAAGCCTCACTTTTAGGGGTAGCATTTTTGAGGAGTAGGTAGAACATGGGTGCTTGAAGAGTTTAAGTATTGAGACTCCTTCCATTTCCTATGCAGTAGTAGGGTCTGGCTTTCAATGTCAGGATTCCAAGTAACCCATTAATGTTCATTCAGTGAATGCATGAATGGTAAGAGCAGATCAGCAAAGCAGTTTATTAAGAATTAAGGAATCTGGGGACCTAGAGAGTATGAGACAGTTTACATATTTGAAATCGGTAGCATTTGTATACCTCACCTTTGTTTTAGATCTTATGTATTATAATTAGTTGCATAATATTTATCCCAGCACATGTATTAAATGTAAAAATAATTAATAAACATAAGTATTCTGGTTTTATTACTAGAACTGGGATAAGGCTCAGAGGTTTGTTCCCAAGAAATGAGGCCTTAGTCCAACTGCTAAAATGAGAATCATTTTTGAAAGCAAATCTGAAGAAATCACTGAGCCTGAAGCCAAGGGCCTCTTTAATTTCCTCTGAATAAGAGAAACATTAATCCCTGAAATTCGGTTGACATTAAGTCTTTAAGAAGGAGGATCTGTTTTGTCCCCAGTGTTCAATAATGAAAAGTGGATGCTAGACAGAGTCATATTTTTTGGTAGCAGAAAAAGAACTGGACTTCGAATAGAATTCCTGGGTTATAATCTATCATTTCCTTGCTGTTTTACCTTAGGGGGAAAAGGTTATTTGATTGTCATGAATATCAGTTTATTTACCTGTAAAGCATGAGTTAAAATGACTTTAATTTTCATTAAAGTGGACAGGAAGTGGTTAAAACTTACACCTTGATCTGTTACTGCCAAAGAGAAGTTTAACGCCAAGAAAGGAGACGGCGCCCGAAAACAGGTGATCTGATTTTAACTCAGATTCCAAACAAGAAATGATTCATCTCTACAAGGGAGAGTTTGAAATGCCGCTCTTGTTGCCCTAGCACACGGAACGCTAATTGAAGCAGAGAATGGAATTGGCAGAAGCACACTCATGAGGACAGGACATATTTAGGTTAGAAGGAGAGAAACCAATCTCCGATGTGATCAAGTAAATCCTATTACCAGAAATTAGATTTTCTTTACTTTTTTTTTTTATGTGTTCTCATGTCAAAGTCATAGAAACTATTTGAGGAACTTGAACTTTGTCTGCCTACCTTAGAATTAGGCCAAGCCAACTTTTACCACATGTGCCAAAGCAATGTTACAAAAATCTAAACATTCCAGAGTACGTTGAATTGAAACAGAGCCTATATAGGATGAGCACTTTTTTTAAATGTTTATTTTTGAGAGAGAGCAAATGGGGGAGGAACAGAGAAAGAGGGAGCCAGCATCTGAAGGAGGCTCCCTGAGGTCAGGGAAGACCCAACGCGGGACCCCAACACATAAACCGTGAGATCATGACCGGAGATGAAATCAAGAGTAGGATGCTTCACCGACTGAGCCACCCAGGCACCTCAGAAGGTACATTTTCAATCATTTTAATCATTTCCAGATGTAAAAGACGTTAAGAGTTCAGTAATCAAGGGCAAGTAATACATGAGCATCCAAGCCGATTTTATAGATCCCAAAAAAGGGATTTGAGCAGTGTAAAGATTACTCTATTATTCCCACCAATAAAAACATTACCAGGGATTCCTTGAAGTGCTGAGAAACTGGATACTGGGATTGAACTCAGTATGTACCGTGGGAACAATATTTAGAATGCATGTGGATGTCAAATAGTTCTTATTTCAGAACAAGGCCTCAAAGAACTACAACAAGTAGTCTTGCTCTAATCACTTACATAAAATTCCAATTTATTTATTTAATTCCAAATTCCAATTTAAAGAAGTCATGATTTTACTACAGATTGGTTATTTGGTAGAGTGAATTCAACACAATTTTGAGGATTCAAATAAAGTGCGTAAAAGTATCTGTCTCAGCACATACTAAGCACACAGTAAAATGAAATGGAGTTATAATTTAAAAATGTATCGTTTGTCCTTTTTGTTATCCAATGGCATGAGATCAAGTCTGTTTTATTTAGTAGGCAATGGAAAAACTACGTAAAACTTGTATTTGAATGTGTTAATTTTGGAAAAGAGGTTGTGGGGGAAGAGAGGGAGGCTTGACCACTCGATTACTATATAAATATAGGTAATGGTATTTATTAGTCATCCTCTTTTTTTTTTAATTTTTTTAACGTTTATTTATTTTTGAGACAGAGAGAGACAGAGCATGAACAGGGGAGGGTCAGAGAGAGGGAGACACAGAATCCAAAACAGGCTCCAGGCTCTGAGCTGTCAGCACAGAGCCCGACGCGGGGCTCGAACTCACGGACTGCGAGATCATGACCTGATTGAGCGAATAGGCCGCTCAACCAACTGAGCCACCCAGGTGCCCCCAGTCATCCTCTTAAAATAGAATTCCATGCTGTCGATAAATGGAGTTGTAGATCAATATTTATTTTCTTGAAAGTATTTTTGTGATATACTGCTAAAGGTTTCAAGAAATTGGTTACAGAACAGTAATGTACAGTTAGCCCTTTGTTAAAAATATACGTATGTGTTTGCAAGCATATTGTGCATTTTCTATGTATATATTCTATGCAATATTATAAATGTCTTAAAAGATATAAACCAGGTCTAATCTTGGCTTATTTGATTTGCATAATTACCATGCTTTTTATGAAACATACTTTCTAAAAGTTATTAGAAGCTGCAAAATAAACAATATAAATTGATATTCGCACATTTTAGCACTCACATCTTATTTTCAAATGTTTTGAAGGCTTTATTAGAACAAAAGATTTAGTATGATTCAAAAGAAAACCTACTTAGGTCTCTACTGTAAGATACTAAACTTTGCCAATATTTTCTGCGTATTTAAGACTGCTGATGCTTGAGAATAAAGCTGTGATAATATGTTTAAGTCAAAATTAAACATTTTACTGCATATTATAAATACTAATTTCTAGTTATATTAATCTTGTATTACTATTTGTAAATGTCAAATATCTATTCATACATGAGATTTATTTGCATGTAAAAAATACAGGAAAAGTGTAAATATGTCATCATTACAAGGCTATGTTAAAAATCCAAAAGGCTCATAAAATAGAATTTCTTAATCTAATAAAAATTCATTACATACATTATCTGAATTACAAAAAATTACTTCATATAAAATTTTATTTTCTTTGTACAATGTTAGTTTCACATTCTTAGTCTTAACAGAAAAGTCTGGGAGAAAAATACTAATAAAAGATTATCATTGGGGCGCCTGGGTGGTTCAGTCAGTTAAGCATCTGACTGTCAATACTGGCTCAGGTCATGATCTCAGTGTCCTAGGATTGAGTCTTGCAATGGGTTCTGCACTGAGCATGAAGCTTGCTTGTGATTGTCTCTCCCCCTTCTCTCTGCTCCTTTCCCCTAATCGCTCTCTCCTCTCTCTCACCTCTTTCTCAAAATAATAAACTTAAAAAATATTAGCATTTACTTATGTCAGAGAAGTCAAAATGATATTTTTAGAATCACTTTCCCTTGAAAATATTGCACTGCCCTTAAAGAATAGAGTCCTAATCTTTATAAACTGTTTGGAAATAGGTAAACTTTCTATCCTATCTATATTTTCTCTAAGAAAATAAGGTCTAACTTGTAAGGAAAACGTGGTATTTAGTAGAATGCTATCAAAAGAGTTTAAAATGTAGCACTTTTTGGTATAGCTTCAACAAAACTAGAGATTCTATGAAATAAACTTAAATTTTGTAAAGCAGTTAATGTTACCCATAACTGAATTAAGTTTGCTCTTCATTGATATCAGTTTGAAATCCAAACTCCTTCACCTAATAAAATAGTTAACCAACTGGATTTACTTTCTTTCATCTCGTACCATTACTTTTCTTCTTCCTACTCTAGACTAGAAACATTGATCCCTCATACAGGAGTACTGATGCATAGGGGCACTTGTACCCCAATGTTTATAGCAGCACTCTCAACAATAGCCAAATTGTGGAAAGAGCCTAAATGTCCATCAACTGATGAATGGATAAAGAAATTGTGGTTTATATACACAATGGAGTACTACGTGGCAATGAGAAAGAATGAAATATGGCCCTTTGTTGCAACGTGGATGGAACTGGAGAGTATGATGCTAAGTGAAATAAGCCATACAGAGAAAGACAGATACCATATGTTTTCACTCTTATGTGGATCCTGAGAAACTTAACAGAAACCCATGGGGGAGGGGAAGAAAAAAAAAAAAAAAAGAGGTTAGAGTGGGAGAGAGCCAAAGCATAAGAGACTCTTAAAAACTGAGAACAAACTGAGGGTTGATGGGGGTTGGGAGGGAGGGGAGGGTGGGTGATGGGTATTGAGGAGGGCACCTTTTGGGATGAACACTGGGTGTTGTATGGAAACCAATTTGACAATAAATTTCATATATTGAAAAAAAAAAAAGAAACATTGATCCCTCATAATTTATCAAACGTTCAGATCATCTGCCAGAATCTGGATCTCTTTACATGTGCCATTCCCTTAGCCTGAGGCTTGGGGCATACGTCAAAACCTGTTTCATTTGGCTAACAGCTTTACCCTCTCATTTCTTACTAGTTTGATTTAGAGATGGCATTTTCTTTGCAGAATCTTCCTTGACCCACCAACACTAAAGTAGGTATTCTTTCTACCTGTACTTAGAGCCCACTCTACTGTGATTACCTACTTTATTTCTTATTCTCCACATAACAGATCCTGGATTTCAGGATTTCTGATCGTCATCCCCGGTGCCTGGTATAGTACCTTATGTAGGCACTCAACATCTTGGATGAATGGATGGTGTATATTAATTCCGGCATATGGCTCAAAAGCACTTACTGCCAATCAAATTCATGAATTAAGCTTTCCATTCATACTCCTGTTATGACAATTTATCTTTTGATAGCTTAAATTAAACTACATGGTTTGTTCATAACTGTAAACATATTAAAGTTTATTAAACCAAATGCCTATTGTGGTAACAAAAATATTTTGGATTCAGTAAATCTCTTAGTTGATTCTTACACACAGGAAATTAAATTTTCCAGCCTGCTTCACAGTTGGGTGGGACCAGAAGACTGACTTGCAGTGAATGGAATGTGGGCAGGGGTGACAGATGCCCTGTGCCATGCCAGCCTGGCCTCCAAAAGTTCCCGTCTGATCTTTCACGACCTCTTGGCACTTGCCTCTATGCCAAATGGAAGAAAACAGTCTAAGTATGTTAATAACCACGTAGATTCCCCCATCACTGACACCAACTTGCTTTAGACCATGTTTCAAACAAGAGGTAAAACTGTGTGTCTTTAGCTATTGAGACTTTGGCATATAGGAATTAGTCTGGCCAGGCTCAAACAGCAATTTGCAAAGTTCTCTCTAAAACAATAGGGTGTGCTTATAATACTTGTGAGGAAAATTTGATAATTTTAGCAATAAGATGCTATCAAGAGGATTTAAACTCCAAAGGCCCTTTGAATCAAAACTTTAACAAAAGTTAGATTTAAATTTTAGAAAAAAATGTATGTTATTTCAACATCCCTCTTTATCATGTTTTGTTTGGGAAATTTATCAGCATATACAAAGTAGAAAGTTAAATAATGAACCCAGGTACCTATTAGCCAGATTTAACAGTTATTAACAATTTTTGTATATTGTATAATTTATTCCATGACCCTTTAAGGTTGAATCCTCTCAGCAAATCTAACATACCATGCCATTTCACCCTTACATACTTGATGTATCATGTTGACATTTTGTATATAAACCATAGAGTTTTCACATCTAAAATTTTTTTAGTTAAAAATCTCTTAATACTACCTAAGTAGTCAATACTCACGTTTCCCTCATTATCACCCTATTCTTTTTTCAGTTGATTATCTACCAGTCCTTTGAGTTATAGCTCAAATTTCTTTTGTTTTACAGCCTTAAATTTTTATTTTCCATGGCATTCATTTTCTGGCAAAGTAAATATTGTCCTATAGATGGTCATCTGACAAACCTGTTTCTGTGTACATATACAACTTGATTCGTCACTAAGTTCATTTGGCTGGCTGATAGAGTTGCCTCGGAGGTAGAACACGTACTATAGAGTGTTACAGCAAACTCTATACTGGAATCAGCGGCTGCTGCTGAAATACATCAAGTCTGGAGAGATGAACATTGGTTGGAGAATATTGTTAGGTAAAGGAGGGAAACATGAAAAAGCATTTCTTCCATCTTCGCCCGCCTTCCAGTCTCCAAAAGCATCCCTATTCTGTCTACTTCTCTTGAGTTGTTCTGGTTATAGATTTCTTCTTCCTGTTTTTTTTTTTTTCCTTTTCACCCCTAGATAGGTTTTATTAAATATACTCATGAATTTTGTGCTTTTCAATTTTGGAATATATATACACATACATATGTATATACATGCATTCTCCACATCCATACCCTTATATAGAATAAAACTTCTCAGGGATGCAGTATAGTTGCTTGGAATGTGTTTGATCATTTTAAGACTTACTTTTTAATCTGTTAGTGTAGGTTCTAAACAGTCTTGATTAGAACTAATTTGGCTTTAGTATTATTTATTAAGGGTATTTGAGTCAATACCCTTTGACAGATTCTATTCAATTCCCTGTGTATAAATCGGTCTGTTTGCTGTGGTTCTTAAAAAAGTGGACTATTCAAACTTTATACGATCTCTAGAAATTGTTTTACTTCCCCTTTTCATACTTTATTCCCCTGACTACCCAGTGTTTTATTACCTGTATATTCAATCAAAGACTTGGGAAACTCCACACCGTCCTGTGAGTCTCTGGATCTTCCTTCCTCAACACCCTCCTCTCCAGTGCTTGCCCTGACAAATTGAATCTGCCTTGGCATCCCTGAAGTCTGAAGCATGTCTCCTCAATGCGGTGATATCAGACAGCTTTGTACATGTCCCTATTCCCTGTGCTACAGCCTGAAAACTGCAGGGTAGGGAAAATCATAAAATTTACCTAATTTCTTTCCCTTCTCTTGGAGACTGTTGCCCTACCTTGCCTGTCTTCCAGTGTTCAAAAACTATTATTTCCTATATTTTGTCTAGTTTTTCCTTATTTCCTTATTACAGAAGGACAGGAAGTCTGTTTCCTGTTAGTCAGTCATACCTGGGGGCAAAAGACACTTCCAGTTTTCTTTTACTTAGTGTTTGAATAAAACTGTTTTCATTATTTCACTTTAATCTTTACATTTAAAGTGAATTTCTTTTAAAGAGAATGGGAATTTGTATTTTATTATAGTCTGACAATCTCTACATTTTAATTGCAACTTTTGGACCATATATTTAATAAGATTATTAATACAGTTGTTAAAATCTTGCTTGTTTCTTATTTGTGTCAGTTCTTGGTTTTTTCTTTTTTTTTTTTTAATATATTTGACACACAAAACACATTATTACATTTACTTCAGGGGTACAAAATAGTGATTCAACTTCTCTATACATTAGGCTATGCTCACCACAAGTGTAGCTGCCGTCTGTCACCACACAACACTATTACAATATTACTGACTCTAATCCCTATGCTGTACCTTTTATCCCAGTGACTTACTCATTCCATAACTGGAACCATGAATCTTCCACTGCCCTGCACCCATTTTGCCCACTCCTGTTTTTTCTGCTCTTTATTTATACTCAGTTAATCCAAAATAATACAGATAATCTTTTTTTATCTTCACTATTAGCTTATTAGCTATACCTTTTTACTGAATGTGATGTTGATTCTAGAGTTTATAATCTGCATCATTAACTTGTCACCAGATACTATCAAATACTTTTCATATAGTTTAAGACTCTTCAACAGTGTGGTTTGGGTGTTGGAGTGTGTGTGTATCGTCATACTTTTTATTTCTACCTATTTAGTAAACAGCCATTCTTTTCATTATTTTTCATAATATTTTGAAAAACTTATGTATATCACACTTCTATCTATCCCATGTTTGTCATTTGTGATACTCATTTAGATTCAGAGTTTTTATATTTTGGGGTACTTGGGTGGCTCAGTCGGTTGAGCGCCGACTTTGGCTCAGGTCATGATCTCATGGTTCATGAGTTCAAGCTCCGCGTTGGGCTCGCTCTGTGCTGCCAGCTCAGGGCCTGGAGCCTGCTTTGGATTCTTTGTCTCCTTCTCTGTCTCCTTCTCCCCTGCTCATGCTTTGTCTCTCTCTCAAAAGTGAATAAAGATTTTTTAAAAATTAAAAAAAAAAGTTTTTATATTTTATCTGAAAAGCCAGATGGTAAATTGTTTAGGCTTTACTGGCGCTATATATATATATATATATATATATATATATATATATATATACATACACACACACACTTTCTGTTAAATATGCTTTTTTTTAAAATAGCATTTTAATAACATAAAACATTCTGACCTCTCAGGCTGTTAAAGAGAGAGAGAGAGACGGACACATCCTAGGTCAAATATGGCTGCAGGCTTAATTTTACCAAACCCACATTTAGATGCAAAATTTCATCAAGTGTCATTTTCCCATGTGCTTGTTTTCATATTTGTCACAAAAGTCTGATAATGAAATTTGTCAACTTTTGTTTGCCTGACAAGTCTATCTTCATTTCTAGCATATTTTTTGCTTGATATTTGATTTTAGGTTAACATTTTTTTCTTCTTTGAGTACTTTAATGAAGTTGTGCCTTATTGTCTTCTGGCAAGTTTAACTTCTGACCAGCCTACAATCATTATTATGTCTGCTTTTCCATGTATAAGTGTCTTTTTTATTCCCCTGGATACCGTTTAGATTTTTTTTTCCTCAAAGTTTTTTTTTTTTATTATTAAAATGTTTTCTAGTGTGGCTGATTTATTCAGGATGGTTTTGCTGATTTGTTTTATATTTTCTCACAAATTAACCAACTGGCCATTATCTCTTCAAATACTATCTAGACTTTTCTGTATGCTTCCCCAATTAAATATTAGCCTAATTAATATTGTCTCACTGGACATGATGATCAGCTTGTGTAGTCTTTTTATCCAGGATTTTTCCTTTATTGTTTTTATTGCTCCATTAAGTTCATGGGTCTTTCTTCCATGTCTGTTATTACTCCCATTCAGTGTTTTGTTTTTTTGTTTGTTTGTTTTTACATTATGGATATTGAATTTATTTCAAGTAGTTTCATATGGGTCTTCCACACCCTCAATTATTCTTCACTGCATGTTCATGCTTTATGTTAAAACTCTGATCACATTAGACATAAAATTGTTCCTTTAAACTCCTTGTCTGATGATTCCAGTTTTGATTCTTCTGCATCTGTTTTTAATGATGGATTTGTCTTCTGATAATAGGTTCTATTTTTCTACTTTGTATGCCTAGTAATCTTGATTGTATAGTATTTCTTGCAAATCATTTGGTTTAATGTTGGATTTCCTTCTACTTTTTTAAGAAGATTATTGAAATTTGTTCTATCTCACAATTTATTTACATCCCTTCACTTTATTCCTTTTGATGCTTGATTTCAGTTTGGACAAGTTCAGAGTCCATTTGTCTCAGGGTTCATTTAGTCTAATAACTAAAGTGGGACCTTAGTCCCACTTTTGGTCCCTACATTATGCCCTGTGTATTAATAGGTATTATTTTTATTTGGGAAGACGAAATTGCCTCTTGTTTTCCACCCTATGTGATCTCTATGAATTGTTTTGCCTATTGCTTCCCAGCAATTCCATCCCTGGCTTCCTTGGAAAGCTGGTCAATACTCAGCCAAATACTTGAGGGGATCCCTTTCTGCAGGTCTCCATAGCACACCCTCTTGTCTCCTCCCTACTTTTTCCTCTTCTATTGATCTACCCACCCACCCACCTACCTACCAATCCTCAATCTCCTAGATTTCCAGTATTTTTCGCTGAAAGTTATAGTCACTTTGGTTTCTGCAAGTAACAGTCTACTTTCCCAACTCAATTGAGTTATGTTTGGGTCCCCACTGACATTTTCTGTGACATGGAAAGAAACATTCTCTAGGTAATATGCTAGAAATCATAGATATAATATTGTTATTTCCCTTCTCTCATGGATCACAGACCTATGCTACCTACATTTTTGATGTTTGAAAACAGTTATTTCTTTCCCTACCCCCTTGATTTTCTAGTAGTTTACAGTTGTAGCAGGATGATTCTCATTGCAGTTAACCCTCTAGGGGTGAACACAAAACTGAGAAAGCACCTTTAAATACACAATTCAGTGTACTTATTTTTGTGTTAGCCTAAGCTGACCACCACCCCAGTCATGAATCACAACCTTTTATAATATCATCTTGACTGCAAGCAAAATCTGTAATTTGCTTCTAATAAAAGAATGTGGCACAAGGACTTTTCATGCACTACCCTAATGAATTTACCTTAGGTCAATAAAAAGAGATTATTCTGATGGCCCTAATCTATTCTGGTAAGTCATTTAAAATATGGCCTAGAAGTCAGAGATTTGGAGTAGAAACTCTTGTTGATCTTAAAAAGTGAATTTAAAATGCTGCAAAGAAGTCTTTACCACATTGAAATGAAACCAGTCAACAACCTGAGAGCAGTTGCCAGGTGGATCCTTGCCTATTGAGCCTTCAGATAAGAATGCAGCCAACCAATACCATGATTTCAGTCTCGTGAGACTTTAAGTACAGAGCTCAGATATTCAGTTCCCAGCCTTCTGACCTACAGAAATGGTTACATAAAATGATTGCTGTTTTAAGTCATTTAGTTCGTGGTAATTTATAAGGCAGCATAGAACACTAATTAAACTAAACGTAATTATTCAAAGGATTCTAACTATTCATTAAATGTAGCAGCTACAAGTGGAGACATACCATTCACTAAATTGTCACAAGTTAGTATTGTGATCTAATTTTCCAAATGGTGCCTCTCATTGATCACCACTTCCTCTATTCACAGACCCCTTCTTTAGAGAACCTAGACTCCAACCTCCTTTTGACCTTTTCAGGACTTCTATTTCATTTCATTATCCTTTGTCACCTTTACATCTTTCTTCTTCTCTTACACAGCTTAAAACATAAGGCTAAATATAAAAGTCACTCCCTCACAAATATCCTGGTCTCACTTGTCCCTTTCTAGCTTTGCCATACAGTAGGAGGAAAACCTGAAAGCTAGAAAAAAAAACTCATTCCCAGTTTTTTGTTTGACTCATCAAAAGTGTCTAGAAAAGCAGTATCTGGGCCAACTCTTGATTTCAGCTCAGATCATGATCTCACGTTCATGAGATCAAGCCCTGTGTCAGACTCTGCATGGAGTATGGAGCCTTCCTGGGATTCTCTCTCTCTGCCCTCCCCCAACCTCTCCTTCAAAAATAAACATTTAAAAAAGTGTCAAAAAAAAATGAAAACAAAACTTAAAACCAGAAAGTCTCCTGCCATGGTAAATTTCTGACAACATTACCCTAAATTACTATGGCATATTTTCTTTTACTCTCTCTTCACCAGACTCACTTAAAGCTTATGACCTTCTCTTCTACTTTGCTGAAAAAAAGTTAAGCTCACAAGAGAACTTCCTCATACTTTTATCCCACATTAGAATACCTAGTAGTATCTGTATCTACCTGTCTCCCACATTTATATTTCCACCTAAGGTCTAGCAATCCCTCATTTTCTACACTTGTCTCCATCCCCTCTAGCATACTTATGGACATTATTGCAGAAATTTCTCCCTTTTTCTTCTACAATATCAACATGTCCCTCTATTGGATTATTCATCTTATTGTAAAACCATATTATTTCACTCATATTTTTCCATCAGTTATAGTTTCATATCTTTGTTGATTTTTGAAAATAACATTCCTCAGAAATATTTCCTGGAATCTCTGTTGTGAGCTGTCTTAGGTCTCCCCCCTCTCCTCAACCTCCAGTACCTAACGATGTTACTGGAATTGAAGATAGGGTATTCTGAGCACTGAAACAGTAAACAAGTTAAAATTAAGACACAGAGCTGTCACACTGGTGGGCATATAAATTAGGGCTACCACCCTGGTGGACCCAAAGGACAGAGCACAGAGCCCAAGAGAATTATTTTTAAGCCTTCAAATCATAAAGAATTTTCCCTGCTAGTTTTCATACTTGCTTGGGACCTGTGATACTTCATCCTCTCCCCTAATTTTATTGGGGAATGGAAGGGTCTGTCTTATACCTGTGCCACAGCTGTATTTTGGAAGCAGATAACTCATCTGGCTTCACAGGTTCACAGCTAATGATAAACTTGCTTCAGGATGAATCATACCTTGATTCTTAACCATAGCTGATTTAAAGGATATTTAGATGAGATATTGAATTTAGAGTTTATGTTGGAATAGGGGGAGACTTTTAGGGCTGTTGGGGTAGGGTGAATATATTCTGCATCAAGGCCATGAATTTTGGGGGATCAGAGGGCAGAGTGTTATAGGCTGAATTATCTCTTTCCAAAATTCATGTCGAAGTCCTAATTTCAGGTATCTCAAATTGTGACCATATTTGAAGAGAGGATCTTCAAAGAGGTAATAAAGTTAAATTGAGTTAGGCACAGTTGGCCCTAATCCAGTATCACTGGTGTCCTCATAAGAGGAAGGTATTAGGAAATAGACACAGGGAGGAAAGACCACATGAAGGCAAAGAGAAAAGGTGTTCATCCACCAACTAAGGAAAGACGCATAAGAATGAAGTCAACCCTGCTGATACTTTGCTCTTGGATGTACAGCCTCCAGAACTGTGAAGAAATGAATTTCTGTTTCTCTAGCCAACCAGACTGCATTTTGTGTGGCAGCATAGCAAACATTCTCCCTTTTCTCACTTAGTCAAACTCTAATTAGGCTTTTGTCTTCATTATATAATTAAAACTCGTATCGTTAATATCAATGAACTTCACGTTGTGAAATTCAATGTTCCTCTTTCATATTACACATCCCATTTGACCAATAATCCACATTCAACACAGATGATCAATATCACTTCTTTGGTAACTTTTTGTTTTTAACCTGGCTTCAGGACCTTACAATTTCTTGGTATACTTCCTACTCCACTGTTTTTTTTCACCCCGACTTTTTAAGGTTAGAGTGCACCAATCCTTTGTTGTCTTCTTTACTATAAATACATGGCTAATTCCACATTTACATTTCTATCTCCAGTAAGACTCTCCAAAATATACATTCCTCTTTGATAACTTCATTTGTCTAATAAACATCTCAAATTCAACATGTCCAAAATTGACCCCCATTTTCCCCAAACCTATCTACCCATTGCCTTTAGCATTTCTATATAGATTTTAGCATATATTTGCTGTATTAGTCCGGGTTCTCCAGAGAAGCAAAACCAGTAAAGATCACGAGACATTGAAAAGTAACTTTAATTTCAATCCAGGGGTGCCTGGATGGCTAGTCAGTTAAGCATCTGACTTTGGCTCAGGTCATGATCTCACGGTTCATGGGTTGGAGCCCCTCATTGGGCTCTGTGCTGGCAGCTCAGAGCCTGGAGCCTGCTTCGGAATCTGTGTCTCCCTCTCTCTCTGCCTCTTCTTTGCTCACACACTCTCTCTCTGTCTTGCAAAAATAAATAAAATGTTAATTTCAATCCACTATTCTCTTCAATCCATCAATTCTCTTCAAGTACAATAAAGAGAAGTGCTATCCCTGTTAGGACTAAAGCTTGCAAACAAGAAATATCAAACGTCTGTTTTCTATAGCCATTTCTTCACGTGTTTTGTCACAACATATAAAACCAAAAATAAGACTTATGTTTAACTGCGGGCAGTTATAATGACCATTAATAGTTCCTCAGGTGGAAGTAAATTATTGGGACAAGAATATAATGGTAATTAAGCAAACTCTCATCTTTCTCATCGAGAGGCTCAAATCTAGTACATAAGACCATTTATAAGACTGCAATAAAAAGCAAAAATGCATCAAATATTATGGAGAATGAAATATAATCTCCTTGTCTAGGGAATGTATAATAGTATTTATATGGGAAATAGGAAGGAGTGGGGGTGGCATGGAGAGTTTTCAGAACTCAATTTTCAGTTAATAATAATGATAGCACTAATATCTTTGCTTCTCTACCCATTCACTTCCCCCATCAACAGGTCCATTTCAAACAACTGGGTATTCTCTTTTGTATGTCACCTTATACCTATGGATTTTCTATAACGTGCTTATTAATATATTCCCATTCTTTACTCTGAGGCTTTCCCTCACTAGATTTTGAACCCCTGGATAGCAGTAATTATTTTCCCATCACTATAACATTGTTTCCTGAAATTAAGCTTCAGAAGCTGGAAGAATGAAGTCATTGAAATTGATGTGTATCAACTACCTGATTCACTGGCTAGATATCTTACATATGTGTTTGCTCACTGGATCAAGATAATGCTCACAGAAAAACCTTAAAGTACAAATTTGCTTCCTGAAGTGTATTTTCGGTATGTTCCACTGGAGTCATATTTTTTTTTCTTGTCTATTAAGGATGCTATGTCTCCAGTGAGGTTAACTGAATTTTAGAGAGTAGCACGCTACTATCAATCTTGGGAGCAATATTTTGAGTGTGCTACAGAGGGATACCATTTACCAGAGGTAAATGTGAAAACCTCACTGACAAGATGGTCCTACAAAGGACAAAATACCAAAATAATGATGCCCAAGCAACTGCACATTCACATGGAAATGCCAGGCAGAACACTCTTGAACCAACTGACAGAATAAAAGAATAATTTACTAAGGTATTTCTTATCTATTGTACCTCACCCCTAAAAACACATTGAAGCTATGTTGAAAACGACATTACAAGTTATTGCTGCCCTGAGCTTCAATAACTTGTAAAATGCCAGCAATGCACCTACTATAAACACATTGAAAAAGCATCTTAATACATTACTGCCTCCAGGAGTGGAGAACATGTTTATGGAATTGGGAAGTTATGACCCCATCTGTTATGTATGTCGAACAGCTTACCCACGGTAAAAAAGACTGCCATGCAACTCCACACATATCAGGCAGAAAGAGTGGTACTTGGCAGGGTGAATAAAACAACAACATGTGTTTCCTATCTTATTTCTTTTATTTAGTCCAAAATCTGGCTAATATATTGCTGTTAAAATAATATCTCACATAAAGTAGTAACCATGCTACTTTGCTTAGAGAGTTTTCTTAACCCATGTTCAAAGACAGTATTAAAAATTCACTTAAATCTAAAGCACGAAACAAATGAATCACTAAAAAGTAAAGGGGCGAAAGTTCCTTTTATGAATTTAAAAGGTCATTCAAACTACTGCTTCCTGCCATTTCCCATGATTAAAACAACTCTGTGCATTACATCCTGTCTTCTAATAGAAGATCCCACTGGCTGGCTATTCACAGACAGGCTACCATAACCTGGGAGCTAACCAGAAATGCAGATTCTCAGGCTCCACTCCAGATCTAGTGAATCGGAATCAACAATTCAATGAGCTCCCCAAATGATCAACATTCAGATTAAAATTTGAGGAGCACTCTTTAGGGTCAAAGTAACATTGAAGAATTAACTAAGAATGAGGTATCACAATCCGTGATATCAATCTGTGTCTGCAGAGATTCAGGTTGGTATTTTCTTTTAATGTTTATGTATTTTTGAAAAACAGTGTGAGTGGAGAAGGGGCAGAGAGAGAGGAAGGGAGAGGATCCGAAGCAGGCTCTGCACTGACAGAGCCCTTAGGTGGGGCTTGAACCCATGAACAGAATCCCCAAACCCTGAGATCATGACCTGAGCTGAAGTCAGATATAAAACCAACTGAGCCACCCAGATGCCCAGCAGGTTAGTATTTCTTAAGTGATGTATGTTTCAGTAGGTTTGTGAAATGTTAGACTAAATGAAATAAACAGCTGTCCCTATTGCTAGACTGACAGTCTACAGTGAGTTCATGTGTATTGTCATTCTCCTAGAGAGGTACAGCGTATGCAGGGATTTTTTTTCCTTAAAGAATGTAGAAATATCCAGGTGTGCCTAGGACAGTTAAACATCTGATTCTTGATTTCTGCTCAAGATCTCAATTTGTGTGTTCAAGCCCCACATAGGGCTCTGCGCTGACAGTGCAGAGCCTGTTTTGAATTCTGTCTCCTCCCCCCCCATCCTCCCCTGCTCTCACTGTCACACATGCTCTATCTCAGAAATAAATAAAAAATGATAAAAACAAAAAAAAGAATGTAGAAATATCAAGCCACTCAAGTGAATTATCGCATGCCAACTATATACTAGGCCTAAACCGGTAAAACCATATGATTATTTTGAAAAGAAATGATACGGCTTAATGTATTTCTATTATTATTTCAGTAATGTAGACTTCTAGCCATCTATGTTATTAACAAGGAATCACAGATCTTCCTCGACATACAATTGGGTTATATGCAAATAATTCAACTTATGACGGGTTTAAGTGAAAAGTGCAGCTGACACACACAACCTATTGAATATCATAACTCAGCCTAGCATACCTTAAACATGCTCGGAATGCTTACATTAACCTACTTTTGGACAAAAATCATTTAACGCAAAGCCTATTTTATAATAAAATGCTATCTCATATGACATATCAAATTCTGCACTGAAAGTTAAAAGCACCATAGTTGTCTGGGTACAGAGTGGTTCTACAGAAGTTGTTTACCCCCACGATCATGTGGTTGACAGCCAGCTCTGACTGCCACTGCCCAGCATTGCAAGAGAGTACCATACAGCATAGTATCCTACCATCTCAAGAAATGAGCACAACTCACAATGTGAAGTATTATTTCTACTGAATGCACATTGCTTTTACAACATAGTAAAGTCAAAAAAACAATTGTAAGTCAAACCATCATAAGTCAGGGATTGTAGATATTTATGTTCTAATGTGGAAAGATGTTTATGATATATGAAGTGAAAAAAAAGTAAACCAATGAACAGCATGTATCAATTGTACATAAAGTATATGTGCCATATGTTTTATGATATATATGATACCCACATAACATACACACAAACAGGTATGGGAGTAGAAAATGTACAAAAAACCTTAGTGGTTTATTCTGAGTGCTGCAATGAGATACTTGGTATGGGATCTTTCCTTCTTAAAATTTCGTAGCAATGGTATTGGAACTGATATTCACTGTGTGGAGTCGCAAGAATTTTCTAGTTAAAAAAAAATGCTTTCTTTACCCAAATGTCACATTTCCATTGTTACGTACCTAATTTAACTATTTGCCTCTTACCTTTTAAACAGGTCTTTTAGCCTGTCCTGTAGGGACCATCTCCATCAGAAAAAATAAAGTAGTAGGCAGAAGATAAAATAATCTTGGGCACCTGGATGGCTCGGTCGGTTAAGTGTCTGGCTTAGTTCATGATCTTGCAGTTAGTGAGTTTCAGCCCCACATCTGGCTCTGGGCTGACAGCACAAAGCCCTGCTTGGGATTCTGTTTCTATTCTTCTCCCTCTGAACCTCCCCCACTCATGTGCTCTGCTTCTCTCTCAAAATAAAAAAAAAAACTTTAAAAATAAAAAAAAAATTAAAAACAAATAATTTCTTGATAATGACTCAGACATGTTTGGCAGGAGGAATATTCTAATAGACTCAGGTTTCAAAAATTCTCTGTATAAATTACTTTATCCTTCTTTAAAGTCAAGTTAACACCATGGACTCTTGTGAAGCTTTAGTTGATCAGGAATTGTGCCATTAGGTGCCATCTATTGCCCCATCTCCATGGATGAGTCATGATTCAGGAGAAAATTCTATCTTTTTGCTTAGGAATCACAGGGCTGTCATTGTTGCTCTGGCGCCCCCTGGTGGAGAAAAATCAGGCCGATTACGAAAATTGAGGAGTGACCCACTAGGAATCCGTTGTCTGGAAGATAAATGTGTTGCATCTTTCAGGTAACTTCTAAGATTGGAGCACTTTGGGATGAAAGTACATTTCAGCTACATTGATTTAGTGCTATGGCCTTCTGATAAAGGCACTGCCAGGCCCTCTGTGGAGCAAGCTTCTCTGTGCTTCCTGTGGGTTTTTAATATTTAGTATAGCAGCTGTGCACAGTCAAGTTCAATATCCAGAGATGTAGAGGTAAGGCCACAGAGAAAATCTTAAATGTCAAACTCTTGGGATTTAACACATATATTTGTGTGTGTTTGCTTCATATTTGAAAATTGTGCCCTATATTTCGTGGGGTAATCATAGAGTTGCCCAGAAGAGGTTTATTATAAAAGGTATAATTGAGGTGCTATGGACAGTCTTTGAGTCAGATGAATATAGACTGTGTATATACTGTAGTAATTATGTATACATTGGTGATCTCATCTAGGAGGTACAAAGAATTGAATCCACATGTATTTAAGAGAATTATGCAGTTTCAAAGGCAATGCATGTACAGAAAAGCACTTAGTATATATGAAGCACTTAATAAGTTATTGATACACAAATGCTTTAGAATGCAAATAAAAACTTTTTAGTTTTCTTTAGTTTTAATACTATAAAACTGCAGATGTCTCTCTTCTATTATCTGAAAATCACCCTGCACCCATAGTGAAATATATAGATAGATGTTTTTGCACAACATGTCATCCAGCAGGTTTCAGTTACTCCAAGTTATTGATGGCCTAGAATATACTATTTATTCTGATAAAATACTGATCATCTCCTTGATCATCTCTCAAAAGGGAATGCCTCCCACCCCTAGTATTTCAATTTGACCTAACCTGTGGGAGATAGAAATACTCTTAAAATCTTAGATTGGGAGATCTTTCAGAACTTCATCTCTAGGTGATCATTCAAGGAGGCGAGGGAAGAAAAGAGCCCCTCTTCCAGGTTTCAAGCATGTGGTTTGTGTTGCAAAGCTTTAGTACAGCAAAACCTTGGTTTGCAGGCCTAATTCATTCCAGAAACATGCTTGTAATCCAAAGCACTTGTATATCAAAGCGAATTTCCAGAACCATTGGTTCAGTTGTGTGAGCAATGTGACATTTGCCATCATGTACCACTTGTACTGGAAGACATTGTTCGTTTATCAAGTTAAAATTTATTAGAAATGTTTGCTCACCTTGCAGAACACTCACAGAACAAGTTACTCGCAATCGAAGGTTTTACTGTAATTGGAGTCCCAAAAGTACTGATTCCGCCCAAGTGGCAGCCAAGGAGTCATGGACGGCCATCTGTTGCAATTACACTGACAGCTGCAACCTCTTCACTGAACAAGCACACCTGAAAAGTTAATCCTTTGTAGACCAGCTGCATCAGGTTCCCACTGCAGCATCTTCTGAGAGGACTGGTGTTTATCCAGGCTTCTCAAGTGCAGTTTTTACTCCCCTTGGGTCCAAGTCAAGGCCCTTTGCTGTGCAAGCACCGCTGTGCATGCCAATATTTCTGGGGCTTTCTCTAAAACTAAATTGGGTGTCTCCCAGCTAAAGTTCTGTCATCTGAACTGAAAGCACTATTTGAGGGAAGGTGTTTTTCCTGTCACCATTTAACCACTCAGAGGCAAGCATTACATTCACAGCATTATATCTAAGAGCACTGGCCGACCGTGAAGGCAGCTACACATACCATCTACTCCATATACTTATCGTTTTGTCACTACGTGGTTAGGCCAAAGCCTCAGTCGCTTTCCATTGTAGTGTATATTATATATACTACAGGTTTGTACCATTTTTAATATGTTTGTGTAGGCTCCTTTCAGGTATATTACAACTGAAGAATAGGGACAATTCTTTAAATTTATTTTCTATCTACATGCATGTGAAGTATTTGTAGGAGGCACTGAATTCTTCTCAGTACTTATTTAAGTATATATGTAGATATTATACAAAAGCATATATATATAGTGATTATAAGCAAGATACGCTTCTGATTCACACATATTAACTTTTTATAAGTTTATTTATTTTGAGGGAGAGGGAGAGAGAGAGAGAGAGAGAGAGGAGGGGAGGGGCAGAGAAAGAAGGAGAGAGAATATCCCAAGCAGGCTCCACACTGTTAGTGCAGAGCCCAACATGGTGCTCAAAATCACAAACTGGGTCACCATGACCTGAGTCAAAACCAAGAGCCACCCAGGTGACCCACACATACTAATTTTTAAAATTCTCCTGGAAGCCCTACTACATCCCATTGCTGCTTTAACAAGTTACCATAAATTTAGTGGCTTAAAAAAAAAGTACAAATTTATTATCATAGTTCTAGAAATGAGAATTCAAAAATGGATTGCCCTGGGTTAAAATCAATTTGTCAACAAGACTGTGCTTCCTCTGGAGGCTCAAAAGGAAAATCCATTTCCTTGCCTTTTCAAGCTTAGAAAGGCCACCCACATCCTTGGTTCATGGCTCAATTCCACCACATGCAAAGCCATCAGTGACCAGTCATGCCTTTATCATGTCCCATTACCCTGGTTCTCTGTTTTCTTTGCACTTCCTACTCTGAATTCCTGCCTATGTCATTTTTAAGGATTATTTCTCCATCTCAAGATACCCAAGCTCATCTGCAAAATCCCATTCGCAGGGGAAGTAACCATGGAAGGCAACATATTCAAGGAAATGTACATCCTTAAGAGGCCATCATTTGGCAACAACACCTACTATAATTATCCTCATTTTACATATGAGGAAACAAACTCAGAAGTTGAAGAATTTGTCCAACATCATATAGTTAACTGGTAGCAGAGTTTGGATTTCAACATAGGCAAGTTAGCTTCAGAGTCTCAGCCTCTAACAACCACAGTTTAATACTTGTGGACTGAAAACAGAGAATGAAGGAAGAAATGGACCAGAGGATCTATTTTTTATCTCTACAACCATATACAATACCAGCTGGCATTTAATGAATTAAACTATTACTTTCTGCTAAGTAATTACAGCAACAAAAAAAACAGAGAAAAGAGAACTTGAAGACAAAAGAAACAATGCCCCAACATAACAATTATGGGTCAGAGACTGATCATGTTTGCTGCACCAACTGCAAGAGAAAGGCTGAAAGATACTAGGACACAAAGAATCACAGTAAAAGATGGATTGTCTGTTAAAATAACAGACAACTTTGAAAAGCAGAAGAAAGTGAGGAGGCTCTGAAGGGGAGATCAAAGATGTCTGATAGAGTAGAAACCATAAAATTCGTATTTTCATTGATAATCCAAGAGTGCATATAAAACAGGAATCCCTTATCCCAAGGTTTTCACTGCCAACTACACAAAATAACCAAAGTCATTCAATGTAGACGATCTTCTGTGTTGTGTTACAATATGTTGGAACTCTAAGTTGAACTCCAGTATGGGATCCTTGACCAATTTAGAGATGATGAACTGAAACCAGGAAATCAAGAGAAAGTAATATACACCCAATAACATTAATAACTTTGAAACTAACCTCACTAAAGTCAGGATTTAAATTCATAATCTTCTGTTTCATAAAGGTAAAGACATGGTATATGCACCCAAACAGGACAGCATTCTGAGCACCACTGGGTAGATGTTATGTGTTAAATTTTCCAATCATGTACTCCTTTTCAGAAAAACAATCAAATGAACAAAAATACCTGTTCTTTTACCAAACATTTTTCCATTTATTCACTATTTAGGAACTCTTATATGGTATACATTGTATTAAGAGGCATCAAGGACCACATGGTCCCAGTCATATTCATGTGTTTAAGATGTGAGAAGACTATTTTTAGAGAGAGGGAGAGAATACAAATACAGGGAGAAAGAGATAGAATCTTAAGCAGGCTCTGCACTCAGTGCAGAGTCTGACACAGGACTCGATCCCACAACCCTGGGATCATGATCTGCACTAAAATTAAGAGTTGGGTGCTCAACCAACTGAGCCATCCAGCTGCCCCTATGAGAAGACTATTTTAAATGCAAACATTTATAACATTGATTTATCTGATTTCCAAAGCAATATGTATTCAGCATAGACAGCTTAGGAAATGTACATAAGTAAAAATAAAATAGGAATCTATTACTCTAGCAATAAACAAAACATCTTATTAATAAATGCTACTATTTTGAATTGTTTCTATGGACATTTTGCTCATGAATGTATCTGCACTTTTAAGAAAAAAATTGAAAGTAGGTTCTAAAGTTTATTCAACTTTTTAAAAATTTAACAATGTGTTTTGAACAAAATGTTTATGGACATTTCCCCCTATCATTAAATACCATCTTGTCTAATGGCTACATACTATTCTGTTGTAATGCACACCATAATGCATTTAGCTAAGCCAATTTTATTTACAATTTAGTGAATTTAGCCATGGAACTGTAAATTTCTCTAAAATGTTTCTCCACCATCCTTGCAGTAATGCAGTTCCATGATACTTATCACTACTTTCTGTCCAAGTGTATTGTAGCATTACCAGTATCTTGAAATTTCATTGCAATGGGTAATATCTTTGCATTAAATATAGATCATGGAAAGAGTCTTTAAAGTCCTGTTTTTAACATGTTAGGCCTAGAAATATAATTGATAACTATCAGTTTAGAAAAAGTTATTAAGACATGATTTTTCATTGTTTCTCATTGTATTCACAAGGTTTTTCTAAAATCGACTATAAAATATTCTATATTTTTCCCTTTACTTCCACTACAGTTTCCTCAACTAGTGAAAAATACCATGAAAAAAAATGTGTCCTGTAATTAACAAAACAGGTTATTTTCCATGAAAATATCTTTGGAGTACTAAACAGTAGAATTATTCTCAGCAGTAGTTAGGAATGAAATATATCCTATGATAAAAAGCTTTACATCATTAAATATTTATACTGTTGTCACTATTTAATGTTGGAAGGTTTGGGGCAATGAAAATCCATAAAAGAGAATCAACAAGTGAAAATACTCTTTTACAAAAAAAAAAAAACAAAAAAAAAAACACAAAAAAAAACACACAACAATAATTTATTTTGAGAGAGAGAGAGAGAGAGAATGCACCAGAGTGTGAGCAGGGGAGGGACAGAAAGAGGGAGAGAAAGAATCCCAAACAGTCTGTGCCGTCAGTACAGAGCCCAATGCAGGGCTCTATCTCATAAACCATGAGACCCTGACCTGAGCTGAAATCAAGAGTGGAATGCATAACAGGCTGAGCCACCCAGGCATCCCTGAAAATACTCTTCAAGTGAATTCTTTGTTGCCTGGTTGCCTTATAACCACGAA
This sequence comes from Panthera pardus, assembly GCF_024362965.1. Classification (NCBI taxonomy): domain Eukaryota; kingdom Metazoa; phylum Chordata; class Mammalia; order Carnivora; family Felidae; genus Panthera; species Panthera pardus. The sequence continues at coordinate 82,961,157 of NW_026526810.1, read as the reverse complement.
GCAATTTGGACCCATAAGTAAACACTGTGATGACCCTAATGTCTCATTTTATATAGTGAAAATAATCTTCACACAAAAAAACCCAAGAGTGTATGTAAGTTTTTATGATTAAACCTAATTGACACATACTAGATTCATCATCTTTTCCCTTAAAAATACAAGGATTTGACATACTTTTTTTAGACTAATACTAATTTTTCAGAAAAATCACACAAGAGGGGTGCCTGGGTGACTCAGTCAAGCGGCCGACTATGGGTCAGGTCATAATCTCACGGTTTGTGAGTTCAAGCCCCACATCTGGCTCTGTACTGACAGCTTGGAGCCTGGAGCCTGCTTCGGATTCTGTGTCCCCCTCTCGCTTTCTGCCCCTCCCCCACTCAAGCTCTGTCTGTCAAAAAATGAATAAACATTTAAAAATTTTTAAAAATAAAAAAAAAATCACACAAGAGCCATAAGTACTCAAATTTTAGATTGGATTTAACAATACAAAGAATGTGATTAAGATTAGTCTATTTTTATAGATCATTTATCTATCCACATAAGAGATTTTAAAATATAGAGTTCTAAAATCTCTCATGGAAAAATACTTCAACTCCTAATATTGATACTTCAAATATCAATGTACTTCATGGTAGGCTACTTCAGAGTAAAATTAAGGTACATAACAATACCAATGAACTGTGATGTTAAAATATTCCTGATTCAATTACTAATGAAACCTGCAAATGACATTTCACCATTAAAAGGTGAGGGTACTGGCTATGATTTTCAGCCACTTCTCCTAGCTCTTTGTAGAAGGATAATCCTAGGGTAATCCAGGCTGTGAATTTGTTTTGTGTAAATAGAGGTTTTAAAATTAAATTAAGCACGCTCTCTAGTACACAGGAGCTTTCACCATTACTCTTCAATATTCCAAGCACCAGAAAAGAATATATTTTGCATATCCTGAGTTTATCTTTCCTTCTAGTATCAGACAGACATAGAAGGACAGGGCTAATGAAGTAATTCCAAGAGCCCACACCAAATCTTTCTGCCAGCACAGCCACCTTGACTGCTTTCAGTAATCCTCAGGCTCTTGTAAATAACCTACACTTTCGGGGCACCGCGAGTGTGACGGAAGCTGTGATAAGTGCTTAACACACATTGCCTCTGATGTATCTTGCAACACCGATTAGAATTTTAAATACATTCAGAGCGAAGGCTTACGGAGGTGGTTGGCTCCGAATCTGCCTGTTTTCAAGGCCTGCCACTTCACCAGGACACATGACCTCTCTCCATTTATACAAACCATCTGTTGTGTTCATTAAAGCGATGTGTCTGTCCCCTGTTAATAAAAATAAATACTCTAGCTTTGGGAAGCTGGCTGGATCCCCATGTCAGGGCTTCAGCTCCCACCATACTCTTCCCACTCACTATACATCAAGTACAATGGAGTAACTTCAGAGTCTAACCTTGCGTGCTACTCTGCAAAGCCACCTCAGGCAGCCTTACATCCAAATTTTCTCAACTTCAGCAGTACCTTATCCAATCTTTTTCTAAATGTTTATTCAGTTATGTTGAGAGAGGGAGAGAGAGAATTCCAAGCAGGCTCCACACTGTCACTGCAGAACCTGACACAGAGTTCGAACTCACCATGAGATCATGACCTGAGCTGATATCAAGAGTTGGACCCTTAACTAACTGATCCGCCCAGGTACCCTTCCAGTATTTCTTTATAACTATACAACTTCACATTGTAATCATTTATATTCCTGTCTTTATATTAAAATGCAAGGTACTTGAAAATATGATCCACGCCTGCAATCCTGGTGCTCCCAGTTCTTAATACATTGACTGGGAAGGAACAGGTATTAAATAAATAATCACTGAATGAATTACTGTGTCTCAAGAAAGATGATTTACTGTGGAGGGACGTAAGCTGCCCCCTGGCAGGTTTTGTCTAGAAAGGATGTCTGACACTGCAAATTGTTGCTTAGGGCAGTCCTAACTCCTGTCTAATTGCTTCAGCATTTCCCACTTAATCAATATTGTCTTATACGTATATTACCTCATTCAATCTAGCCATCTCACATTTTATTTCAGCTCTAATAGAACTCTTTCAAAATACCACGTCTACAATTTGGTGCAGATTACAAAATGGGATTTGATCCTTGTAGATCTGGGTCTATGATGGTCAAAATTCATTGGTAAGAGTCCAAGAGAACAAAAATAAATTGTCTAAAAGTTTTATGGCTGATTTAAATGCATTGCTGCTGCTGCTGTGTGTGTGTGTGTGTGTGTGTGTGTGAGAGAGAGAGAGAGAGAGAGAACACTTACAAATAAGCACCAGAATGGGGCAGTGCATACATCAACAGTAAAGCAGTAATGGGTTTTTAAGATGAGTGGTGGAATTAGCCACAAATAGCCCCAAGAATTGAGAAGTCTTATAATGGTGTGACAATGCAGTAAAGGTAAAATCTCCAGTAAAGGACAGTATTGGGAAAAGATGTAGAATTAAATTGTAAAAGTAAGACTGAACTAAACTTCTGGAGTGATTAGCAGATATGACAAAGTATATTCACAAATCTTTATATGAATGAAACAGGGACCTCACCATTCCCTGTATGATGAAGCGTATCGAAATTTCTAAGATTCTTCTATTTTTAAGGCATCTATATGTTTACAGTATAATTAGATATCCTCAACTGAAAAGAATACAGCAGTGTATTTTTAGTTGCATTAAGTCGTGCTTAGGGATCTGGGAAGGCAGAGAACTAGAAAAATCAAGCGGGTTAGGTTATATACAATTATGTAGCCTTCAACAGCTTTTCTAGTACCTCCAGTTTTATTCATTTTTTTTCTATTAGGTTTCGTGCTAGGCCTTTGGGGAATGAGATACGGTGGTTGCCAAAATGAGGGAACAAGTAGAAAATAAGATCTAAAAATGAATCTATCCACGTTCAATCAGAAAAAATAGAAGAAAAAAAATAAGAAACAAAACTGAGTATTTAAAACAGAATATCTATTACACCAGTGATGGAAGAGCCTGAGAACTCAAGCCAGTTTCAGGGAAGCAATGCAGGGAACAGCTACTGCAATGAGCCTCTGCCACCATGCCCAGGCTGGAAGGACACAAGGCAGAGATGTGCTACAAGAACTCAGAACTGGGTCACCTGATCTCTCCCTTCCATTGTGTGGCTTCACCTTCCCTGCAAATCACACTTTTGGGCTGACATTTAAAACATCTTTATAGCTCTGTAAAAAGTTCTCGAGAAGATGCTGATAAATTCAAGTAAGCTTTCCCACTTGTTTCGGAAACCAGCACTGTGACGGAGTGGAGGGACATGTGATAATTAAGGCATGGCTCATAGGTCATGGGCTAACAAGTCTATGTTAAACACAGGGATAGGAAATAAACTCTAACAAAACCACTAGATCTGAGATTTCATGGAATGGGGGAGGGGGGTAGTTGTTCTCCGAAAGACAGGATTTATCACACTGGAAATATTCACATCCACTCTACAAAGCCGACATTACCTGAGAGTTCTACTCTGTTCATAGCACAATGACTCCACTCCTTCAGAAAGCATACTGGAAAACAACTGAGATATTGAATTAAGGATTACCCTAAGTTTCCCAAATATGTAAGGTTTGTAAAGAACATTATAAACCTTTGCTATTTAAGTATTAGGAAAGCTTTGCGATATTTGTATATAACATGTACTTGTATATGGAGACCCACAATTGAAATCTGATATTCTAGGGAGGCACGGAACAACTCCAAGTCTTTTCCCAGCAATATGAGCATTAGCTAGTGTTTCCACTGCCTGATAAAGCATCCCAAACTTAATGTGGAGGGAGGATGAGGAGAAGCAGATTCCCAGGCATAGCACCGGCTTTAGCAAGCAGCAGCACCAACTGCCAATTCAGAAAAAGGGAAGGAAGATCAAAAAGGTGGAAGTAGGAAGAGCCATCTCTAGCGTGACCAGAGATGGCCTTGGTGTAGGACAAGGAAAAAGAGCTTCCCTGGTTGTACCAGTAAAAGCTGGGTTTTCACCCACCTGGGCAGTTAGATTTGTGTGCAAGATGTTTACAATTCAGGTGATATATACCAAGAGGTATCAGCTGGATTAAAGCTTTACCTCTGCAAAATATGTGCCAAATCCAGCATTATGAAATTATGGTTCATTTTCTAATATTGTAGAGTTTGTATTCAACAGTATTAGGATGAAAAATTGAAAAGCAGCTTCAAAAAGTGATTAGAAATCAACACTACATCACAGGAAAGTGAGCATAAAATTTGCCAACAGCTTTTCATCACCTCCATCACACATAAATACCACAATAATAATACACATGACAGAGTATCTGCTTAGTTATCACAATATTGCAATTCTCAAAAGTTTTTTTTTATTCTAAATTTCATTTCAGAGTAATATGAAAATACAGCAGTAAAATTAAATAGCAGTGGAAAATAACGAGAGAAGGGAAAGGCATTAGTTATGTGAGCAGGAAAGAGAATGCTTTTAAGGGAGATTAGATTTGCAATACATAATAGGCCAATGAAGCAAATAAAGAAAAGTTGTATTTAAAGGCAAGATTTCAATATCACATGTAGGCGCAATAGGTGGACAGAATGAAATCTACAACTAAAGGAGATAGGAAGAGGAAGTAATTGTATTTGAAAGCATAGGTTGACATCTTGACTAGGATTTAAAAAATAAAAGATCTCCAAAAATGAAATCATCATTAGTTACCTAGAGTGCAAAGTGTTTTCAAACCAGTATTTCTCTATATTGTCTAAACCACTGCCTGAAGACATTTAACATAGAATCCTATTGAAAATAGGTCTGAATTTGTAATCTGTCATCAGCTTTGAACTCTCACAGTATAGTATTCTCTGACTCTATGTCCAGATGTTTACAGACTAAATTCCTAATACTTATTTGAATTCATCCTGTTTGCTGCAACTGAGTTATTGCAGAGGAAGAGAATTTCTTTCACACATAGGAAAATAGGCAGTGGACACCAAACCAAAAAGGCACTGGTAAATGAAAATCCTTCTTAAGATTTGATGCCTGTTTTGGAAAATATAACATAGAGATCGTAGCACACCACACTTTGAATCTTATTTGAGTTTTCTCTCTGTGCTTACGTTAGAAGTAATACAGATGTTTAAGGGAAAGGTCCAGATCTAAGGAACAACTACATGATTCCTGTGTGCTTCAACATGTAGTCACGGACTTCTTTTATCCTTGTCCATATATTCAGGTCAGTATTTGTCCATCTCAGTAATCACCTACATGCCAGAATTCTAATTTTTGACCAAATAATGTAATAGTATTTGCCAATCTCTCTGCCACCTGAAAGTTCATTTCCTATGCCAGACAAAAATCTTCAGAGTCTCTTCCCTGAGGAAAAAACATAACCCAAGTTGAAAAATAACTATGTATCTCTTTTTGTTTGTTTTGTATTTGTTTTTGCACCAATACTTTCACAAATGGAGTCGTTAGTCTCCCTGATCAAATGTTCAGACGTGAAATTTCGTCCCTCAAAATAAAACTTTCCCCCAGATCTTTGTCATTGCAAGAATACAACAAGCAAATACAGAATGTAAAATATACAAAAGTCCAAAATATATAAAAGATACAAAAAGTGTCTTGGTGTACATTTATGTGGATAGAATTTTATAGAACACATAAAAAGTCTAATATTTATTAGAAAAGTCAAATGCAAGAAGGTTAAGCTGTTACTAAATTAGATTTATGTTCCTCTGATGTCAGATTTTGAGAAATTCCATATAGACAAGTAACTTTTCTGAGAGTCCACATTTGATATTTCAAGGAATAAAACTAGTTCTTAAATAAAAGAGCAAGCTACTGAACAGTGTGCTAGAAATGACTTTTGTAGGATACACATATTTTCTTTAACGAATATATGAATAGCACTAACTTGGGTTTGGTAGAGAATTTAAAAGTCTGAATTTAAAAAAAAAGTGGAGAAAGATTTGTAAATGCAATTTATGATTTTGAAATAGAGAGTGTTATTGTGCATTGCCCATGGGGTTAACCAATTTGATATAACTCTCTCTACATAGCCACATAAATCTGTTAATTTTTAAGCAATAGGTACATCATTTTTAGTTATCTATAAAAGGCAGATAATGACATTATCTAAGTCAGAAGAATGGAACAGATACTTCTTGGTATTAGTCATTCTATAAGCAGTCATTTTAAGAATTGTTTAATGAATTTATACAAATAATTTACAATAAACACATTATTTTCGTATAGAGATATTTGTCATTCTAAGTGGAGGCTTTTAAAGTTATGGGTTTTTGTTTTTTTTTTTTTTAGTTTATTCAACATCTATGTTGCTCTCAGGCACGGCTTTAGGTGCTGGAAATAGAGTAAACAAAATTAATATGTATTTGCCATCGTGGAATTAAGTATGTGAGTCTGAAAATATATAGAGAAAATATGTAAACAGGTAGTGAGAGGTCATCTGAAAAAACAATTTTGATGATTGAATGTTGAGTGCCAGAGTGCTAGATTGACAATTTAGGTGACCTTGGAAGAATCTATGGCATGAGAGAGTAAACTGTGCTTGGCACCAGAAAGAACACACCTTGAATAATACTTGATCCATATGGCTCATGAAATGATCCATATGGCCCTAAAATCCATATATTCAATTAGTTGTCCAAGGTAGATGTGCTTAGATGATGTGGGAAGGTAAACTAGCCTCAGAAGAGATATATGGGGTAAGATAATTTTCATCCTGAGGACTGGAAAATTTTTAGGGAGGCCATGGCATTGGGAGGACACATACTGGAGAATATGTGGATGTAATCAGGAAATTTAAGGTGGAAAAAGCCATATGAACAGAAATACGGATATGGAAAATAAAATCTAGAGCATCATCAGTAGTAACAAGCCTGTATTGTTGAACATTGATTTTATTTTTTAGAAGTGACCAGTTTGAGGCAAAACCAATTCTAGCTTAGAACTTCTTTACTCAGAATTAAATGTGACAAAAGCAGAAACTAGATTTCTCATGTAGTCTCTAAATGAATAAAAATACATTCTCGGGGTGCCTGGGTGGCTCAGTCAGTAGAGCGTCCTACTTCGGCTCAGGTCGTGATCTCATGGTTTGTGGGTTTGGGCCACATCAGGCTCTGTGCTGACAGCTCAGAGTCTGGATCCTGCTTCAGATTCTGTGTATGTCTCTCTCTCTGCCCCTCCCCTGCTTGCACTCTGTCTCTGTCGAAAATCAACACACGGTAAACTTAAAAAAAAAATACATTCTCTAATCATGTTCTTCTGTCCCCTAGATATAGTCATGATGAGAAAAGATATCACATGTGGAAAGAAAAAAAAAAGTGGTAAGGAAATATTTTTGTGTTAAAACAGTTACAGAAATAACCATAACTAGGAGTAAAGATAGATTCTTAGGGTTTGCTTTGGTGGCAAAAAGTGTAATGGTTAAGGGAATGGTACTCAAAATCACATTGACTTACTTCTAATTAAGAAGGAATTTATTTATCTATATTCAGGCCTCTAGAGACTGCAGTTAAAATAAGTGACAGAGTCATAGGACTCTTTCAACTGTACCGGAGTTTGGTTTTCATGAAGATACCCTAATTTCAGAGTTCCTCTCCCGTGACACAGCCCAAGGCATTTGCAGACATCCATCTAAACCCATCAGCATCACCCTGGGGGACCTGGGGTGAAAAAAGCTGCTGCAGATGTGATCATCATTCTGCTTCCGATGCCATGAGTAACCAAGTCCCTAGTCTCTGACCCAGGAATCTCATCTTTTGCCGGTATCCATGAAACTGTGGCAGGTTCACTCATTAGCTTGCAAGTAAGATAAAATATCAGCCCCTCGACATGGAGTTAAGAGAGTAAGTGAATTGGTTCAAAAGAGTTAACTGGATATACCCCTCCATTCCATACCCACTAATCAGACTCCCTGGGACTAAACCCTGGGAATTTGAATTATTGCCAAGCTCCCCAAGTCATTCCTACAAACACACTCTTTCAGAACCTCAACATCATTACATTATTCATTACATCATTATTCATTACATCAACTATTCAAATAAGATAAATATCTTTTTCTATCCCAAGTGGAGAAAATCAGTGGATGCAGACTGCACAGAGGTTGGTGTATTACAGACTGCACCACCACAAGTGAGATCTTCTCTGGTCCAGAGTTTAAAAATTAAGTTAGATTTCTCTTAGCTAAGGGCTTTCCCTAAGGCTGTTGTCTTCAGAAGGACCTTCTTCTGGTTCGTAGGGGTAGAGCTCTTAGACTGATGTTGAAAATGCCCACTTGACAGCTCTTAGATATGACAAGCTCATTGCTCCATCTACTTTGACCCAATGGCCAGATGATACCAATTTGATAGAATCAAAGTTTTTCTCATTTAATTCATTGTTGTTTTCTCCTCATTTCTTCTTCTCTCCATTACTTTCTTTCATATATTCCTGCTTCTCTGGAGTTTAATCACCATTTTATTTTTATTTCCTCCAAAATACTTTCTGCCCTGTCACAATTCAGTGCTTTGCATATCTATTTTTATCCATTATGCATATTTTGCTCATTTATAGAAAATGGGCAACACACATGTATAACAAATCAATGTAATCTGTTCATCAAAAGCAGGAATAGGACTTCCTCTTATCTATCAGACTTACCTGGAGAAGGTACAACAGATGTTGTGGAATCATGTGCAAAGTTATTCTTCCCAAAGGAAGACCTGGGAGGTGAATACTGGCTATTGTCTTAATAGAAAACCAATCTATTCAGTGCCCTGGATATTCAAATTGCTTCTTCCAACAACCTGGTATGTCACCCCCAATTCACCTATAGTTCTTTTTGGTTTCAGTGACTTCAAAATTAATAGACTGTTAACAAATACATTTGCAGTCTGCAGTGGATAAAAAGGGATAATTTAAACATGATATTTTGGAAAAGAAACATTTATAAAACGGGATAATTTAAACATGATATTTTGGAAAAGAAACATTTATGTAACATAATGTGATAAAGCACCGTCTCTTAGTGGGTTCCTGCCAATTAAGTTGATAATAAAGGTCACAGTGGTCAATTTTGATATATAAGGAATTTTAAAACCATGGAGGGCATCATCCAGTATGGCCAACCTTCTGGAGAACAGGATAAATGGATCAAAGTGGAGGGGAAAATCCTGGGATAAACTGAAAATACTTTTAAGACAAAATTGTTTCTGCATAAGCTCAATTATGTATTTCTTTTTTACCACCTACCATGTTGTAAAGTTCAAGGCCTGATTTTTTTAAAATAATGCCTCATATTGAATGAGAGTGTATCCATAAAAGATACAAATGAATGAGAGTGTATCAATAAAAGAAAAAAGTAACAGACTTTTGTTATTCTATCTTCTTTTGAAAGATTTCTAGGCCTTCCTTAATCATTTATGAATCATTCAGTATTTATCCTTTTGGCAGAGAAAACAACACCGCTGGAGTTTAAAATTAACTTCTTGGAAATAAATGATCTTTAGCCCTCTTTACATCCTATCTAGACAGGTGAAAGGATAAAGAAAAGAGTTATCAATGTGTGATTTCATCAGATTTATAGCTTTCAAGTCTGGTATAGTCTGCAAACAATGGCATAGACCATTGGATATTTTTAATTCAGCCTGGAGTTCTATGATAGATTAATCACATTTTCTCAACTAGGAAAGCAAGGAAATGGAGTCTTACCCTAAAGACTTTGGTAAGTCATGTTTACTCTTATTGATCTGTAGTTGGTGTCATTTTATTTTATATAAAAGCATCAAAAATACAATTTATGTCCCCTACACCATGTAGGAAATATTTTCCATTAACTTTATATGATTTTAATATATGTCTATCATGTCTTTTAGGATAACAATGGTTACAATATGCTCTAATTTTAATTCAATAACTTTCCTTCATGAGTTAATTACCCACAAATCTCATTATGCTTTTGTAAATAAAATCCTGTACTAACTAGAATGCATTTGAACCAGTATATACACATTACAGCATTGTTAAATCTTGGGTTTTAATCTATTGGCATTTAGATAATGAGTCAACTGATTTTCCCATTTAATATAATTCAATCCTGTTAAGAAAAATCAATTTAGATAATGTGAGATAATTATTTTTAAGAGGCACTCATTAAAAATACATACCCTCTATTAATATACATTTATTCATTCTAACTTAGTTTTATGAGGTCTGCTAATATTTTTGAAGTATACTAAACTGAGTTAAGAATCTTTGTGTGATGTCAGAGGTTATTTCAAACAGTCATTTTGGGAAAACTCAGACATATCACTTAAACTCTGAGTTTCAGTTCTCTTATCTGTAGAGATCGTGTAAAGGGGAAAATGTTCACTACCAAAGGTTGTTTTAAGAATGATCCCTGTGTGGGTGCCTGGATGGCCCAGTTGGTTAAGTGTCTGACTCTGACCTAGGTCATGATCTCTCCATTCTGGAGTTTGAGTCCCCCATTGGGCTCTGTGCTGACAGCTCAAGCCCGGAGCCTGTTTCAGATTCTGTGTCTCCCTGTCTCTCTCTGCCTCTCCCCTGCTCGCACTCTGTCTCTCTCAAAAATATAAGATAAATAAATAAATAAATAATAAGAATGATGCCTGTGATCACTGGAGATGGCAAGAAGCTGACCACAGTGCCTACCATTTGACAATTGTTAACTATCATCAAGTGTTATTTTTAAGCTCTTTTAAAATGTAGGAGTTTTGTGTTCGAGAACAGGTTTTAAGTTTATGTTTTTAACCATTAAACTATAAAGTTTACATATTGCATTTTTATTTAATAATTTGGATAGAAGATTCTTAGTATCCCATTAAAATTGAAACTACAAACAATAACTTAAATGTACAAGATTTCTATTTTGTTGATCGTGAGGATTTTTAATAAGACACTTTAAGTTTAGTACGGCTGAGTTTGGAAATAAAAGAACATTTATAGAACATGTTCCTAGGTAGAATTAGTATCCCCTTCCTCTTCACTTCCATCATGCATTTTGCACACTTTTATCACATGCTTTAGCACAAGGTTTATCACTTTTTAAGTACAGTTTTCAGTTTACGGATTTTAGCACATTGTGAATAATCTAAGGGAAAAGGTCTTATTTGTATTAGCCCACATTCAATGTTACCTTCAATATTATAGATGTTCGATCAGTTTTGTGGTACAAACGAAATGGTTTGGATTCATGACATTAGAAATTGAAAAATGACAATTGTCATGTTGCTGCTCTACTCCTATGGCCATTGTTAATATGTGTTTAGCCAAACACTTTAAGACACATGGCAGGTTTGTAATTGCTGTCTCTCTGGTGCCTGGGGTGATCCTTTTAGTGATAAGAAGACATGATATAGGTCTATGCTAAGGTTTTGGTTGTCAATAGAATATGTTTTTGTCATGGCAATCAGCAATATTGTGTACAGTACTGCTCTGCTTGAGACCCCGAAGACCTGCAATGAACAGAGATCCTTTATTTTAGTCTACTACAGAGTATTCACTTTTTCAAATTTTCAAACGATTTCCTTTTTTTTTCTTTTTTGTTTCTTTTCTTTTTCTTGAATACAGAAAGAGAAAAAATTCATTTTTATTTTTAATTTTTATTAAAAATATTTTTAATTTTTTCTACTATATTCTTGAATTTTGTGTAAATTTTTTTTCAAATTCTATTTTGCTCCCATCATCTCATTTTAGTCTACTAAAGTGTATTCACTTTTTCAAATTTTCTAATGATTCCTTTTTCTTCTTTTTTCCTTCTTCATTTCCTTTCTTTTTCTTCAATACAGAAAGAGAAAAAATTAATTTTTATTTTTTAATTTTTATTAAAAATATTTTTCTTTGATTTTTTTCTACTGTATTCTTTACCTTTGTGTATTTTTTTTCAAATTCTATTTTACTCCCATCATCTCATTTTAGTCTACTTCAGTGTATTCATTTTTTCAAATTCTCAAATGACTTCCTTCCCCCCCTTTTTTTCTCTAATCTGTCAAACCACTTTCAACACCCAGACCAAAACATGCCCAGGATCTAGCATCATTTATTAGATTTGTGTGTGTGTGTGTTTATTTTTTTAATTTTAATATTTTTTTAATTTTAATTTTTTTTAATTTTAATTTTTCTACCTCATTAATTCCTTTTCCCCCATCAAAATAACAAAACTAAGGAATTCACCCCAAAAGAAAGAGCATGAAGAAACAACAGCCAGGGATTTAACCAACACAGATACAAGCAAGATGTCTGAACCAGAATTTAGAATCATGATAATAAGAATACTAGCTGGAGTTGAAAATAGATTAGAATCCCTTTCTGCAGAGATAAAAGAAGTAAAAGATAGCCAGAATGAAATTAAAAATGCTATAACTGAGCTACAATCATGGATGGATGCAGCAACGGCAAGAATGGATGAGGCAGAACAGAGAATCAACGATATAGAGGACAAACTTACAGAGAATAATGAAGCAGAAAAAAAGAGGGAGATTAAGGCAAAAGAGCACGATTTAAAAGTTAGAGAAATCAGCAACTCATTAAAAAGGAACAACATCAGAATCATAGGAGTCCCAGAAGAGGAAGAGAGAGAAATAGGGGTAGAAGGGCTATGTGAACAAATCATAGCAGAAAACTTTCCTAACCTGGGAAAAGTCACAAACATCAAAATCCAGGAAGCACAGAGGATCCCCAGTAGATTCAACAAAAACTGACTATCGACAATGGATATCATAGTCAAATTCACAAAATACTCAGGCAAGAAAAGAATCATGAAAGCAGCAAGGGGAAAAAAAAAGTCCCTAACATAAGGAAAGACAGATCAGGTTTGCAGCAGACCTATCCACAGAAACTTGCCAGGCCAGAAAGGAGTGGCAGGATATATTCAATGTGCTGAATCAGAAAAATACACAGCCAAGAATTCTTTATCCAGCAAGGCTATCATTCAAAATAGAAGGACAGCTAAAAAATTTCCCAGACAAACAAAAATTAAAGGAGTTTCTGACCACTAAACCAGCCCTGCAAGAAACTTTAGAGGGGGACTCTCTGAGGGGAGAAAAGATGAAAAAAAAATTATATATACTTATGTATATGTATGTATATATATATGTATATGTATGTGTATGTATGTATATGTGTGTGTATGTATGTGTGTGTGTGTATATATATATAGATATAGATATATAGATATAGATATATTTATAAAGCAACAAAGATGAGAAAGACCAGAGAATACCACTAGAACTCCAACTCTGCAAGCATCATAATGGCAATAAATTCATATCTTTCCATACTCACTCTAAATGTCAATGGACTCAATGCTCCAATCAAAAGACATAGGGTAACAGAATGGATAAGAAAACAAGATCCATCTATATGCTGTTTACAAGAGACTCATTTAGACCTAAGGCACCTTCAGATTGAAAATAAGGGGATGGAGAACCATCTATCATGCCAATGGTCAACAAAAGAAAGCCAGAGTAGCCATACTTATATCAGACAATCTTGACTTTAAAATAAAGACTGTAACAAGAGAAGCAGAAGGGCATTATATCAAAATCAAGGGGTCTATAGACCAAGAAGACCTAACAATTGTAAACATTTATGTGCCAAATGTGACAGCACCAAAATATATACATCAATTAATCACAAACATAAAGAAACTCATCGATAGTAATACCATAGGAGTAGGAGACTTCAACACCCCATTCATAGCAATGGACAGATCATCTAATCAAAAAATCAACAAGGAAACAATGGCTTTGAATGACACACTGGACCAGATGGACTTAACAGATATATTCAGAACATTTCATCCAAAAGCAGAATATACATTCTTCTCCAGTGCACATGGAATATCCTCCAGAATAGACTATATACTGGGACACAAATCAGCCCTAAGTAAGTACAAAAAGTTCGAGATCATACCATGCATATTTTCTGAACACAATGCTATGCAACTTGAAATCAACCATAAGAAAAAATTTGGAAAGGTAACAAATACTTGGAGACTGAAGAACCTCCTACTAAAGAATGAATGGGCTAACCAAGGAGTGAAAGAGGAAATTAAATATATACGGAAGCCAATTAAAATGATAACACCACAACCCAAAACCTCTGGGATGCAGCAAAGGTGGTCCTAAGAGGAAAGCATATAGCAATCCAAACCTTCCTAAAGAAGGAAGAAATATCTCAGATACACAACCTAACCTTATGCCTTAAGGAGCTGGAAAAAGAACAGCAAATAAAACCCAAAACCAGAAGAAGACAGGAAATACAAAGATTAGAGCAGAAATTAATGCTGAAGAAACCAAAAAAAACCCAAAAAAACAAAAACACAGTAGAACAGATCAATGGAACTAGAAGCTGGTTCTTTGAAAGAATTAACAAAATTGATAAACCACTAGCCAGTTTGATCAAAAAGAAAAAGGGAAAGACCCAAATAAATAAAATCCAGAATGAAAGAGGAGAGATCACAACCAACACAGCAGAAATAAACACAATTATAAGAGAATATTATGAGTAATTATACACCAATAAAATGGGCAATCTGGAAGAAATGCACAAATTCCTGGAAACATATACACTACCATAACTTAAACAGGAAGAAATAGAAAATTTGAATACACCCATAACCAGTAAAGAAGTCGAATTAGTAGTCAAAAATTTCCCAAAAAACAAGAGTCCAGCACCAGATGGCTTTCCAGGGGAATTCTACCAAAGATTTAAGGAAGAGTTAACACCTATTCTCTTGAAGCTATTCCAAAAAATAGAAATGGAAGGAAAACTTCCAAACTCATTCTTTGAAGCCAGCATTACCTTGATTCCAAAACCAGAGACCCCACTAAAAAGGAGAACTATAGACCAATTTCCCTGATGAACATGGATGCAAAAGTTCTCAACAAGATATTAGCCAACCAGCTCCAACAATACATTAAAAAACTTATTAACCATGACCAAGTGGGATTTATACCTGGGATGTAGGGCTGGTTCAATAACTACAAGACAATTAACGTGATTCATCACATCAATAGAATAAAGGACAAGAACAATATGATCTTCTCAATAGATGCAGAAAAAGCATTTGACAAAATACAGCATCTTTTCTTGATCAAAACCCTCAAGAAGGTACAGATAGAAGGAGCATACCTCGAGATCATAAAAGCCATATATGAATGACCCAACACTAATATTATCCTCAATGGGGAAATACTGAGCTTTCCCCCTAAGGTCAGGAACAAGACAGGGATGTCCACTCTCACCACTATTACTCAACATAGTATTGGAAGTCTTAGCCTCTGCAATCAGACAACACAAAGACATAAAAAGAATCCAAATTGGCCAGGAGGAGGTCAAACTTTCACTCTTCACAGATGAGATGATACTCTACATGGAAAACCCAAAAGATTCCACCAAAAAACTGCTAGAACTGATTCATGAATTCAGCAAAGTTGCAGGATATAAAATCAATTCACAGAAATCGGTTGCATTCCTATACACCAACAATGAAGCAACAGAAAGAGAAATCAAGGAATTGATCCCATTTACAGTTGCAAAAAAAACCACAAAATACCTAGGAATAAATCTAACCAAAGAAGTGAAAAATCTATATGCTGAAAACTACAGAAAGCTTGTGAAAGAAATTGGAGAAGACACAAAAAAATGGAAAAAGACTCCATGCTCCTGGATAGGAAGAACAAATATTGTTAAAATATCAACACTATCCAAAGCAATCTACATATTCAATGCAATCCCTATCAAAGTAACATCAGCATTCTTCACAGAGCTAGAACAAACAATCCGAAAATTTGTATGGAACCAGAAAAGACCCTGAATAGCCAAAGCAATCTTGAAAAAGAAAAAGCAGGAGGCATCACAATCCCAGACTTCAAGCTATACTACAAAGTTGTAATCATCAGGACAGTATGGTACTGGCACAAGAACAGAAACTCAGATCAATGGAACAGAATAGAGAACCCAGAAATGGACCCACAAACGTATGGCCAACTAATCTTTGACAAAGCAGGAAAGAATATCCAATGGAATAAAGACAGTCTCTTCAGCAAGTGGTGCTGGGAAAACTGGACAGCGACATGCAGAAGAATGAACCTGGACCACTTTCTTACACCATAACAGAAAAATAAACTCAATGGATGAAAGACCTCAATGTAAAACAGGAAGCCATCAAAATCCTCGAGGAGAATGGAGGCAAAATCCTCCTTGATCTTAGTCACAGCAACTTCTTACTCAACATGTCTCTGGAGGCAAGGGAAACAAAAGCAAAAAGGAACTACTGGGAGCTCATCAAAATAAAAGGCTTCTGCACAGTGAAGCAAACAATCAGCAAGACTAAAAGGCAACTGACAGAATGGGAGAAGCTATTTGCAAATGACATACCAGATAAAGGGTTAGTATCCAAAATCTATAAAGAACTTTTCAAACTCAACACCCAAAAAACAAATAATCCAGTGAAGAAATGGGCAAAAGACATGAATAGACACTTCTCCAAAGAAGACATCCACATGGTCAACTGACGCATGAAAAAATGCTCAACGTCACTCATCATCAGGGATATACAAATCAAAACCACAATGAGATACCACCTTACTCCTGTCAGAATGGCTAACATTAACAACTCAGGCAACAACAGATGTTGGCGAGGATGTGGAGACAGAGGATCTCTTTTGCATTGTTGGTGGGAATGCAAGCTGGTGCAGCCACTCTGGAAAACAGTATGGAGGTTCCTCAAAAAACTAAAAATAGAACTACCCTATGATCCAGCAATTGCACTAGTAGGTATTTATCCATGGGATACAGGTGTTCTGTTTCGAAGGGACACATGCACCCCCATGTTTATAGCAGCACTATTAACAATAGCCAAAGTATGGAAAGAGCCCAAATGTCCATCGATGGATGGATAAAGAAGATGTGGTATATAGGGGCTCCTGGGCAGCTCAGTTGGTTAAGCGTCCAACTTCAGCTCAGGTCATGATCTCACAGTCCATGAGTTCAAGCCCTGCATTGGGCTCTGTGCTGACAGCTCAGATCCTGGAGCTTGCTTTGGATTCTGTGTCTCCCTCTCTCTCTGCCTCTCCCCCGCTCATGCTCTGTCTCTGTCTCAAAAAATATATATATATATGTGAGATATATATATACATATATACATATATATATACACATATACATATACATATATATATGTATATATATGTATATATGTATATATATATATATATATATATATATATATATATATATATATATAAAATGGAGTATTACTTGGCAATCAAATGAAAGAAATCTTGCCATTTGCAACTACATGGATGGAACTGGAGGCTATTATGCTAAGTCCTCATATGAGGACTTTAAGAGACAAAACAGATGAACATAAGGGAAGGCAAACAAAATAATATAAAAACAGGGAGAGGGACAAAACATAAGAGACTCATAAATATTGAGAACAAACTGAGGGTTACAGGAGGGGTTATGGGAGGGGAGATGGGCTAAATGGGTAAGGGGAACTAAGGAATCTACTCCTGAAATCATTGTTTCACTATATGCTAACTAATTTGCATATAAGTTTTAAAAAATAAAGAATAAAACAAATTTAAAAAAATAAATAAAAAATAAAAAAACAGAGCTCCTGCTGACACTGTGTGTGACCATGCCATGGTAGAGAGAAAAATACTTTGTATTAAGGTGCTATTTTTAGATTTTCTCCTTTTAGACTGTCCTGTATTCTGAAACAATTCTCTATCCTTTCAGATGGAATTTTTTAAAAAATAAATATGACTTATGCTAATTTTTCCCCAAAGAATGATATGGAGGACAAATATGGATTTAGGAAAAGGTCTATACATACAGAATCCTAAGTACTTGAATACTTGTTCTATGAAGGCCACATGTTTACTTAAAAGAATGATATTATCCTTTGTCGAATGGCAAAATGACTTGGAGACCTTAGTGTTTTTTAGATGTGACTTTGAACAATTATCTAAGCATAAAATACAAATATGCATTATCAAATTATGTATTTTCAAAAATAAACATTGGATAGAAATACTTTAAAAATTCAGATATGTGTGTATATTAGAAGATAATATATAAAAATGAAAATAGATGTGTTAAGGTAATGATGCTAAGACTGATTTATCTACTATCATGAACTTTAGGTTATTTCTTTTCTTAAATAATTAAAATAAAAACAAATTTCAGAGCCCTCTTAACTGATCCCCAAACGTTTATAAAAGATCTTTCAGATATTAGAAATATTAAATTATACATTCAATCTTTAGAAAAGATGAGTCTTAGATGGACAAGGCCCTATTCTTTTGAGTTTTAGCTACATTAAAAAGGACTTACCAGAACCCAAAGAAATCTGTATTTGTTCTAAGGAAATGAATGAATGTTGATGTGTCTAACATTCAACAAGGGAGAAAAGATTAGCAAAGCACCTGCCAAACTGCATTTTATCTGTTTTCTGTTCATTAGTTTAAAGATATTGCAGATCATAATTATGCTTCCTAGGCATTTTCAATTCATTATTCCATTTGGGTTTAACACAATATATAAAGTTATATAAAAGAGCAGTAGAATCAGAAATCATGTATGGTAATGTTTTCATATAATGTGAGAAACTCCCTTATTAAAGAGGAATGAATTAAATGTGTTCAGGCAACTATATATTTTTAGCCTATAAATCTGCTATAAAGTGTATAATGCCACATTCCCAGTTATCTATTGCTGTGTAAAAATGTACTCCAAAACAATGGCTTAAAACAATAGCATTCACTTATTTTGTTTATGATTCTGTGGATTGACTAGACTTAGGTAGGCATTTCTCCCTCTGGATGGCTCACGCAATTGCCATCTGAAGGTGACTGGAGTTGGGGGACATCTTGAAAACTTTTCCACACCCATTTCCGGCATCTGACTTGGGAAGACCAAAGACCTGGAAGTACTGGTAGGGCTTCTCTAGCACTTCTCTCTCTATTTGGTCTTAGCCTGTGGTCTCTCCATGCAGCTTCAGGGTAGCTGAACTGCCTAAGTGGTAGTGAGGCTCCCAGAGCAAGTGTCCCACGAGAGACCAACAGAAATCTCCTACAGGACCCTATCCTCCCTGCTCTTGGAAGTCACCTAGCATCACTTCCACTGTATTCTATTTGCTGACACTGTCAGAAAGGCTCACTTTTCAAGGGTAAAGGATTCTGTTTCTGTCTTTTGATGGAAGGATGTCAAAGAATTTGCAGACATGTTTTTAAACTACTTCTGAGATACAAATCAGCATTACAGGATTAGATAGCCAGTATAATGAAAATGTGAGTTTGTGGCAATCCACAATCCATACTTCAAGAATTGCTTCATTTGAATCAAGTCACTAAACAGCATTGTTCAATTTCCTGAAGCAGGATCTTCCTAGTGAGATCAAGAGATGGTTGAATTCCTCCGCATGCAGCAATTTTACTGAGCAAGCAACTTTGTATCACCTGATGCTTCCTCTGCTTCCTCAGCAGCTGAGGCATCAATTGTCTTGAATTTCACTTCCATTCAAAGCAATAATGTGTTATTGACAGTGAGACATGCATGCTTGGCATTTAGAAGTCCTGCAAGGCAGCTGTTTTGTTTCTTCCAAACATTAAACTGATTACAGAAGATTAAATATAATATTTGTTTGAGACCAAATAACACGGGACTTGGCAGACTGTACAACCAGAGTTTGGAAACAAATGATTAAAAGAACGATATTATCCTTTGTCGAATGGCAAAATGGTTTACAAAGTGGCTTTTTTTTTTTTTTTTTTATAATTCCACCAACATCTGAGCAAAGCAGCTATTGATTTTTTTTTAAGTTGGCTGCCATTTAAATGGGGCAATTAAAGACTGAGAATAAGCAAAATCTTGCAATGCTACTGCCATTGGTGCCCTATGACTAATTTAAATCTTTAAGAAGACACAGATTCTAAGTCTCTGGAGAAAAAGCTCAGAGGAAATTTTTTCAGGGCTGCTGTGCCTAAAGTTACAGGAGAAAATAAGCTCCCTCCAGATCTG
Source organism: Panthera pardus (assembly GCF_024362965.1). Classification (NCBI taxonomy): domain Eukaryota; kingdom Metazoa; phylum Chordata; class Mammalia; order Carnivora; family Felidae; genus Panthera; species Panthera pardus. Next base: position 82,941,085 of record NW_026526810.1, on the reverse strand, counting down.
CCTTTTAAGGCTAATAACATTCTAATTATAGAGAGTATGGTTGCCACTACCAGCTGAAAGCCTTTTGTGGATTTAAAAAGCAAATTGAAGTGAAGAAACACAGCTAATGTAACCGTAGCATCTGCGGTTCTCATAGGTTTACTCAGCCAAAACCAATATATCTGTCAAGGTGACCCAGACTCTGAGGAGGTTATGTTATCTCAGGTATGTTAATAAATCATTTCACAAATTACTATAAAATATTTATTCTTCAAGTCCTGGAAACTATCAAAAACTCCCAATCCCATCAAAAAATTTCTAGAAATGCCTCTCTTAAGTGCTCCCTCCCAAGAAACTTAAATTTTCTAGTATTGCCTCCTTTTGTACATCTCTTACATTTGGCAAGTTGAGGTAATTACCTGACTAGCATATTCCTCATTACCTCTTGAACCATAGTTATTTTTAAGTTTTATTTATTTATCTATTTTGAGAGAGAGCTCAAGCAGGGGAGGGGCAGAGAGCAAGGGAGATAGGGAGAATCCCAAGCAGGCTGCATCCAGTCAGCACACAGAGCCCAACATGGGGCTCTATCCCACGAAACCAGGAGATCATGATCTGTGTTGAAATCAAGAATCAGTGGCTCAGCTGACTGAGTCACCCACACACCCCATGAAGTTATTTTTTAAATAGAGTTTTCAGAGGTGCATGGGTAGCTCAGTCAGTCCAGTGTCTGACTTCAGCTCAGGTCATGATCTAACGGTTCCTGGGTTCAAGCTCCACATCAGGCTCTGTGCTGGCAGATCAGAGCCTGGAGTCTGCTTCCAATTCTGTGTCTCCCTCTCTCTCTTCCCCTCCCCCACTCATGCTCTGTCTCCTTCTCTCCCTGAAATAAAAAGATTTTAAAAAATGGAGTTTTCAGGACTAGAAACCTTTCTGTGCTCAATAGCGGTGCATTCTAAACCTTGCTGGGCAGTCTGGGACTAGGACTTGACCTTCTGACTTCTGTGTACCTCATAATCTGTATGAAAAAAGTAGTTCTAAACTTCACGATTGGCTTAAATTTTCATCATTTTCAAATGAAAATAGTTATTAATAAAATAGCTTAAATATTGTAAATGCTTCTTCCCTTTAAATAAGACCTTGTAACATGAAGGTCTATACTCTATGGACCAGGAAGGACATGGGAACCAAGGAGTAATTTCTCAAGGAACAATCTACACATAATGCTTGTGAGAATTAAAGGGAAACCTCACTGAAGTGGCATCAGGAAGACAGAAGAGGAAGCCATACCCCTCAGCATTAAAAATAAATAAAAAGGAGGAATTGCCAGTTAAAGACAGCAACAGACATGTCAGTTACAGACCCCAACAAGATAATCGCTTACTGCAAAGAATCAATTATAGGCTCCAAAAGGGAAAGATGTGCATTGCATCTCCTACAAGAAATAGCTGCCCCTACAAGTCAGCCAATGGACAACTAGCATTACCCTGAACTCCTACTTTTCTCCAGTGCACTTGTATTCAAAACGACTCTTCCCAGCTTCCTCCCTCTCTATAAAGCAACTTTCCTCTCCCTTGTTGGACTTGCCTATGGTTTTGCCATAGCTTATGAGTTCTGAATTACAGTCCTGAACGAAAGCCATCTTTACTGGTAAAATAAGTTTTACTTTTAAAGTTCATATGCCTTTACCTTGTAAAATGGCTCTTTGGGTGGTAAAAAAGACAGCAGAATTGAGGCCATGGAGCCTTTTCTAGGGAAGCTGAAAGGCAACATGGACAAAAAGGTTCTGGTAAAGTTCTGACACTTCTGACTTCCTTCTGTTCAGAGTTCAGCATTTCAAGGATACATAAGATTCTTTATAGATTTTATATGACACATTTCAAAATTGTCTACCAAGGCAGTATAATTTGATCACAACTTTTAATGATTAGAGAATATATCCAGATTGTTGAGGGGAATCAAATTTTAAAAATCTTACAACCCAGAAAACATCTCCATGAAGATAGAAGACGGATTCATTATTGAATAAGCCCAGAATGTGAGGCCCAGCAAAGATAAGCCACTACAAAGATTGCAAAGCCAGAAAGAAATCTTACCCTTTTATATAGCCATGCAGGTAACAGTCATTACATGTATGCTATATATATTTTCAAGATAAGCAGGTGGTTCTCAAGCTAGCTTCACAGCACCATTTTCACATACAGTTCATCCCAAATTCACTTGGTAGTTGAGGTGGCCATCTTTTATTCCTCCATTTGGTTAAAGCCAGTTAGTTAACAAACCTTACATTTTTATGACAGGAAGTCATTATGCAACTTGGAGTAAGGGGTCAGCCAAAGTTAGCCTCCTACACAACCATAGAGATGGGAGTTAGACGCGCTACCTTCCTTGATGATTACATTTCAAAAAAAAAAAAAAAAGGTTTCTAGGTCATTAAGATATATCTGAGTCGTAAGGCAGAGGCATCTTTAGCTTTTAGTAAGATTTGCATACATTTCATAAGACTGGGGAAGAACTTAGAAGTTTTCTTAGAAAGCTCTCTTTGTAGACCATTTACTTATTTTAAACAGGGAGAGAGAATTAATCCTCTTAATTTGTATTTCTTCTTACTAGGGAAAGTATATTCTTACAGCTGAGAGAAAAATGACCAATTATATGGCGCAAATTAATCCTTTATGGATAAAAGGACTAAGAACTGGAGTATAAAAATGACATTTTTGAAGATAGGCCTTGATCCCTACTCCAATGTGTTTCCATTCACCATGATTGCTTCTGGAAACAGATTTCTCAACCATGGAAGAAGTAATATGCCTAGAGTAAACCATTCCTTTTTAATTCGTCACTTTCCTTCCTCTTTTATGCCTGTTTTTCACACATGAGCTCCCCAATTTCCAACACTTACATCTAACGCTCATGGTGACAGTAACCAGTGGGTGGACATACTTAGGCTAGGTCCATTCTTCCATGGGATATGGCAGTAAAATTCCACATACTGGTAACTCTCCAGGTGAGCTTTACAATGTGGGGAAGTAATGAAATGGAAAGTCATACAAGGTTTTCTAAGTAATATAGATTTATTTTTCCCCACAAAATAATGTCACACAAATTATTCAACTTCATCCTACCCTAGGTAGAAAAGTTTGTGCTCTCTCCTCTTGTGATTGCCTCACCACAACTCTGAGTTGTCATTCTCAGAGACAAATTCTAGCCTTGCTAGCATTATAGAAATAAATGTAGGTTACCTGTTTAACTGTAAAAAGTCTTTACATATCCTTACCACTTGGTAAATAAGAGGTAGAAGTCATAAATTTAGAGGATTACATCTGACTTTTTTTTGAAAGCTCTATTTCATCTTGACTAAATGTGTTTAAAAGCCATAATTTTCATTTGTTTTAAGGCGTCACAGAAGATTTTCTTAACTCTCTGCCTAGCTACTGGGCTATGTGGCATATAATGCCAACAAAGCCACTAATGTGGAACAAATTTACCTTAATTTCTCAAGTGTGTATCAAGTCATTTAAGCCATCTGCCAAGAGAATGATAGCTCAGAAAAGGACAGTATAAATTCACTGATTTTATTTAAAGTGAAAAACTGGTTCTATTGCCAAATAGCCATAAAAATGAGAGCCAAAAGCAGCACTGGATGACAAACCTAATAGGTAAGAAGTTGGAGGGATGTGATGGAGGGCCATGAGCCAAGGAATACAGGGAGTCTGTAGAAGCTGCAAAGAGCAAGGGGATGGACTTTCCCCTAGAGCCTGCAGAGGAAATGCAGGTTCGCTGACACCTGGATTGGAGCCCTGTGAGCTCCTTTTCAGACTTCAGACCTCTAGAACAATACAGTAGATTTGTGTTTTAAAGTATTGAATTTGTGGTGATCTGTTCTAGCAGTAATAGGAAACTAATACAGTAATGTGTCCTATATTGAGCACATTAAAATTATCAGGCTGGTTGCCACAATAGGCAACTGGCCCTCATTTCCACTTAGCATTCTAGAGCCAAGACAGAACATGTATATTAGCATTCTCCCACCCGAGTAAGAGTGATAGGTGCCAGGATATTTGTCGACCGACTTCCAGAAATCTTTGCTTGAGGATGGTTCCTGGGGCAGGTGACAGTGTGGCAAGTATCCCCCTGTAGACTGACCTGTGGTTTACAAACTAGATTTTCAAGGTCAAAAAAGCCCTGAGACAAAGTAAGGCAAGGGCTGACTTTGGAAAATGGCCCACTATATATTAAAATAATGAAGGTACACACAGCATTTAGATCCACTCATACCCAACATTAACTTTACTCTATCCTGTCATTGATTATTCAAGGTAGCGGCTAGCCACAATTTCTTTAAGAAAAAAAAAAAAAAAAAAAGACTTGGGAGGTTTCATGTGACAAATTATATTCTCAGTTCTGCTGTTGTTACCAAGGTCACAGATGATATCATCTGTCTCCTGCAGTATCCGTTCTGGGTTGTTTTTACCCTTGATCAGCACTTCTGGCTACTCTAGATTGCTCTTCTGGTAGGGAAACCCAGGTCTACATCCCCAAGGAATTTGAACTTCTGTTTACTCTGTCACTGTCTGGCCATGACTGCTACAATTTCCATTTATAGTTATAACCAGACATGAAAGGACCCAAAGTACTCCTGGTGAATCCTCTGAGCTCCAGATATAGTCATTCTTAATCCCATTAGGGGTCAGCAATTTTAACTCCTCATGAAAATCAGGGTTATTTATCCAAGGTAGTGTAAGAAATCCTTTGCATGCTAATCTACAGTCCTAAAGTGTCCAAAATGACCTAGCAAAAGACGGGATTAGGATTAGTGAGATTCTTGCTGTGCTACATGATAGAAGCAACCCTTCTTCTTTTCCAACAACCAGACCTCTGGCTGAGCAGAGCTGAAATACAGAGGGATGGGAAGCCCAGTGTCAAGTGAGTAACTAGTGATTTCCAATACAGTCTGTTTTCTACTGCAAGGGAAGAAAGTTTCTCCATACATGGTCATCAAGACCTTCTGGCTTTTACTTCAGACCCTAGGTTGTCAATTCCTTCTATCCATGCATGCATCAGTGACATTGAACAACAAATTACTCAGTCCTTACATTCACTATTGCTCTCATATCTCTAAAGTGCTAGACATATTACATAAACTGACATATCTTATTAATATCCAGAAGTGAGAGTCATTTTAATTTTGTTCTAACAGTATGGCAGGGCATGGCATACAATCATTTTCTTACAGCCTCTGGCCAGTCAGGGAGTGATGTGATCCAATTCCAGAATTCCATCCTGAGATTCTGTTTTCTATATCCAGTTCCAATAAAAATGATCTTAGTTTGGGTTCTCCAGAAGCAGATCCTGTGACAGACACCCAGAGGCAAGTTGTTTATTTGAGAAGTGATCCCTGGAAACATGCAGTGTAATAGTCTGGAAGTGAGATGGGGAGGGGAAATGGGGAAGAGAAAGGAAGGCAGCTACTAAAGAATGCAATGACAAACAGGTTACCTCCATGGGCAGGTGGCATTATCCAAGTGAGAGACTCTGAGAGCCTATATAGAACATATGACGCAGGTTATCCCACTGAGGGGCAACCGCTTGAAGTCTGCTGAAGACATCATTAATTCTCTGACACCCTGAGCAGACTAAGCTTGGCGGGGGGGGGGGGGGGGGGGGGGGAGACATCTAAATTCTAGAAAAAAATTTTTTTTTTCAGGTAAATGGAAGTTTGTGCTGGAAGTTAGAAGGTAGGCCAGTGTGCAAGGAAATGTTCAAATATGAGGGAAGGACACTGACCAGGTTTGCTATAGCCAGTAATATTGCTTCCTAAAACCCACCAGTGTAACCACTTCCTTCCCATGGTGATTTTTCTTCCTCCGACCCACAGCCAACACATAGGTAATAATTAACTGATATACTGCTCATGAATGCAGATATATTTTTGGCTTTAATTTTCTTGAAATTCCAGATTCCACCTGGACAGGTCCTGAGTCCATCTAGAATTAGAGACCACCATTTCCAGTCCATTTCTCTATTAGATTTTCAGGGTAGCTACATCAGTACAGAAGTGCGGAATCTAATCTGAAGCATACATGCTGATATGAGAGTCACCAGTTGCCTGTGTTTGCCTTGGAATCCCAGGTTAAAATGATACCTGAATTTATCTTTACCAAGTTTCTTTGCTCCTTTTGCCAACAGTTGCAGGCATCTCAACAGTTTTCCTTCTACTTTCCAAAGAGATTTATGGTTACAGAGTTTATACTGGCTGGGACCTATTTTGGTTACTATGTCAGAAGCATAGCATAAGTAACTCTTCCTTAGGAGATCAAGATTTTACCATTTTTTTTTTTTTAGTTTAACATTTGATATAATAGCAGCAGACTTCCTGGAGTGCTATTCATCATGGTGGCTACTGATTCCAGTCCTTTTTCAAAAGCACTAAAAGATACATTCACTGGTTGTCAAAAATTCTTCCTTTTCAAATATTTTCCTAACCTTCTGAAACCTCAAAGCAAATATCAATAACCTACAAATACACAGACATGACCTTTGGAGAGCTCAAAAATTAGATGTTTATTTTTCATGAAAGATTTTCAACCAGTTTCATAAGGTTGTTATTCTGAAAAAGGATCTTATCCTTTCAATTTGTTCCTTAATGCATATTTAAACTATTTTTCTCTATTTACATGTTAAATGTATTTCCAAATACACATACAAGAGACTAGAAAAAACATGTTTTTGTTCATTTGGAGATGATAAATAACTTTCTAAAAATAACTTCAGTCTATCTCAAATCAAATTTTGGGTTGAGAGAGTTGATTTTTCTTCCTGAAACATTTTTCTTAAATACTGAAAAATACAAATAAAATAAAAAGTATATGAAAATATAAATTTATGGAGTTTGTTTATGGACTCGTGATAATTTTTACAGTTCAGCTAATATTCAATCAAATAAATATAGGTGGGTGACAATACCTATAGGGTAACACCCAATAAACATTTGAAATACAAATTTTAAAATGTAATTACTGATAGCATATGTGGTAAGCCAAATAATGACCCTCCAAAGTATCAAGATCCTAATTCCTAGAACCTCTGAATGTTACCTTAAATGCCCAGCAAGGTCTTTGCAGACATGATTTAATTGAGAATCTGGTGATGTTGAGATTATCCTGTATTACCTAAATGCAGTCATATCATAAGTGTCCTTTTAAAAGGAAGGCAGGAGGAGATTTGATTGGAGAGGAAGAGGAAATGAGATGCAACAAAGGGGTCAGGAGCAAAGAAATGCAGGTACTTCCAGAAGCTCTGAGCCAAGAAAACAGACTTTCCTGTAAGCCTCCAGAGAACCACCCCCTTAATGCCTTGCTTTTAGCACTGTAAGGCTCTGGCCTCCAAAACTGTAAGATAATAAACATGTGTTCTAAGCCATTAAATCTAATAATCTGTTACAGCAACCACAGGAAACTAATACAGCACACAAAGGCATTCTGAAAGAACAAAAACAAAGACAATAAATCCATGGAAGTGGAGGGTGGGAAACACAAGACTTTAGTTGCAGAAAATTTTTCATAAAGGTAGGAAGTATTTATGTGAATAAAAATGACTCAAACTCTGAGAACACCTTCAGATATGGAAAGCCTTCATATTTAACTTATCTCTTTAATGCCCCATGAATGAAACGTTAACATCCTAAAAGTTAACTAATGTCCTAAAACCTGATTTTAGGCAAAATCATAAAAATTGATTACATATGCCCTCTACTACCTTTTTTGAGCAATCTTCTCTATAAAGGCTATGTGGTCCCCATTCACTCTTTACTGGCCTCCTGCTAAGAATGTGATAAATTTATTCTCCATAACATGCAAGTTAATGGGGGCTAGCTTTTATTTTAATATAGGTCATAACCTTAGCTCAGAGTGGTAGAATGCTTTTCATTTGAATATGAAGAAGAGGCAAACATCTATGATTAGAGTGCTTTTCAAGGGTCTCCAAAATCACATCCAAAAATAAACTGCTAAATCCACATCAACTCAAGACCACATATGGCCAGATAAAGTAGAACCAGCTGACAGGAGCCTGGGTGATCCCGAGTACTAGAGATGTGCTCCGGAAACAAACAAATGAAATTATAAAGCTTTATATCAGAGGCTGGTATCTGTCCAGTAAGTTACAGAATCCTGACATAGGTCTTTCCTTCTTCCCAAATGTATGCCCCACATTCTGGACTAATTTGGATGTCCCACCTGAAAAAGAATGCAGGTATATTGTGAAGGACAAGGATGACAGCGGCTGCTTCTCGGGGCTAAGCTACAGACAATGCTGTCTCTACCATGGAGGCATGATCACGTGCCAGACCCAACACAAGTGTTTATGACAAAACCAACAGTTTCACTTCCTTTTTAGTTCATAGCCAATTGCACTGAAAGGTAAAAAGGGACTCGGAGAATTTAGTGTGGGAAGGCCAAGAAAGGGAGAATAACTAGGAAAATAAATTCTAAGTAGGCTCTATATTTTGTGCCTTTTGTGATAAGAGACTGTGAATCAGTCAGTGCCTCAGCTTTTACATACATGGGACTCCTAATAGATACATAACACAAGAATTATGGAAAATTAACACCCGATGTGCCAGTTATTCCCTCAACCTGAACCTGAGGGAATGAGATTTCTCCTACATTTCTTAGGTTCTAAGGGACAAACAAAAATAGACTCTTAAATATAGACAACTCATGGTTACCTAAGGGAAAGTGGGGGTGGGAGTGGGGAAGGGATGAAATAGGTGAGGGGATTAAGAGTACACTTATTGTGAGGAGCACTGAGTAATGTATAGAATTGCTGAATCACTATATTGTACCCTGAAAACGAACACTGCAAATTATTCTGACATTTAAAAAAAAAATTAAGCAAAAGCACAAGAAACAGAACAAAAAAAGATAAAACTAATTTCAGATACATGAATAGAAGGAATGAGAATCAATTAGGGAATTGGGGGTACTCTGGGTTGAAACGAGGGGAAGTTGTTCTTAAGGCATGGCTTTGAGTGTAGGGATTCAGGAGTTTTCTGAAGATGGTGTTCTAAGAAAAAAAATGCTTTCATTTGGAAAGTGGAAACTGAAGAATTTCAGAGACAAGAGACTAGTTGGGGATTCTGTAATCAGGAATCCACATGGATCTCATGTTAGTTAATCCCTGAGCCCCACTCCTCAGTTTCAGTCTAGTTTGCTGGAGTCTGTCCTTTAATTCCCAGTGATTATTGTCTGGATATGACCACTGGAGAGGCAGAGTAGAATAAAAATAAAGGGCCGAGTACTAGGGAAAGAATAATATCTTATTATACTAAGAACTAGTATACTATATAGTATACTATATAGAATACTATATACTAGTATATATAACTAGTATACTAGTATAGTTCTAAAGCCTTAGTTCTAAATAAAATGAAACTACTTACTCATTGATCTCTGCTAGGTATTGAGTTCTACACTCGCATGAAAGGTTTATTCCCCTACAGAATCCACAGGGGGGTTATGAGGTTGAAGTAGCAAGTGTATTGCTAAATGCCTCCATACATATGAAATATAAGCTCAATGCTGTACATTCCAGCATTGAGACTGCAATTATTTGTTCCCTAGTCACAGATGAGGCGTTAGATTTTTTAGAGAAGAGTGCTGTAAAGAAGCTCCAAACAGGAAGCAGGTTCAATTGCAAAGTGCTGTAAGTCAGAATAGACGCCAGGAATTAAACCCAAAATGACTAAATCAAGAGCCTAAAAGCCTAGTTGTAATTCAAACAGTTGGAGGAAGAACAGCCCTGGACAGAACATTTCTCCAAATTTCTACAAAAATCTGTATAAAGATATAAAGGAAAAAAATCTCAATGATGCTAAAATGAAAACCTTTTACTTCCAACCCACCTATGTATGAATTGTAGCATAGTTTATGAAAACAACTAGTGTTATATTCATGCTTCATTTCACCTATGAAGGTAAAAATGCATTTAATCTTCCCATTCCTGTTTCTTTCCCCCAACCACTGAATATTACACTAAGGTTTCTGAAAATCAACAAAATTAGCAGTTGTGTATTAGCTTCTTGTGAAGTTATATGCATGCTATTCTCATCCACTGTTCCCTAACTTCCTAAGTTCTGCTTCCTAATGTTCAATTTCCAGGAGCAAAAACTGGGTTAAAAAGCTAAAAGGAATGGTTTTATTATATTTTTGGAATAAAATTACTGTGTGTGTGGATATAGAGAAAAAAATCTTTATATCAATCCTCACTAAGAATGGTAGATTTCATCAATATGGTTGGAAATTTGAACTGGAGCCACGTATATCAATTCATACGTCAAGTACACATGAGTAGCAACAACTAGAACGGAGACGCGCGTGCGCACACACACACACACACACACACACCTCGCAAACACTGTTTTGGGGTGATCTCCTCTCATTACAAAACAAACAAAGTGTTCCATAAACTATTATGCCTGTAGCCAAAGCAAAAAAGTCAGCATCCTACAAAAGAGGCAGGCACAGATTACCTCAAAAACTCTGCTGTAAATCTGTAAGGATTATGAAGTACAAAGGGAATTCAACCAAATCATCATGCATTCCCTTTGAGTCCAATTCTTCCCAACTCAGTGGTGTGTATCAAGTTCATAAGCATCCAGTAAAGTTGCTCAGTGTGGTTTTAACAGTAGCCTAAGAGTGACTAGTCTATTTACTCCGCGTTTATATTGCACAGAGAAGATGTGATGTAAATGGTTTGGTTCTACTCATAAAGATCTATATTAAACACAGCTTGAAGCTGTTGTCAGGGATACTAAAATAGCATATTTTGGAGTACTCACATTACGAACGATCTTAACTCTTAAACAGCCACCTACTGTTTAAACTGGTTTCCTCATGGAGAGACGAAGAGGGAACACCCATGCAAACATATGCTCTTTCTTATCAAAGAAAACTTAAGCCTAGTTTACTGATGAATCAACTGTGCCCGGGACTTTAGGGGCTCCTTGTGCTTAACCTAATTTTGGCCAAAAGTCTAAAGCACTGCACAGTTTAAGGTGGCTGACATTCCCCGCTTAAACTAGATCCCCAAACTGGGTCAGTCAGTGTTTTCATAGAAGAAGAAAGTACCCAATCATGGTAGGGTTAGGACCACTGACCCTCCATACTGTCACAAATCCACATATAACTTGGCTCTCCAAAAACTTAATAGCCTACTTTTCACCGGAAGCCTTTCTGATAACCAAGTCAATTAACACACATTTTATAAAACAAAACAACACCAAAACAACCACCCATTTTGTATATATATTATATATTCTTACAACAAAGCAAGCTAAAGAAAAGGTAAGAAAATTCTAGGAGAAAATACATTTATAGTGCTGTGCTGTGTTTATCAAAATATCTGCACATAAGTGAACCCTCATAATTCAAACTCTTTGCTTGAGGGTCAACTGTAAATCCAAAGAAAAGCAGAGCTGACATATCTGTTTCAGGCATTCCTTAGAGAGCTAAGCTTTTGCTTTATTTTCTCAAGAGAAGCTGGCAGAGAGCATCTTCTCACAAGCAGGGCAGGGCCACCTTTCTTTCTGCTTCCACACCCCAATTTGGTCATTACCATTGTATTCCCCATCTAGTCCCCTATCTATTGGGTGCAAGGCAGACTTTATCCCTCTAGCCCAATAAATGTTCCTGGATTTTACCAAATCTTCCAGATAGAGCACGCTTGGGAAAGCATAGGAAGTTTCAACTGCAACTGTTAACATGCAGATCAGATTCAACCTGGGTTGTTGCTGTGCTCATTTCTAAGTAGAGAATGGGAACTTGTGGGGACAGAACACTCCACAGAAAAACAGAAATACTGTGAACCTTTCTATGAGCTACTCTCTCTGGATGCTTGAATCCAGTTTAGGCTTATGAAATGAACCATTTAGCTCCTCAAGGTATTTTGACAATGTCTTAGTGTTTTCCCCTACCCAGAGACCTTTAAAATGGATCAGAGCAGGATATTTTTTCTATTTAGTTCACCTCAAGACCACACTTTACAGCCAACTGAGTGTTACACACCTTTTTGTTTTTCATCTCAAATTCTATCAGCTAAGCAGTATAACACACTCACAAGGTAACACAATGAGCACTAGATTGCCATATAACTGAAACACAATCTGTCTACCTACATACCTTGTATCAAATGTGAAATGTCTCAAGTTCACTAACATTTTGTAAATACACAATGGGAATTCACTTTTTGATTCTCATGTAGATCACATTCTTGGTGATTTCATCTATTCAATATGCCAAAAATTCTGGAAGTTATATCTCCAAACCAGACAACCCTATTAAAATGTCAACTCTTATATCCCACTATCTCCTTGACGTCTATACTTGTATGCCTAATAGACCTCTCATAACTAATGTGCTCGTGCTATTTAGCCTCTGAACCTCCAAAATGGCTCTGGTGAATTACAAAATGGCTCTCGAAAAACTTAATAGCCTACTTTTCACTGGAAGCCTTTCTGATAACCAAGTCAATTAACACACATTTTATAGAACAAAACAACACAAAAATATTTTGTATATATATTATATATTCTTGCCCATTATTCTTGCCTTTGGACACCACTGCTACATTGAGTGGGGTTGTGTGATTTGTGTACTCCAATAAACGCTGAGGAAGTAGGTGGTACAGGTTCAAGTTCCAAGCCTTATGAAGGCCTAACAAGTTCAGCTTTTGGTGCCCTATACCATCATTTAAGCAGTTCAACTACTGTGCTAGAGAGACTAAGTAGAGACACCATATGAAAAAGCCTCATAAAGACAGAGAAGCCACCTGGTCTCAGTGTCCTAGATTATCAACCATCCATATCAAAAATGCTAGACATTTGAATAAAGCCATATTGGACATTTCAGCCCTGGTCAACATCTGCCTACATCTTTATGAGGCTCCAAACATGACAGTCCAAAACCATATAGTCTTATATCATCATTTCTAAGAATTATTAAAAATAATAATTATTGCACACTAGCATGATTGGGGATGTTATTTATGTGGCAATTGATAACCTCATCTGGATGCCTAAGGTACATTGTCATTTGAATGCTTAAGAGACATCTTAACATGACATGTTCTTCTCACCCAAACATTCCACACCCAGGCTTTCTCATCACAGTTGATGGCAACTCTATTAGTTTTCTGTTGCCTTATTTCTCATTCTATATGGTCATCTGTCAGATTATTCTTTAGTCTCTGTTTTCAAAATGTACCCAGATTCTAACTACTTTCTGTCACATCCTGACCTAACACTCTTCTCTAACCCATCATCATCTCTACCCTGGATTACTGGAACAGCAGTTACAGTATCAGAACACATAAATTCTCACAAATTTCCCTGCTTTTGCCCTTGCCCTGCTACAATCTCTTCCCAACACACAGCAAAGTAATCTTTTTAGTAAGCAAATCATAACATCACTGCCCTTCCAAATGTCTCCTTTCAAAAGCCCAAGTGTTTATAATTGCTTAAAAGCCCACATACCTTATTGCCCACCTCCAAACTTCCTGGTCGTTTTTCTTATTTGCCCATATTCACTCTGCTCCAGGCCTACTGAACTCCAATATTCCTCAAACTTGTCTGGAGCATTCCCAACATAAGGCCTTTTTACCAGTTTTTCTTTGTCTGGAATGCTCCTCCCCTAGATATATACAAGAGTCACTCATTCTTATCCTTCAAACAATGGTTCAAATGCCTCCTTCTGAGGTCCATCCTGAATATACAATTAAAATCACAACTTATTCCCCCTAATACTACAGATTCCCCTTTTACTACTTTTTTCTTTCCCCCATAACATTCATCCAGTATAGTAAGCAATGTACTTACTACAGTGGTGGTGTTTTAGTATCCCTTGCTAGAAAACAAGCTACCTAAGGGCAGAAATATCTATAGGCTCAATGATATATCCCTCACACATTCCATGGCACATAGTATGCAATCAACAAATAGTTGAATTATGACTCAATGCCAATATTTATGAAATTATGGTGTTCCCCCCACCCAAGCATTCCCCCCACCCAAATTTCTATGTAGCTAATAGCCAGAGAGATATCACTCAGATGACTGAATTTCAACCTATCAATGCATTTTTTTAAATGTGAATAAAAAGATAATTTTTGAAAGACTATACAGGAGATGTTTTCAGCCTATTGTCAGATTTTTCCCCTAAACTTGAGGTATACTTTTTTTTTCTTATAAAATTAACTATTACTGGGAAGAATGTAAAACAAAAATTTTCAGTTTGTAAAAGTATATCGGTATGACATAATGTAAATATATACATATATACAGTAATTTTTTTTTTTACAAATCATAGATTTCCTAGACCTGACCATCCATGAAGGCAAGAAAATATGCATTTCATCTCTCCTCAGAGTTAATGCCTTAATTTCCCCCAGCTATAAACATTCTTAAATTAAAAAAAAAAAATTCCTGAAATCGAAGACTGAATAATAGTCATGTACAGGGGACCATGCTATTTACCCTAGGATGTATGGCACCACAAATGAGACATAATTATTAAAAATAAAAGCTGAAGTACATAAAACATTTTAATATGCAAATTTACTTTTTAAAGATTATGTTTTTGTACTTTTTTTCATGTATTGTCAAATTCACCTAGTTTTAATATCATCAGAAGTTCAATGTATGTGCTATTTTAAAAATTCAGAGAGAAGTGTGAAATGTTGTATGTATTTTTATTGAAGTGGACAAAAATAAACTGGCCAGATCATGAGTACAGCTCAGTGAATTACAACAGGAAGAGAACCCAGAGAGCATAGTCAGGTGGAGTCATGGAATGTTACTAGAACCCTAGAAGGCTCCACGGTTTTACCTTTTTTGGACTTTATATACATAGAATCACAATGTTTTCTATTGTGTCTGGCTTCTTTGTCTCAGTATTCCATACGCAGTTGAGTTAGCTATAGTTTATTTTCATTGCTAAATACTGTTTAGTAGCAGGAATATGTAGAAATTTATTCATTGGTTGACACTCATTGTAAATTTTGTGAAGTATAAATCATACTGCTATGAACACTCTCACACAGCTGTGGTGCACACGTACACAAATGTCTGTTGGGTATTATGGTGGCTACAATGGTGGGCTGGCCAGGTTCCCTCTTCCAAGGACAGACATGCTTATTCTGCCAATTGCTGTAAGAATTGGTAATGGACAACTATCAGGTGAATTCTCTGACACTTGCCATTCATTGACCTGACCTGTCTCCTCTGAGGTCAGGCCCATTTTTCAGCAGTCTGAATCCAATGATTGGATGATGCGTGATTATAAAAGCCTGGCAATATAAGTCAAATTCTGCACAACTTTGAAGGGCAGCACATTACCAGAGCTCTACATGTGGTGAAGTGGAGGGCTTTGTTGCAAGTCTATTGTAGTTCCTCTCCTCCTGTGCCCTTGCACGTTTCCTTTGTGCTCTCACAAATGTTAATATAAAAGCAATTCTGATGAGACTTCTTGCACACAGCCAACCATGTCAGAGTGGGCTTCCAAGGGAACTCCATTCCTAATAATTGTATCAATCTAACATCCCTCAGCCATGTATAATTCTATTTTCTCAATCCCATTGCCAATACTTAAAACTGGCTATTTGTCTATTCATTGTAGCTGTAAATGGCATTTTTTCTGATTACTGAATATAGTACCTTCTTCATGTTTCTTCACTGTTTAAAAAATCTCATTTGCTGTGTGTCCTTTCAGAACTCTTGGCCATTTTTAGTCAGTTGCTGGACAGTATTTCATATATATACAAATTTGCAAGTCTAATTGTTTAAATCTTCCACACACACACACACACACACACACACACACCAACTCTTCTGTCTGCATCTTTAGTGGCCACTGGGAAATTTGCTAACAGCTTATTTTCTTATAAATGCTGTGTATTTTGAGACATTAAGTGAATAAAAGCATGTAACCATTATCATTAACTCTCTTTATGGTGATGTTCCTTTCCTTAAAATTTACTTTGTATGCTATTGGTGTAGTGATAGCAACATTCCTTTGGATTTTTTGGTCCGTTTCTTTTCACATTTAGACTTCAATCCTTTTCAAATCTTCATATTTAAGGTCTATCTCTTGAAAACAGCTCAGAGTTTCATGTATGTGCATTTGTGTACATGTGTTTCACATGTTTTTCCTATTCTGAGAATCATTGCCTTGATCAGAATGTTTAACATTTTACTTTTAATGTAATTACAAGTATTAGGTTTTAAATCTGCTAGTTTATTGTTTTTATTTGTCTCTACTGACCTACATTTCTTTTCTCTTTTCTTATTTTGTATTGAATATTTCTCTTAGTACATTTTCCCTTAGTACATATTAATGTGACATTAAAATATTTACTGTTCCTTTTATGGTTGTTCTAGATTTTGCAATATGCACCCCTAATTTATAAAAGTCTAATATAACCATTGTTTTATTCCCAATAGGCAAGAACCTTAGAATTCAAGTCTATACATGCCTCTTCTGACTTACATGATAGATTTTTTTTTTTTTTAGTTTACTTATTTTGAGAAAGAGGGAGGGAGTGCTCATGCAAATGGGCGGTCAAGGGAGGAGCAGAGAGAAAGAGAATCCCAAGCAGGCTCCTCACGGCAGTGCAGGGCCTGACTTGGGCTCCAGCTCACAAACCATGCGATCGTGACCTGAGCTGAAATCAAGAGGAGGGTTAACGGAGCCACCCAAGTGCCGCTAGATTTGTCTTTTAATTTATTATATGTTTTGTAAAAGATCATGCCTTGTTTTTGCTTTATAAAATGGAATCATTTTTACATTTTCTAATACATCCAAGGTTTTTCTTTCTTTCTTTCTTTCTTTTTTTTTAATTTTCTTATACACCTCTGAGTTTCTATCAAGGAAATGTTTCTTTCCTGCTGAAGAACATTCTTCATTATTTCCTTCAGTGAGGATTTTCTGGGGATAATAATTGTTTCATTTGTCCAAAAATGATTTGACTATACCTTGTTAAAACTTTAATGTATATGCAGTTAAAAAAATCCACATCTCTTAGATATACATTTTGATGAATTTTAACTTATCATACTTCGTTTATATCTAGCACCCAAATCACAAAATAAAATTCAAAACAGAGCATTGCCAGCAACACAGAAACCCCACATGTTTTGTTTTGTTTTGTTTTCCAGTTGCTACTCTCCTTGGGAGTAATGCGTGCCTTAATTTCTCATACCTTAGTTTGCCTTTTGTTGAACTTCATAAAATTGGTATACAAGATCTATTATTACTTCATGACCGGCTTTGACTCTAAATTGCTTTGTATAATTCACTCATTATATATGTAGTTGTAGCTCATGATTCTAATTGTTATACAGTATTTCATTGCGTAACTATAGCACAATCTATTCTACTCCTAATGGGGATCAAGTAATTTTCAGTGCAGATATTGTGTTGGTTTGTAACAAATTATTGGATGGTGACTTCAACAACAGATTTATTTCCTATAGTTCTGGAGGCTGGAAGTCTAAAATCAAGGTGCCAGCAGGTTTCATTTCTCCTGAGGCCTCTCTCCTTGGTTTGAAGATGGTCATTTTCCAGTTGTGCCCTCACATGGCCTTTTCTCAGCACACACATCCCTTGTGTCTCTAACTTATCTTTTAAGGACACCAGTCATATTGGATTTGACAATACCCTTATGACCCCATTTAACTTTACCTCTTCAAAGGTCCTATTCCCAAATACAGCTACATTAGGGGTTAAGAGTTCAATACAGTAATTTGAGAGAGAACACACTTTAGTCTATAAAATTACAAACTGTACTGTGATGAACATTTTGTTACATACTTTGGTGATCATATGTATTTGTTTCATGTGTTCCTAAAAAAAGAAATTTCTGGATTGTATATCAATTTTCAGATTTTTTTTTCTATTTTCAGATTTAATTGATCTTCTTAGAAACAGTGTTTCAAAGTGTCTATAGCAATATACTCTCCCACCAGAAGCACATGAGACTTCTGGTTGTTACACATCCTTAGTCCACAGTCTTGCTATATAGTCTTTAATACTCTGATTCCAATTATACTTGTTTTAGCTTTTTCATTATATTCCTGTGGTAAACAGACTTCTAAGATGGCCCTGTGATTCTCACTGCCCTTTATCCACACCTTTGTGTAATTCTTTCCTTTTGAATGGATGTGGAAATAGAATGTGTCAAAGGTGAAAGCATAGTCACTCCCAAATTATGTGACATAATGTAACAGTCCACCTTATCAGACAAGAGCAAGAGAATCTCCTGCTGGCCTTCACAAATTAAACTCCCACATTCTGAGGAAGAGGACCATGGTAAGGAATTACAGAAGATCTTTAAAACCCGAGAGCAGTCCCTAGCCAACGTTCAATGAGAAATTAAGGACCTGGGTTCTAAAAACACAAGGAATGGAATTTTTCCAATCACCACATGAGCTTCATGAGGACCCCAAGCTTCATGAAAGAAGATAGCTTGACCAACAACTTGAACACAACCTTGTGAAACCGTATGCAGAGGACCCAGAAAGGGTATGTTCATACTCTGACCTATGGCAACTGCACAACATCATAAACACATGTTGTTTTAAGCCACTAAGTTTATGATAATTTGTCTTACAGCAACCAATGGAATTCCATATGCCTCTTAACTTTAAAAAAATATTTTCCAATTTACCAATTTACACTTCATAATGCATAATATCTTTTAATAGCCTTTGAGCTGTTTGTATTTAGTTGCTTGGTTTTCTTAAGGATGTATTAATGGGTTATATAACTTTAACTTGCCAATATTCTCCTTCTGTACATCAAACATATTAATCTTAGTCTGATCTCCACTGTTTAAGGCATCAGTCCAATCTCATTTTTGTACCTTCAGAATACATCATTTTGTTTTTCGTGCTTTTAAGATTTACTCACATTTGGTTTTCATAAGTGTTGATATTTGATAGTTTGCAATTCTTTCTTCCCATTTTCTCTTTATATCACTCTGTTTTCTTTCTCCTCTCCTTCTAGGCCTCCAGGTACATATATTGGACTTTTTGCCTGTTCCCCATATGTCTTTTGTACAATTTCCTGTGCTTTTTTGTACTTTTAATCTGGATATTTTCTTCGGATGTGTCCTTAGTGTACTCACTTGCTTTCTAACTATAGTTAATCTTCTACAGCATTACCTGTTCATTGAGTTATAAATTTCGGTTATTTTAGTCTTCAGTTCTAGCCTCTCCATCTGGTCCTTTTCAATAGTGTTCAGCCCTTGACTTAAATTATCAATTTTGTCTTACTTCTTTAATCATCACAAGCATTTTTATCCTGAAGTCAACATCTGGATTCATTGGGGTTTTTGGTTTGCTTTTTTACTGTCTATAATGCCTCTTGATTTTCCAACTGAAGTTCATGTTTCTACACATGCCTGATTATTTTTTTACTGAATACACCTATTGCACATTTTTCTAATGTAAAGATAATGTGAAATTTTTGGATGAAGTTACCTTCCTATTTTGGGGCAAGCAGCTAGAGTAGGAGGTTAACAATGACAGAACACATTAAGCCTACTGGTTAGCAATGGCTGCTCCACCTTGGTGGGCCTTGAATTCCAAATTCTTCCCCACAGATCTCAATCAGTCCCTCAACTTTCAGCCATGATTGTGGAATTGGAAAAAGGCTTGAACTGAAAGTAATTCTAAGTGCTAGAGTTCTTTCCCTCTTTGTGCTACCTTGTTTTCACAATTTCTCAGTGATTTGTTAGCTCCTCCAAAACCTTTAAGAAAAATCTTTAAAAATTAACTTCTTCCAACTTCCCTAGCTATTCTCAAGAGGAGAGTTGTTTGAAACTACCACTGTCAGGAGAAGGATCTTAATTTAACCATTTTAAATAACTCTATGGCCAAGTAATTATTCTTAGGAAAAGCTACATGTTCCAGCATAGGTAAAATAATTGGCCCGGGCAAATAAGTAGCTAAAGCACAGTGCAAAGGAGAGAGAAGTTAAAAGCTTTGGGAAAGACCTTCAGGTCTTATAAGGAAAATAAACATTCTAAGTAAGAAATTTGAAGCTGTTGAAGCAACAGAATTATCTGAAATCCTTGTATAAAATAAAAAACCATTAATATAGAATACAGCTCATCTATTTGTCTTCATAACGTTCTACACATTTAGTCCGGGCTAATTTATAAACACTTCCAAGAAAGAAAGTTCTCCAATATACCTGAGGAATCTTTTCCCATTCAAAATACTATTTATGAATAATTGGAATATTTTATTTGAAACTTACACCCATTGTAGCCAGTATCAGACCTATCATCATGGGGAAAACACAATGAAACTCTGATTTTTTTCCCTCTTAACCTTGTATGCATATCAAAGCTACATGATACAAATAGAAAGAGAGGCAAATAAAGTATTGATCATTTGAGGGCTTGAAGGATTCTAAAGTGGATAGCTCAACATTTGATGGAATAATTCCCCAAGGCATGACAAAAAATAGGTGAAGTGGCTGCAGGATTTAGCTGTGTTCTTTTTTTTCTTTGATAAGTGGCCTGTTCTTTTGTAATAGTAACACTTTGAACTGTTTCAGAGCAATTTAATAGCTATTAGTTCTTTTTTATCCTCAAGGTAGGAAGTACAAGTGTTATTATCCAGAAAGGTTAGGTGAATTGAGAAGATCACAGAGCAAATTAGTGCAGAGACAAGAAACAAATTCTTCTGGCTTTATGCTTTTGCATTTTACTACATTTCTCCCTTGTGATGTTATAGGATACACGACACAAATGTATACATATAATGGTGAGAAAACTAACTTCTCCTTACACACAAACTCTACTGTTAAAAATCACTTCAATGCTTGTAAACAAACAAAAAAAAAAATATATATATATGTATATATATACACACACATATATATATGTATGTATATATCAAGAGATGCAGTCGATTAAAACTGCAGTGAGTGTCGTTCTCAGCACAAACAGCTGTTCAAATAGTATTCCAAAGGGACAGGCAATATCACAGAGACACTCTAGAGTAACATGAAAGGAGAGATGAGGGAGGCAAATGAAGGAGCTGCTGAAGCATGTCAGCAAGGCAAGAAAACTTCAGGGCCAATAGAAAAGCTAGAAATTCAATGCATCAGGTCTATACTATGTAGACTGCCAAAGAGGCTACCTTTGGGCTGTTCATATTCTCGCAGTAAAGACCTTTATTGGTATTTTTACATTTTTCAATATATTTATCATTCTCCTGAACTATTCAAATACATTAGAATGATTTTGTTTTTTAAAGGCCCCCCTCAATTTTTTTTTAACAATACCATTGCTCTAGGCATGTGGGACATACAAACTAATAATTGTTTAATATTCTATCTTTTAGCAAACCACAAATTGGCCATCGTTATCATATTATCATCATGATTTTATAAAGTTAATATTTGCCTTAGTCATGTAATTGCTAATATTTTGCTATTTTTTTCCTTGCGTCTTAGAACTTCCAAATGCAATATTTTTTTTAGTTTTTATTCACATTCCAGTTAGTTAACATACAGTGTAATATTAGTTTCAGGTGTACAATATACCAGTTCAACACTTTCATAGAGCACCCTGGGCTCACCACAAGTGCATTTCTTAATTCCCAATACCTATCTCACCCATCCCCCACCCACTTACCCTCTGGTAACCATCAGTTTGTTCTCTATGTTAAAGAGTCTGTTTCTTGGTTTGCCTCCTTTTTTTTTCTTTTCCTTTCTGCTCATTTGTTTTGTTTCTCAAACTCCACGTGCAATATTTCTTCTTACATTTAGAAGATACTGTATTGAGCATTTGGTTGACCTAAAAATAGTTTCCACTACAATATTAAAATAGTTTTCTCAATATATAGTTTCAGCAAGTTTTTTTTCTTATCCTAAATTGTAGATACTATTTCCTGTGTTTATTGTTGTTATTGAGAAATTAAATGTTAGTCTAATTTTCATAGGCCGTTTTTAAGATCTTCTCTTTACCTTTGATGTTCTGTTGCTTGACCAGCAATCATAGTCCATTTAGATTATTTTCTAATTATATTTTAGTTCTGGAAGTTAGTTCTTTCTCAAATGTTTGGCTATTTATGAGCTGCTACTTATTCTATACCTAATTATTAAAATATGACATATTTTATTAAAATATAAGTGAATTCTATGCTATGGATGCAATAATATGTATGCAATCTTTTGTGCCTGAGTGTGCAGTTGGTTATTTCTCCAGACTCAGTCATGGTGGTTGGTTTTCCCACGTGTCTGTGGTTTTATTGTGAGCTTATCATCCTTAAACTTTTATTTGTTGGGTTCTTTAAAGCCTGAATGTGAAGTAACTCCATTGAGGATTTGATTCTGTTTGGTAATTGAAGCCACTTTCAGTTTTTGGCAGTGCACAGCTCAGGGTACAGAGAAAATATAAATTCCAGAATGTTCTGTTTCAAAATGATGATAGAGGAAGATCCTGAATAGACCTCCACCCACAGACACACTGAGTCTATAGCTATATAGGGAAAAATTCCCTCTTTAAAAAAAAATGCAAAGGCTAAGTGACAAGTACACATTGGGCAAATGCAAGAAAACTGCAAAGTAGCTTGAGAAGCCAGGACAGAATCTCACCATAAACCCTACTCCTGACAAAGAGCCAAAACCTACAGTGAACTCAAAACTGGGAACATCTCCCTGAGGACCCTAGGGTTCAAACCCCACATCAGGCATCTCAACTTTTTTAAGATACACACTTGAGAAACAAGCCTTAAACACATGTAACTCCAAAAACCAACAGGACTCATATCGCAAGACCCACAAGACTATATCATCTGAGTCTTTTTAAGAAAAGAAACTGAGAAACTGCTCTTAAAGGGCTCATATATTCAAACTCACCCCACTCCAGAGCCCAGCTCAGAGGCAGCTGCTTATGGCCATGGGCGTAAAGGGAAGGAGTTTTACCTCTTTATATTAAAGGCTTAGCCTGAAGGGCAAGCATCTAATTTGACACACAAATCTAAGAGCCCTCTGGAATGTTCTCTGGGGATGGAAACTGGCAGGCATCATCTTCACACTCTTCCTTAGCCGTGCTCCAGAGGACCAATATCTCCCAGAAGAGAGCTTTTACATACATCTGGTGCCCTGATTTTTTAATGGCTGCCACCTAGGGGATGCTTATTGATCACCTGGCTCTAGAAGCCAGGAGACTTGGCATTCCTGATCTAGTGGACTGTAATAACTGGTGTCACCCAGAAAGTAACTCATACCTTTGTTTGGGGCCCTTATTTTTGTGACTACTGCCAGGGAGACACCTCTCCATTGCCTGGTTCTGGTGGCCACTTGGGCCCCACAGGACGGTAACCAACAAAGAGTTCTTAAACAGCTACAAGAGACCCAAGAGCTCAGTCTTTCTGTGAAGGAGCCTGTTAGCTAACCACTAGGATTGTGGCCTGAAGGAAGACTTCTGATGAAATACACATCCAGGAGCCAACTGTAATCCTTTCCAGAGAATTCAGAGGGCAGGCACTATCTTCCTCCTCACCCTCCACTATATTCCAGAACATCACTGTCTCCCTAGAGGGGAGATTTACATGTTATCTGGTGCCTTGGTGTTTATGTCTGATACCCTGGTTGTTGGAGCTGCTGCCTAGGGAATGCCCCTTGATCACCTGGCTAAGGTACAGTGAGGGTTTGCATTTCTGGGCCCCATAGAACTGTAACAGCTAGAGATGGTTCTTGGCAGGCTAACACCACCATGGCACTAATAGAGGACTTAGGCTAACTTGCCTGCCAGTCTTTCTGTGAAGGAGGTTTCTTTGCTTGTTCTAGAGCTTCAGTTGGTCACACATTTAGTGGCCAATGAAGCTGCCCTCAGGGAACAAAACAAAATGGCGATCCACCGTGTGAGAGAAGGTATTTGCAAATCCAATATTGCAAATCCAGACATTGTCCAATAAAGGGTTAATATCTAAAATATAAGAACTCCAGCTCAGTAACAAAATCTAAAAAGTGAACAGACGACTTGGACATTTTCCCAAGGATGGCATACAGATGGCCAACAGGCATAATAAATGATGCTCCATATCCCTAATTCAGGAAAATGAAAATCAAAACCACAATGAATAGCTGTTCTGAGAAGTGTGAGGTGATATATATATCAAAAGACAAGAAACAAGTCTTAACAAAGATGTTGAGGAAAGGGAACTCTCATGAATTGTTGGTGGGAATGTGAACTGGTGCACCACTACAGAAAACATTATCAAGGTTACTCAGAAAATTAAAAAGAACTTCCATGCTATCCAACAATTCTACTTATGTGTATTTATACAAAGAGGATGCAGTACTAACTCAAAAAGATATATGCACCTCCATCATCACTGCAGCATTATTTACAACAGCCAAGGTATGGAAACAGCATAAGAGTCCATTAATGGATGAATGGATAAAGAAATTTTGGTATGTGTACACACACACGCACACACACACACACACACTGTTTAGACAAAAGAATGACATAGTGTCATTTGTGACAACTTGTATGGACATCAACAACATGCTGAAGTCAGAAAGACAAATACTATATGATTGCTCTTCTATCAGATCTAAGAAAAAATTTTAAAAACCTTCAAAGATATGAAGAAGAAGCCAGTGGTTTCCTGCTTCCCTTTTATTTGAAACCAAAAGAGATGGTCTGTTTCCAGCTCACTCACTGGTATTCTGGCCCTTGCAAGTCATTTTTTTTTTAATGTGGGGTGTTTGATCCAACTTTATTTCCTGGAACCATGGCTTTTCCTCATTCCCTTTCAGCTCCAGATGTTTCATTTTGTTTTAAATATAATTTATTGTCAAATTAGCTAACAGCATATACAGTGTGTTCTTGGCTTCAGGAGTAGATTCCCGTGATTTATTGTTTACATACAACACCCAGTGCTCATCCCAACAAGTGCCCTCCTCGTTCCCCATCACCCATTTTCCCCTCTCCCCACCCCCTATCAACCCTCAGTTTGTTTCTGTATTTAAGAGTCTCTTATGGTGTGCCTCCTTCTCTGTTTGAAACTATTTTTCCCCTTCCTCCCCCTATGGTTTCCTGTTAAGTTTAGCTCTAGCCGTTTTAAAATTCATATGCTACACTATCAGATACTAGCAGATTTTCCCCCAAATAAGCAACAGCATACTGGCTGCACTTGTGATTCTTCTTCATTTGTGGGATCTGAGTATTGCATTACTTTCCTTTAGCTCTGGAATATGTTTTCTAATTTTTTTTAATGTTTATTTTTGAGAAAGAGACAGTGTGAGTGGGGGAGGGGCAGAGAAAGAGGGAGACACAGAATCCGAAGCAAGCTCCGGGTTCTGAGATGTCAGCACAGAGCCTGACGCAAGGCTCAAACTCATCAACAGTGATATCATGACCAGAAGCGATGTTGGACGCTTAAGCAACTGAACCACCCAGGCATCCCTGGAATAGGTTTTTCTTTTTTAAAATTGACTTTGAGGGGTGCCTGCATGGCTCAGTCAGTTAAGCATCTGATTTCTGCTCAGGTCATGATCTCGCAGTTCATGAGTTGGAGCCCCATGTCAGGCTTACTAATATTACTAAGTTCTGAGAAATGCCCACAGGGATACAGATAGTCCCCACTTTTTGGACATTCACATTGTGCCACTCTTTTTTTTTTTTTTTTTTTTTTTTTTTTTTTTTTTACCAAAGATCTACATTCCTATGGTAATGGCTTTTTTCATACAAGCAAAGACTCTCTTCAGATTCATTAGTGGAAATAAGTACTAACATAGGTCTTTCATAAGTGTTAAATGGTTTAATGCAAACTTTCAGAAAGTGGAAATACTCTTTGTTTTACTCCATTCTGGCTTATTAAAAGTTTCATAGGAACGCTCTACTTTCAGATCCTGGGGAAACTTGTACCTCTGGAAAACTGTGATAAATTCTGGTTTAAATATCCTAAGTCTTGAAAGACAAAGTGGAGTTAGCACCATACACATTCTGCAATCTGTCTTGATGACAAATCAGAAGGTTTTGGAAAGGCCAACCTGTGCCTAGAGTTCCAGAATGGGACTCGGCTCAAAGCAGCAACCACAGCCGCAATTTCAAGTCTTAATTTAAGACGCTGGTGAATAAAACTTCACGGCTAGATCTTAGTATGCCATTCACATTATGAAACCGGGAAAGTGAAAGCAATGTGTGCTTAAATAATCTGTACATTAAAGCAGATAATATTTATAGCACACTCGTGTATGGAGAAAATAAAGAACTCAAGATTATATCTACTTATGTTTAGTGTATTACTCATTGTAGTAGAAGAGGGAATACTGGTGAAAATACATGGATGTGAAATATGTATTTTAAGATTTTGCTTTATCACAATGGCCTATATGACTTATTGGTGTTGTGATACTTATTAATCTTGTACAGTTTTCAGTAGGCTGTACTGAAGAGTCTGTTCAGTTATACCTCTCCAAACTCTAAGCATATGTATTGAAATATTTTTAAAGTGTGTATATACCATTAAATTTTACAACAGTAATTTTGTTTTATTTTTAATATGAAATTTATTGTCAAATTGGTTTCCATACAACACCCAGTGCTCATTGCAACAGGTGCCCTTCTCAATGCCCATCACCCACTTTCCCCTCCCCCCATCTCCCATCAATCCTCAGTTTATTCTCAGTTTTTAAGAGTCTCTTATGGTTTGGCTCCCTCCTTCTCTAACTTTTTTTTTCCTCCCCCCCCCCCGCCATGGTCTTCTGTTAAGTTTCTCAGGATCCACATAAGACTGAAAACATATGGTATCTGTCTTTCTCTGTATGGCTTATTTCACTTACCATAACACTCTCTAGTTCCATCCACATTGCTACAAAAGGCCAGATTTCATTCTTTGTCATTGCCAAGTAGTATTCCATTGTGTATATAAACCACAATTTCTTTACCCATTCATCAGTTGATGGACATTTAGGCTCTTTCCATAATTTGGCTATTGTTGAGAGTGCTGCTATAAACATTGGGGTACGGGTGCCCCTGTGTATCAGCACTCCTGTAACCCTTGGGTAAATTCCTAGCAGTGCTATTGCTGGGTCATAGGGTAGGTCTATTTTTAATTTTTTGAAGAACCTCCACACTGTTTTCCAGAGCGGCTGCACCAGTTTGCATTCCCACCAACAGTGCAAGAGAGTTCCCGTTTAACCACATCTTCTCCAGCATCTATAGTCTCCTGATTTGTTCATTTTGGCCACTCTGACTGGCGTGAGGTGGTATCTCCGTGTGGTTTTCATTAGTATTTCCCTGATGAGGAATGATGTTGAGCATCTTTTCACGTGTCTGTTGGCTGTCTGGATGTCTTCTTTGGAAAAGTGTCTATTCATGTCTTCTACCCATTTCTTCATTGGATTATTTGTTTTTTGGGTGTGGAGTTTGGTGAGTTCTTTATACATTTTGAATACCAGCCCTTTGTCTGATATGTCGTTTGCAAAAATCTTTTCCCATTCCGTCGGTTGCCTTTTAGTTTTGTTGATTGTTTCCTTTGCTGTGCAGAAGCTTTTTATCTTCATAAGGTCCCAGTAGTTCATTTTTGCTTTTAATTCCCTTGCCTTTGGGGATGTGTTGAGTAAGAGACTGCTACGGCTGAGGTCAGAGAGGTCTTTTCCTGCTTTCTCCTCTAGGGTTTTGATGGTTTCCTGTCTCACATTCAGGTCCTTTATCCATTTTGAGTTTATTTTTGTGAATGGTGTGAGAAAGTGGTCTAGTTTCAACCTTCTGCATGTTGCTGTCCAGTTCTCCCAGCACCATTTGTTAAAGAGACTGTCTTTTTTCCATTGGATGTTCTTTCCTGCTTTGTCAAAGATGAGTTGGCCATACGTTTGTGGGTCTATTTCTGGGGTTTCTATTCTATTCCATTGGTCTATGTGTCTGTTTTTGTGCCAATACCATGCTGTCTTCATGATGACAGGTTTGTAGTAGAGGCTAAAGTCTGGGATTGTGATGCCTCCTGCTTTGGTCTTCTTCTTCAAAATTACTTTGGCTATTTGGGGCCTTTTGTGGTTCCACACAAATTTTAGGATTGCTTGTTCTAGTTTCAAGAAGAATGCTGGTACAATTTTGATTGGGATTGCATTGAATGTGTAGATTGCTTTGGGTGGTATTGACATTTTAACAATATTTGTTCTTCCAATCCATGAGCATGGAATGTTTTTCCATTTCTTTGTATCTTCTTCAATTTTCTTCATAAGCTTTCTATAGTTTTCAGCATACAGATCTTTTACATCTTTGGCCAGGTTTATTCCTAGGTATTTGATGATTCTTGGTGCAATTGTGAATGGGATCAGTTTCTTTGTCTTTCTGTACAACAGTAATTTTAAAAATTCTTTTATATTTGTAGTTCAAAGGCTGAATTATTAATTCAAAAGATACTTACTGGGCAACAGTTCTGTCAGACACTAAAGACCAGGAAAACATAACAGTTAACAGAGAACAACGGTCTGTTCCACAAGAGATTTCATTCCAGTGAGGAGTTGAGAAAATAGATCTATAATTCATCAGGTGTTCATAAGTGCTAAGAAAAATTGGTCACAGGACTAGAGGTGATATGTTCTATTTTAGATACCTCATTAGAGATTACCTCTCTGATGTCAAGTAAAAACTAGTAGTAGCCAGATGAATTTTCTTTCAACTTGCTTTGAAAGCATTGTAGTTTTTGTGAGTGTTTTGATGCATGTGAACTATATTCATGTAAGTTAACATTTTCTTTGTAATAATAAATTTTGAACTTACCCAATTATATCTATCATTTGATTCCAATTATGATGACACATTTAGATCAAAGGTTTTATCTAGGGCAAGAGACATGATTTATTGACATAGAACAGAACATATTTACTTGGCTTATAGCAAATTACCTCATTAGCACTGTGCTTAACCAATTTGTTTAAAATATATAGCGAAATCAAACTGCAAAATAGATTTTCTATAAAAAAAAATATGTAATCAGGGTTAAGGTGTTATGTTACGAATGAGTGAACTGAAGCAACATTACATTGTTTCTAAAGATTACTGGATTATACTTTTGTTTTTAATGTTTATTTATTTTTGAGAGAGAGAGAAAGAAAACAAGTGGGGGGGGGGCAGAGAAAGAGGGAGAAAGAATCCAAAGCAGGCTCCATGCTGTCAGCACACAGCCCAACATGGGGCTCAAACCCACAAACTGTGAGATCATGACCTAAGCCAAAATCAAAAGTCAGTCACTTCACTGACTGAGCAACTGAGGCACCCCTGGCTGGATTATGCTTGTTATTAATTAGCAACCCAAGAGCCAACACTAAGAAGAACATAGGCATAGACTGAGGTGGTATTTCTGTGTTTTTTCCAAAAATCTTTAACTTTTAGAATTCTTAATTTTCTTGGATTATTTTCTTTTACTCTGCTGAGTTAATACATTTACATCTGGGACATGAGTTGTAAGAGGGACAAGGAGTTGTTTCTGTAACACGTAATCTAGATAAAATGACTGTCATCTTGTTCATTGCTATGGGGCTATTTTTGTTTCAAAAAAAAAAAAAAAAGACCAACAGAGGTTATGCTTATATACATATTTTTCCATATAACCCTTTGTTGAATTTTTAATAAAATCATTTCCAGCACAGACAAGTGTGTAGTAAAACAGAAGGAAATTTACTCAAGATTTATATGTTGTCAATTTTATAATCTATTCCTTTATTTTCCAAATAAAACCTAAAAGATATTGAAAAACAAGATGAGTTTATCAATAAACATTCATGCAGTCAAATATGCTAAATCTGTCCTAACTTCCTTCTTGTTCCATTTTGCAATTCCTTCATATATTACATAAAGTTAGTTTTCCAAAAATTCAAACCATGCAGTTATGCTCACACATAATCTGGAAAAATTGTTTTCATAGAAATCAATGAATTAATTTTTAAAATATGACATTTCTAAAATAATATTTTTATAAGCTACATTATATATAGTTCGTGTTTACAAAGATTATTAGAGTCCTATGGAACTCTTGAGATTTCTAATATCTAAAGCTTAGAAAATATTTTCACATCAATTTTCCATGTTGCTGCAATTTACTATTTAGAAAATGGTTTATTGTCACCAGTCTTTTTAATCTTAATTTTTATTGTATCTTAAAGTGTTTAACATTTTCTCTCCCCTTTTGTATTATTTACTATACATTATTTTTATTCAGGTTTTTTTTTTCTTAGAGTTTCAAGTCCACATTCAGCTTTCTTTTCAGTACTGGTTATTAGAATCTTTTTGCCTACCATCCTATTCAGAAGGAGCCATGAAAAAATCCCATGCTTAATTTTAGATTATAAGTGACACTGTTTCTGTTTGTGATGATGAATGAAAAGATAATACCATTTTTAATTGTTTAATGTTTAGTTTTGAAGGAGAGTGAGTGAGTAAATCATGAGTGGGAGGGATAGAAAGAGAGGGAGACACAGAATCCAAAGCAGGCTCCAGACTCTGAGCTGTCAGCACACAGCCCAAAGCGGGACTCAAACCCGTGAATCGCAAGATCGTGACCTGAGCCCAAGTCGGACCCTTACTGATTGAGCCAGCCAGGTGCCTTCTAATACCATTTAAAAACTTGTTTACAAACTTTCAGTTATATATTAATATGCTGTCCTATTGTATAAAATATTCCTTGAAATTAGTTAGGCTTTCAAGTATAAGGTATATTAATTAGGACTTAAGAACTGAATGGACTGAGGAACTCCTACTAGATAATACTTAAAATTTATTTTCCATGTCTTTAATTAAAAACATAGACGTGTTCTGATAAGGTTGAGAAAACATAGCACATATAGAAGAAATAGTTTTCCAATACTAAAGACGCATTATCTTTACCTCAACTGAAAACTATGAGCGGGGGGATCAAGTCCTTGTCCAACAACACTGTATATTCAGCCCTAATAGTGGGCCTGGAACACAGCTGGACTAAATGTTCATCAAAATAATAGACTGCAAGTTATATACATTCTTCCTTTTAGCTTCCTGTCTTTACACACACACACACACACACACACACACACACACACACACACACACACGTCGGAGGGCTTTCTCTATATAAATGTTATATGCCACACTTCTCAATGTATTAAACTCTCTCCTATCCTATCCCTACTGCCTCTAACATCACTCCTTCCATTCCTAGCTGGTAATCTTATGGACTCTCACCTTTCAGCTACTCAGCTGATAATCAATAGAGAAGGTATTCTTTCTTTTTCCATCCAGCCTGAGTTCAGTCAGCCCTCCTCTTCTTGCCTAATGATTTTTCCTTTCTGAAGCATTTGGTCTCATGACTTCCTCATCTATTTGTCTTGCTCTACTGATGAGAAACCCCTCTTCTGGAACTTACCATCCAACAAGCAAATAACCTTAAGGTTCAATTTGCTGAAACAAAAACAAAAGATAAACACTCCAGTAACTCCATTTCCTTTTCTAGCCACAACTCTCTTGCTGGTTACGTCACCATAAAGCTTCTTGGAACTTAATCCCTTCTTTGGTTTTATGTTTCCTCATTTTCTAGTTAATTCTCAATCACTGCAATTTTCTTTCTGCTTTCATAGTGTTCTTTCTTCTTTTCAAAAACATCAATAGGTGCCATTTGGCAAATTTACCAGACATTTCTTATTATCCTATCTACTATGACAATGACAAGTGTATTTTATTTTGAAATAATCATAAAAAAGCATGGTTGCACTTCACTCTAAACTTAAAACTAAAAACAGTGTTTAGTTTAAAAACTAAAATCTTTATAATTAATCTTAACGCTTAACTTCCATTCCCCTTCTCTGAAGAAACCAGTATTTCCAGCTTAGGTATTCTTCTAGACCTAGTTTACATATTCACACTTGTAAAAAAATGTGTATTTTTTAGCTTTTATTACATGACATGAGATTTCTGAAAAACTACCAGATTTTAAGGTGATTATAAATTTGTCCTTGACAGAAGGATGTCAAATCCCTGAAAATGACTTTACAAACGAAATGTATCAACTATTTGGAAGACCTATCTTATTGACGTTTTCAAGAATATGTAAGAGGATGTGACATCTGTAAAGATAAGCAAAAAGTGATAATGAAAAATGGGGAAGATGGCAGAGACACAAAGTGTAGTAAATAAAAAATAAAATCAACTAACTTCCAACTGTGCAATATTGTAAAATAAATAAATTTAATATTGCCAAAATGTAATTGAGTATACTGTATTCTTCATAGGGGCTTCTAGTATACTGGACAGGGGAATAGATCACATTTAGTAGAAATAAAATAAATTTATGAGAGAGCGCAGTATGACTTTTATAAAGTTAGATAACACACAGCATCCTAGGAAACTGAAAAAAAAAATTTGTAGGGGTGCCTGGGTGGCTCAGTCGGTTGAGCGTCTGACTTCGGCTCAGGTCACGATCTCACAGTTTGTGGGTTTGAGCCCCGCACCAGGCTCTGTGCTGACAGTTCAGAGCCTGGAGCCTGCTTGGGATTCTGTGTCTTCCTCTCTCTCTGCCCCTCCCCGATCATGCTCTGTCTCAAAAATAAATATAAACATTAAAAAAATTAAAAAAATATATTTTGCACTTCTTTATCCATAGGAGCAAGGGGGACTTGACCAAAGAGTAAAGATGCTTATACATTTTGCTCCAGGGCATTTGTGATGTGGGAGCTCACTCCAACTTGCTGCCCATCGTGGAGAGGTCTTTATAAAGTAGGAGATGATAGGTAGTATTTTGATATATAATTCAAACATTTCGATATTTAGGAATAATTCAACCTGCATTCCTAAAAACTCCTTAAACATAGCAGACCTGCTATAACCCTTGAGTTTTGTCACCTGATGGTGAACAGACTGATGAAGAACAGACTGAAAATATGTTGATTCCTGCTGCCTTATAGCAGCATGATGAGAGCACTAAATGGTAGGCTATGTACTTAGTCACTGATCTGGAGGAAATCTGAGAAATATATAGGAATATCAATCACTATAAAAAGCTGATTTTTTTTTTTTAAATTACACACGTGAGAAGTAAAGAGTGAGGGCCTAGTTTGACAAGCACCAGTGAACAAATGAAGGAACAGAAACAATTTGATTAGAAATAAAATAAGAAAATTTCCCAGATGAAACATAGGCCTGTAAATCAAGGATCAAGTCACGAAGACCAAGTTCTAAAATTTCATATGTATATATATGCATGAAAACAGTCTACAGTTGAATATCCCGGTAAAAAAAATAAAACAAAATAAAGGAAAATAAGAAAAGAGCAACTCAAGAATTAGACAGGGAAAAATATGTTAGCTCTTCCAAGGGGCCTCAGAAATTTCCTTTTCAAAACTATGGACCAAGATGATCTTACCATACTATCAATATTTTCACCATGAGGGATATGAGGAACTCAAGGAAGACATGAGAAGATCTAGTGTATACTAATGGGGATATTAAATTTGTTTAGTCAAAGATTTAAATGTCATCTCAGAGGAATATATTTTACCTAGGTTCATACAGAAAACAATATTTTTATCCCGTAATTTACAGAAAACAGTTTCCTGTTCCTTGCCTTCTCATTTTCTTTCTGTCTTCTGTAGTATGTAGACAGCACCCCTTAGCTATAGACAGAACCCAGATCGAAATAATTCCCTTATTTGGGAAGACATTAACTTATATGAGACATCGATAAAAGGAGAGATCAGCTGACCTAGTATGAGCCGTGAAAACTGACACACACACACACACACAAAGAATTGAGAGACAAATGCATCCAGACAGTCACAGCTGATATCTGCTTATCTAGAGATGCTGAAGTCATAAACTGGAAGAAACATTGAAATGAAACAGACAAACCTAGAATCAGAGAACTGATGATTACCAGAGGGGAGGTGATGGCGGGGGGGGGGGGGGGGGAGAGGGGAGGAGATGAAATAGGTGATGGGGATTAAAGAGTGCGCGTATCATGATGAGTCCTGAGCTATGTACAGAACTGTTGAATCACTGTACTGTATACCTGAAACTAACATAACACTAGCATGGCCATAACTATATTGGAATTAAAACAACAACTTTATTAAAAAAAGAAACCTCTCTGTATAGTCTTTGCAGTTAGCTTGCTGGCAATCTATAGTCATTTCAAAATAAATAGAATAATTTAAAAGAATAATTTTCTCTACCTATGGAAATACACACTCCTTTTAAGTATCCTATAATCAAGACATAGAAATCTCTTCATCAAATATTAACAAAGTGCTTCTTTTCATCTGATATTGAATGCCAGTGTGTGCCAATTCCTGGCAGTTAACATCCACTAATCACTCATTTACAGAGAATTGCCTGAGTGCCAGATTCGCTCCAGTCACCATGTCAGTCTAATTGGTTAACGAATATCATTTGGTTGTTTTCACATTTAATCCCTTGGCGTTAAGTATTTTCAGTACTGTGAGGCATACTTCTCCATCTTGACTCCTGGGTATTTTCCCAACTAATTGACTTTCAAACGGTTTTTCTTTGACACTTACACGGACCACAGAATGTCTCAAGGAAGAGTTAACATTTAAGTTACATGATGAAGAAAGGCTTTGTTGCTAAAATAGAAAAATAAAACTGCTTTAAACCACAAATGCTTGCAAAACTACTTTCTGATAACTGCTTTCCTCAGAGAGAGGGAGATACAGAAATGAAACATCTTATCTGTCTTTTAGCCCTTTTCTGATTCATTCCCCCTGCCCTATCTGGCAATTTAGTGTCTGAGCCATTTTCAAATACCTCTTCTTTAAACTATAAGCACTTTAGATAATGCAAAAACTGAATAATGAACTTTTACTGAATGCTAAGTTTCATCTTACTATTAGTATGTAAAGGGGTTGCCATTAGTTGCCTAGGACAGTAAGATTTCAAGTCCTGGATCACTGAAATGAAGTCCAATAAAAACTTATGAGATAAAATTAGATGCTCAGGAATCAGGAGAAATAGTAGAATTTGAAGCGGGCAGTAGATGAGGAGGCAGGACAGATAATGGATAGAGGTCTATTTCTGGATACAATCAGAATGGTTATAATGTTTAAAGCTCCTGAAGGGGAGTCAGCCCCTTTGTCAGACACACACAGATCAAGCTATAAACATCTAAGCACCTTGGATCACAAGCTGCTATAAGGGATAGATTTTTAAATCTTCAGTATCACTGCCTTTTGAATATCTTGAAAGTTTCCAACTCAATAATAATAGTATTGAATATAATAATAGATATAAAATATACCTTGCCTTCCACTCAGTAAAGTGTCTCAAAATTAAAATAGATCAGCCACATCTAAGTTTCAAATCGAGTGTCTAAGATAGTAAGTTATGTTATTTTCTCACATAATGGGAGCAATAACAATTCAACTCAAACAATTATCTCAAGAATAAAATTACAGACTTAAACTTTTTAAACTATGTATTAATTTAATAAAGTTAAGCATTGGCTATAAAGGTTTCAGAGTGATCTATACCTTAAACTTGTGTGGAACTTACATACTCATATTTTAAAATACACCTAAAATATAAAATGTTTTACATTCTATAAACCTAAAACATTTTTAAGTAATTATGTAACATTTACCAGGCACTTTGCTATTTATAAAGAAGCGCTCTCACTTCTTTTGTCTCATTGGTCAGAACAAACTTTTGAGGGAGGCATAATTAAGCCCATTTTAGAAATGAAAAATGACTGACTCATGAAGTGGCTTGCCCACAGACACACAGCTAGAAAATGGTAAATCCGACCCAGGGTGTCATTCTTGTGCTTGAAATTCTCACATTCTTTTTAGTCTACCCAGATAAGTAAATTATTGTTAAAAATGAAAATCATTAAGGGTGTAATGTCAATGAATTATGGCTTTACCTAATCATTTTTAAGCCCATTAATATAAAATCAATGTCCTTTAATGTACACAACAGCATAGAAAATTTGATTAGAGAAGTCTGGGTAAAATTAAAAAAAAAAAAAAAAAAGCATGTGTCAGTTAGCCAAAAGTTGCCTGTTTAACAAGCTTGTTTTTTGTTGTGGTTTGCAAGAACTTTAAGTGTTCCAGGTCTGAGACTATAACAAGTAAAATGAATATTAATGGAGGAAAAAGTAAACACATAACAAGGGCTAATATATCCTAGGGATCACAAATATTGAGACTTTGTGGCTCAAACGAATCAAAATATAAAGTATTATTTTATCTAAGGTTGAATGTCTTCAACACCTTTTTTTGGTTTGACAATTCTGACAGATTACCTTTAATTTCTTTCTCTCACAACATTGTTCTCATAGATCTTCCCACCTTAAAACCTACAATTTACAGACTGAATTAAAGAACTAAAGACACAGTAATGCCATTAGACAACAGTATAGAGAACAGAGACAGAGATATTTTAAGAAAGGAAGAAAATGAGTTAAATTCCACTTCCATATTTTACCATACTGAGCAGAGACAGAATTAAACTTCATCCTTACTGAATGGGAAATGTCCACAAAGCTAGGATTTTAGCAATCGCATGCTCACTGTATAGGGAACATGGCTAAAAGGACAAGACTGGAAACATCAAGAGTTTTGTTTTAAAATCCTTTGTGATCAGTGATCTCAAGTAATCATCCCCACATTACTTCTCAATCAGCAAGTATGATACAGTGTGATGATAATCTGTATTTCACGATCAGATTACATGGGTTTGGATCATGGCTAAAATAGTAAAAAATCTAAGGGAAATGAAGTGAAAATCTAGGTGAAACTGAACATATTTTAAATTTGTTTATTTATTTTGTGACACAGAAAACACAAGCAGGGGAAGGGCACAGAGAGAGAGGGAGAGAGAAAATCCCAAGCAGGCTCCAAACTGTTAGCACAGAGCCCAACACGGACTTGAGCCCATGAACTGTGAATTCATGATCTGAGCTGAAATCAAGAGCCACATATTTAATCAAATGAGCCACCCTGGCACCCTGAAACTTAACATCTTTAATTCTCAGTTTCCACATTTGTTAATGTCCATTAGTTAAACTTATGGATACAGTGCACTTAGCAGTGACTGGTACAGTGCTTGATGATTTCTCTAGCCATAATTACCAGCAGGAATGCATCTTTGTCAAATAAGAGGACTATTATATAAAACATTAAAAGTTAAAAGCTAAATACAGCTACTTTTTCATCTAAAGGGATGCTGTAATAGGATTAAGGATATAAAATATATTTATTCACTTTCCCTTTAGCATAGTGGTGAATAAGAAAAAAGTGAACATTTCAAAATCTTTATTTTTTGTCCTGTAGCCAATGATTCATCATCGGTATAGTACATTGATGAGTTCAGAGGTACATAACAGTGAGCAACCATACTGTGTAGGAGTGGAAAAGTTAAATTGCTCTGTGAAATGAAGGCTGTGGAGTTTGAGAAATCTTCAGAAAGACCAGGCTCCAGATAATTGGGAAGAAAATACATAAAGGGAGTATTAACAGGGAGAAAATAAGTCAAGCAATATATTAATGGATAGGTCTGCAGGGTCCCCAATCTCAAGAAAATTTTATCCATACACTCACATGCATGTGTGCCTTGCATGACTGAGGTTTTCCAAGGGAAATCAGAGGGAGGATTTGGGTCTCATCTGGAATCATCCGCAGTGAAATGGGTACACAGTTGGGGGGGATTCGATGATGTATTCACTGACTCCATTTTGTAGAAGCAGATATTTAGAATTACAAGAGGGTAAACCTTTTCTTCATTGCCTTCCCCAACTCCAATCTGCAGCATGAGTGGAAGATCTCCAGGCACCCATTAACATGAAGTAGGATTGAAGCTTGACACTCTGAGGAAAGAAAGGTGTCTTGGGGCACCTGAGTGGTTCAGTCTCTTGGGCATCTGCCTTTAGCTCAGGTCATGATCTGACAGTCTGTGGGTTCCAGGCCCGCATCGGGCTGTGCGCTGACAGTTCATGGTCCGTGGGTTTGAGCCCCACGTCAGGCTTTGTGCTGACTGCTCAGAGCCTGGAGCCTGCTTCGGATTCTGTGTCTCCCTCTCTCTCTACCCCTCCCACACTCACGCTCTGTCTCTCTCTCAAAAATAAACATTAAAAAATATTTGCTTTTAAAGAAAGGTGTGTCAACTGGCATCTGAATTTTACTATCATAATTGAGCATTTAAAATAGCTCATCTTGGGGCACCTGGGCAACTCATTCAGTTGAGCTTCCAATACTTGGTTTTGGCTCAGGTCATGATCTCATGGTTTCGTGAGTTCCAGCCCTGCATTAGGCTTTGCACTGACAGTGTGGAGCCTGCTTGGGATTCTCTCTCTCTGCCCCTCTCCCACTCGCTCTCGGTCTCTCTCAAAATAAATACTAAAATAGCTCATTTTGTAGTCCTCTAGTTGGTCATCTGTACTCTTCTTTGAAAAGCCACCGGTGGTGGTTGATTTTTTATCTCCATTCTGGTTTTTGTATCTGTCCAGTATTTTCTGAGAAATGTTAAAGATTTCTCCCTGTTTCTATGTCTTGTTTACTCTTGTTGCAAACTTTTTACATTGTCATTTTCTACTTAGATAATATCAGAACATATGATCTCTTTCCAATATATTGGAAGGTTTCTTTAATTCATTTTTGTTCAACATCAAAACTAAGTTACAAATCACTATAGTAGTCTCTCAATCATTCTTGAGTCACATAAGAAGGAAGAGAAGTCAAACAGAAAAAAAGGGGGGGGGGGAGAAGTTTATGTTTCTCACCCTCTGCTAATTCATCACCCAACAACCTAATCTCCTTTATTGTTTATAGTACCTCCTTAACTTTCCTCAACAGTTGTTCTTATCATTAAGAAATGAAATACAGTATCCCCTTCATGCTCATAAGTAACAATACTGTTAGAACAGGAACCCAAAAGTTTTGCTGTCGCTTAGCCCAGCTGTCCAGAGAGAGAAGGGAAGGGAGTGTAGACTTGCAAACCCAGGGTAATCAAAGCAACAAAAGCAGAGATACAGCACCAGGCAAGAGCAGGTAGTACAGAAAGATTAGTCAGGCAGAGAGAACACCAAATCTAGCCTATGGGAGGATCATGGGTAGCATGAGTCATTTAGAGAGCATGGCCTGAGCTTTAGGGAATCCACTCTCTAGGGAAATTCATTAATAGCAATATAAAACTGCTTTGGGTTCATTTGATTTCGTGAAATATTGGCAAGAGAGATTCAGGTACAGAAGAACCCTTAAAACTTCATAGGTTTAAGAACTGAGGTCAAAAGTGTAACATTCGTATTTACTGATTCACAAGAGGTGAGTTGAGCATGTATTATGTTTTAGGAACTGTTGTAGAATCTTAAGCACAGCAGTGAACAAAACAGATGGGAACAGATAAAGACTCCTGCCTTCATGGAAATTATACTGATTGGAGATAGAAAAGGGGAGAAGAGTAAAAATCCAGAGCATATTAGATGCTGTGAAGTAAAAAAGAAAAAAAAAGGAAGAGAAGGAATGTTGGGGGTTCATGTGATTGTGAATTGAATGAATTCTCTGACTGAATACTGGTCTAACTCTTAAGTGCTGACGCTTATTACACATCTTCTGTTTTAACACATTTCTTAGGAGAAGTGTTTACATAAGCAAAATTATGGTCACCATTAAGGTTTATAAGTAGGGAACTGAACAAATAAAATTTGTATTTTACAAAAATTGTTAGATCTGTAAAACTAAGGGTTAGAAAGGGGCTATATTGAATATGAGAAATGAGCACACAGAAGAGAAGTGCAAATAATAGCCAACATTGAACAGCAGAAATGAAAAATAGAATCCTCAAGACAGAGATGTAATGGCCAGAGCATTAGAAAAATACCAGCACCAGAGGGGCAGGGAATCACCAAGGGGAGGTAAAGTTTCAAAAATGAGTGTTGAAGAGACTCAAACCCTGAAGCATGTTGAATAAGAAAAAATGGCTATGAAATAGAAATTAACCCATCAAAAACAAAGTAAACAGGATCACTGAATCCAGTAACATCTTATTGGAGACCCTAGGAAGAATGTCTTCAGTCAAGTTGTGGGACTGAAAGGCAGACTGAAAGGCTGAAAGCAGAATGAGAGGCTAAGAGCATAAAGTATCAATTCACATAACCAATGTATGGCATCATTCAGTTCCCCAGAATAAAGAATTTTTATAAAATCTTTACACATCAATGAGTCATCCCTTAATGGTACCTGTTTAGATTTTACTTCCAAATTGTTGAGCAACCACTACATGCTGTTCATGTACATGTTCATGTACATACAGTTCAGGACATGAAGATACAGAAGTCAATGAGATACAGGCTCTGCTTCCTGGGTACTAATCATAGAGCTAGCCATTAATGATAAAGATGAGCAAAGAGCAGGTTACACACTGTGAAATAATAGCCACACAGAAAACACTCCAGGAGCATTGCACAATGTGCTTAATATTTGTGTGTGGTATGAAAAAGTCACTTTTAAGAAATGTGTTAAAACAGAAGATGTGTAACAATGTTCTTTGAAGAATGTGTAAGATTTTTGCCAGGCTTAGAACATGTTAAGAAGAAAAAAAAGTGTACACAAATAAAAATGCATTGAGTGTTTTAAAATGGCCAACAGTGTAACTAGACCCTCTGTGAGGCATACGATGTATATGTGCACATGCACATGGGCCTGTGCACATGTGTATTGGGGTTATGGTTAAAAGCAATCAGTAGAAGCAAAATGAAGCCCCTCGTTTGAAAGTCTGAGTGGCATGATAGAGTAACCAATCTGGTAAGAAATGGGAAGTTATGCATTGTTTTGCTTTGTTTTTAATCAGGGAAATTACATGACCAGAATTATGTTGTAGAAAGATCCTTCTGGCAGCAGCTAGGAAGGAATTGAGGGAAAGCAGAAGGTAGGGCTGCACTGGAAGAAAGGAAACCAGTTGGACAGCTATTTTAGCATTCCCACAGAAAACCAAGAATACTCTGAACCAAAGCAATAGCAGTGGGAGTAGAAAGCAGGGAACATAGGCTTTAAAAGGTATTTAGAGCTTGAAATCGAGTGTCCTGGCAACTGACTGAATGATGGGGTTGAGCAGCAAAGGAAGATTAAAAGAGATCTGAGGTTTCCCACTTAGTCCGTCAACAGAAGAAAAAATATAAAGGCATGCTTGCCAAAAGTCAAGACAAGATTATGGAATTGCTTTTGGATAGTTTTCTTCTGATTATAAAAATCATTTGTCTGATGTTGAATATATATAATATAAAATGGAAAAGAATCATAACCTGACTCCCCCCAAAAAAGTCACAGTGGCTAACATATTCAATCCAGCTATTCTCTAGTATGTAACTT
The DNA here is from genome assembly GCF_024362965.1 of Panthera pardus. Lineage (NCBI taxonomy): Eukaryota > Metazoa > Chordata > Mammalia > Carnivora > Felidae > Panthera > Panthera pardus. The sequence goes on along the minus strand of NW_026526810.1, from coordinate 82,899,734 downwards.
TGGTTAACATGTTTAATCAGTCTATTAGTATATAACTTTTCAAATACAAAGCCTTGTAGCAACATGTATCATGTTTATTTACTTATTTAAGCATGGCCACGATGAGTCTTGGCAACCATGCCTGCTCAATAAACTAGGTTCTCATTCTAACAGTAACAGTGAGGAGAATCTGGTACATAAAGCTTTACATTCAACACTAAGCTTCAAGATTAAAGATGAATTCCTAGAAGTCAAATTATCCAGACAAAGAGTTAAACACAAATGAGGCTTGGCATAGACACAGCTATATTTTTCCTGGAAGTAACCTCCTGTTACACAACCCACAGGAGTTCTTTCTAACCATTATTTTCCCTTAATGATTAGAATTTTAAAAAGTCATTAGTTCAGTATTTTGACATCATATGTATTTTAAACTGTATTGATTTGATGTTGAACTTATTCACATTTACTCAATTTTCCCAATTATCTTATTTTTTTCCTGTTTTTCTATTTACTTGAATGAGTGCTTTGTTATATCACTATAACCCATTTATTCTTTTTTTATATTTTTTAATATTTATAAGGATGAATTTTGAGGTTATTTCCATTAGTTTTAATAAAATGCGAAGAACAAAATCTATACCTTATTTAAATTTGAATTTTGGATTTTCTCAACTCATATCTACTTGGTAGTAAAGTGTTAATTCACAGAAGCCATACATATTAAGATTTGGGGTTTAGCGTAAACAAGAAAGGCTTTTTATGTACATGCATTTTTTTCTTTCAATTTTAAAGGATTATATTACTTTTTAATGATTATGGACTCATTAGCATATAATTATTTATGGTTTACATCTATTTATTTAGATATTAAATATATAGTGTGCATTAGACTCCATAATTAACTTGGGGGGAAAAAGATGTATAAAAAGATGGATTCCTACTTTATAGTTCTTAGACAAATTAGGAATTTGGTTTTCATGCATTTCACCCAATCTACAGATTACAGATATGGATACAAACAATAGATTAGGTCAAATAATATACAGTTCCTGTTATTTTAACTCAAATGGAAGATGATATAGTATGAGTAGAATGTTTTTGGAATTCAACAAAGTTTATCAAATTCTAACTGCTTACAAGCCTTAGGCAAATTATATAAATGGTTTAAACCTCCATGTCTCAATCATTAAAATAGTAGCCATCTTTGAGAGGTTTTTTTTTTTTTTTTGAGGATATTAAGTTTATTATGTATAATAACATAAGACACAGCAGTTATTCAAAACATTACCCTCCTATGATATTTCCTCCCTTCTCTTTCCGTGCAACATTCTAGCAAGGGATGAAGAACATGAATTCAACCATAAGGGATTACAAGAGGAATGTAAATTCATCAACGATTGTCTAATTTGATTTTTTTTAAACAGTCAATAACCATAGTATTAAGCAATATGGGCATCTATTTTGTTTATGATTTATCAGTGTCTTGAATTTTAGTATCAGATATTGAATTTTAGAAGCATAATTAAAACAGATCAATAATACATTGAAGAAAAACTATTTAATGATCATGTTCCTTCTTTCATTCTTCCTCTCGTCACCCGCAATCCATAGAATCATTGGTTCCTTTTCCTATCATCCCAGGAATCCAATCTGCCCTTAAATTCCTCTTGACAGTTGACACTACACTCCATTCTTGTTTGATTTACCTTTACTCTTTTTTAAAACCACTGTACACATGATTACAGACAGTACATTAATTTTGTTGAGTCAGTAACTGATGTCCAGTGGAAATAGTTTTAGGATTTCTTCTGTAGGTGGTAATATATCAACTTTTCAAATGTTGCCAAAGCACATGTTTCATGTTATCTGATCCTTTTTCTGCCATATTTTTCCAACTTCAAAATAGAGTGTTTTATTTGCCTATAAAAGTAAAAGTGATAAAACTGCACTGCCCTCTGTTCACTGCTACATGTAAGAAAGCACATGGTATAGAATTAAGCACCCTCAAATCAGAGCCTGCTGTGACCAGTGCAATAAGTGGAGTCCAGTGTGGGGTGTGTGTGTGTGTATGTGTGTGTGTGTGTGTGTGTGTGTGTGTGTGTCTGTGTGAATTTTGCTTCACCCCTCCCTTTTCTACTGCCTATTAAACTAACAGTAAGGGCAAGTTACATTAGCCTTATTCCTAACAAGAATACCAAGTACTTCTCAACTGCTTTTGGCAGTGAGGAAACTCAAAGTTACATTTGGAAGCTGATGATCAAATGAAAGCAGCTGAGTAATGTGAGTGTTATTAGATGAGGTATACACAATCTTAAGTTCAAGCCAAAAATCGTTTATCACCTGAAATGGAAATGCAAAACATTTTGAACTTTTCTAGATATGGGAACATTTGAAAACAGCATGTTGTTTCTCATTACATGATCTTTCTGAATACAGAATTTATTCAACTTTTAAGATGTTTCATAAATGGTTAAATATTTCTATGATTAACAATTTAGTTGGGTAAATTTTTTTATTGTTGGTTTGACCTTTTGACTTTTCTTCGAATTGATTTTTAAACAAATATATGAGGTACACTTTACATAAAGATTCAACAATGTTAAGTGCCCATTTCAGTTTTGCCAGTAGAGTGGAGAAACCATCACAATAATCATGACATTGAACATTCCCATAACTTTCAAATTTCCTTTGACACTCTGTCAATTTCCTCTCTTGGCTCTTGACAACCAGTAATCTACTTCCTGTCATTGTAGTTTTGACTTGTCTAGTATTTCCTATCAATGGAATCATACTGCATTTTTACACCTACCTTCTTTCATTTAGCATAGCAGGCTTTTGGGATCCAGTGATGTGATTAAGTATAGCAATAATCTGTTCCTTTTCATTGCTGAATTGGATTTCGTGGCTGTACCACAGTTTGCCAATGCAATAACCTACTGATGAACACTGGGTTGTTTTCAGTGTGCAATGATCATGAACAGATGTTCCGGGTATTTGAGCACAAGGTGTTTGTGTGGAAATATGGTTTCATTTCTCTTGAGTGAATACCTTAAAAGCAGCATTGCTAGGTCCAGTGGTAGGTATCTGTTAAGCTTTATAAATAGTTTATAAAGTTTACAAATGTGAGCTTTCTAAATATGAGTTTGCAAAGCATGTATCCTCTCTCCACTGAGTGGGGAAGTTTACAGGGCTCTATGAGAAGCAAATCAAACTTATAAATTATGTTGTTCCAAATCTTTACATTTGTTATTGTTTGGTATTAATCTCTTGTCATAAGTGTCAATTAAAATTTGTTTCATAGTTCTATGATTTTGCTTGATATATTCATAGACTATATCATTTGATGCATTAAAGTTTATGACTGTGATTATTTGTGGTGGATTTCTTTCATCATGTAGATCTTTCTCCTTATTAATAGCGTTCCTACAATTTTATATAAACAGTAAAAGTTCTAGCCTCACAGAGTTTTAAAGTATAACTATGATATGCTTAAGAGACTAAAAAAAAAAGTATATTGGATGCTGCTAGTTACTAAGGCAAAAGGTACGGTGAGAAAGAAGGGAAGAATTCTGGAGAGGAAAGCATATGCAATTTAAACAATGTTGCTAGAAAAGGCATCACTGAGAAATTGTATTTGAAGTAAAGATTTTAATGAAGGAATGAAAACTTCAGATAAGGGAACACTTAGAGGGAAAAGCAGATAAAAAGACCCTGAGTGTTTGATAAATTAATAGGAGTCCCAACAAGTTAAGTGAGCCTGGAATGAATGAAGGGACAGAACATAGAAGATAGTGAGAAGATACATCAGAGATTCATCAGAGATGGGATCCATCAGTGTGGGGCCTGGAAAAGCCTTTGTGTTTAAGTGACAATGACAGGAGAAGTCACTGGAAATATTTCAGTAGGGAAATGGGATGAGATGATTAAACTCTTAATAGAGTTTTCAGTGTTGAATGGAGAATATGCTGAAGCAGGATACTGTAATCATCTGAGTGCTGAGGATATCTTGGACCAGAAGGAGTTTAGATAAACAGAGTTAAAAAGAAGTGATTGGAAAGTCTAGCCAAGATTGGCTGACAGATTGTATGTGGGTAGGAGAGTAAGACTGACCCCAAATTTTGACTTAAGTGAATGTGAAGTTGCCATTAACTTAGGATAGGTAGTTGGAGCAAGGAGAAGATTATGAGCCTAATATTAGCCACATTACATGTACATGCAAAAAAACACATGCAGACATATACAAGAGAGAAAAGTGTGGTTTTTGTTTTCTTTTTCCATTCAGAAGAAAAATCATGGGCTTTGACATCAGAACAGCTCGACTGTAATTAATTAACACTAACTTGGTGACCGCAAATGAAACTTAAAAACTCTAGTCCTTAAAAACTTAACTGATCTGACAGAAGAATCTAATGAAACCATGGGTTTCTGTATATAGTAACAACAATGAATTATGTTTATTCAAATTTACAGTGAATCTGCAGTAATATATATCATATTATATATTTTATACTGTATATTATGTATTGTATATTATATACTGCATATTATATACTGCATATTATATACTGTATATTATATATAATGTATGCTGTATGTGTATGTACGTGTACATGTGTGTGTGTATGCAGAATGACCCCCCAATTTCTCCCCTTCCTATTCATACTCTTTTGTAGTTTCTTCATACTGTGCCAGGATTAACCTGCATGATCAACTGTATATAACAGAAGTGATATATATTTGCTTTTGAAATTAGGATATAAAGACTTTGGCTTTTATCTTGGCCTCTTGGCCACCTCTTCCTCTATTCAAGAAAATAAAATAATAATCAAATGATATTGTAAAAATTAAAATACTAAAAAAATGCTAGTTGAAATAAAACGTTCCAAAGTGCCACTAAAGAAAGGATAAAGAAACCTCCCAAATGCTGTGATCTATTGTCTGATTACTCTCTTGCAAAATTGGTCCATACATTTTGTTTAGTTTTGCCTTATTTTTAAAAATATACTCTGATTTTACTTCAGCCTCTTTCCTAACTGTGTCGATCTCACACAGCCATCTGTATGCTCTTGGCCTGTGCTATTAAGCTGCACTCAGCATTGTTTCTGGACTGATAGGATTATCACATCATTTGGGAGTTACTGAAGATAACTCGTAAGAATATAAGGTAAGCAGTAAAAACTGCCAACAGCAAAAGTACAGAACCAGAGGCCTTCACTGGAATTCTAACATTTAAAAATTAATATCAATCCTTGTCAGACATTTTCCAAAGGCTAGAAGACAGAATAGTTCAGAATTTGTTAGAAATAATGCAAGCTAGCATGGCCCTGATACTAGTTCAAGAATGTCACAAGAGAGAATTACAGGCCAATATCCCTATTGAACATAGATGCAGAAATCATCAACAAAATACTAACAAACCAAATTCAACAATATATTAAAAGGATCATAAGCCGAGATACGATTTATTCCAGGGATGAAAGCACGTTTTAATATCCATAGAAATTACCACACATTAACAAAATGAAGAATTAAAATATTTCAGTAGATGCAGCAAAAGCATTTGACCAATTAAACATCCTTTTATAATGATTGAGGCCATATCTGACAAACCCACAGCTAACCTCTTAATAGTAAAAAACTGAAAGCTTCTCCTAAGATCAGGATTAAGAGATACCCACTGTCACCACTTTTTTTCAATATCAAAGAGCTTTTCTAACTTTTGATTCATAGTAGGTTTAGAATAATTTATTGAATAAACAAAGAATTACATTTCTGTGATAACATCAATAGAATTGGGAGTATTCCTAAAATATTATACGACAATAATAACCTTCTAACATGTTTATATCCATGGGAATAAACATACAGTCAAGTGTCTGTTTTACAGATAAACATTCAGAGGGCAGTTTCATTTGTAGTTGGCCTATGTGCTTACCAGTATTCAGATTTGCATTATTTCTAACAAATTCTGTGAAGACATATAGGTCTTAAATTTTAAAATTTCACAAGTTTAAACACAAAAAATTCATATGGTAACAAAATGCAATGCATAGAACATAGATCATAGATAAGCGTTGTTAACATTTGGCATATTTGATTTTACAAACATGTAGTATGCATTTAATATACCTAATTAGTACAAGATTTTGCTTTCTTTCTTAAGAATATGGGCATTATATATAAATCCAGATTATCCTTCAACTTCCATTTTCCCTCCTGACCTGAGCCTCACACTCTACCAAGTATAGAGACATCATTATAAGTTTAGAAACCTATTTTTTCAATGTATTACATTATTATATGTCCATATTTATATGTGTATACTAGACGTGCCATAAAACATTGTTGTTCACTTATGTAAATGATCTACATTTTAAAAATTTACCTTTGTACTCATTATACTTTTGCATTTTTCATGTAAACCCATGTAGATTTTTTAAAATTTTATGGTTTGTCATCTAAATGTAATTATCTATCCATTAATGACCTTTAATTTCTATATAACATTTTATATATATATATATATATATATATATATATATATATATATATATAAAGTGATATTGTAATTAACTATTTAAAATATCAAAATTGTTATAATTTTACTCAAAATCAGAATTTCAAATAGTTTGGAACAGCTTACACTTAGCATGAGTAAATTAAGAGATAAATTTAGAAAATTAGAAAAAAAGAGAGATCGTGTATTCATGGGGCTTTGATTAATGTAGTGAATCAAAACAGGTGGTAAATGCCTTGGCAATCTGTTTTAAATTTGCCACAGATTTCGAAGTGACTAAAAAATTAACTTTAAACCCCAAATAGCTGCAACGCAACATAGTTAAAGGTAGTTTTTAACCACCGTGAAAAGCACAGAGATACCAAAGTCTAAGTAAAATGTATCTGCAAGTCTCTTCAACAATTTTGTATTTAAAAGTGTTGTCCTTAGTACTATTTTAAAACTTATGTGTGATGTTCAGCAATGCACACAGCTTGGTCTCATTTTTCTCATCTTTAAAGAGACTAAGGAAGAGGTAGAGATTGCACTGGAGAGTTTTGAAGACACCATTAATCCCTATCGTTTGGTGACAGGGACCAGTTGGCTGTCTAAACGTTATACCTCAGTAAAATCATGCAAAACATACAAAGAAAAGTTATAGCCCATTTTCAAATCAGGTAATCTGATGAAGATTGAAAACTCTACGTTGTGCAATTAATACATAAAGTCAAAAAAAAAAAAAAAGAGAGAGAGACAAAAAGTGAGCCCTGTTCTTCTCTAGATACCTAAAAATCATGCTTGCCATTACATTGTGGTCTCTGGCTTTATATATTTTATGATGGGAGAGTAAAAGGAATAAACTAACGGAAATAAATATAGGAAACGTGGGATATCAGATTTTTTAAAACCTTTCAGTAAACGTATTAAATGTTTGTCTGCACTGACTACCATTTACAATTCATTCCCTAAGCTGATTTTGTTGAGGATAAATTTAATTTTGTTAATACCATCCTTTTAGCTATTGTGGATCTCTAGACATTACAGATTCCTAAGTTTGCTTAACTGTAGAAGAACCCATTTCAGGGTACATAAACATGCCATGTACATATCTACATATGTTTTTGTGCATGCACATACATATGTATGTTTCACGCTTATGTTTAAGTATATTCCACACCTCCTAGGTTTAAAATATGTTAACTAAGGGGTTCCTAGGTGGCTCAATTGGTTAAGTGACTTCAGTTCAGGTCACGATCTCATGGTTGGTGAATTCAAGCCCTGCATTGGGCTGTGTGCTGACAGCTCAGAGCCTGGAGCCTGCTTCAGATTCTGTGTCTCCTTCTCTCTCTGCCCCTCTCCTGCTCACTCTCTCTCTCTCTCTCTCAAAAACAAATAACCATTAAAAAATAAAATAAAATATGTTAACAAAAAAAGAGGGAAAAATAATTTTAACATCTGTAACAGAAGTTAGTATTCAGAATTTTTTGAACCTCCACAAACTAGTAAGATGAAGACAGATTACACAGGAAAAGCCTGTGAATAAGTAATTTACAGAAGATAAATGTGAAGGACTAAATATATCCAAAAAAAAAAAAACAAAAAAAAAAACAGAAAATGCAATTTCATTAATTTGGGTGAGATGTTAACAACTGTTATGAACTCTTACCCCAGACTCATGGGGTCTAGAATATAACCCTTCACCTTTCCCAAATACTGTCCTTCAAAATACAGCAATTTAAAGTAGATGTGCAATGTTAACTCTTCAGAATAATCATTCTGTTTATTAAGATGGTTTACTGTGAAATTCCTGATAAAATTTGCCTCTGTACTAGCAACAATGAGTAAGCACCCCAGAAGGCTAAGTGCCTATATCAGGAATATTTTTTATAACTAAGTCATCCTGTAATAGTGTAGAAATGCCTTACAACTATACTGGAGATGTTGCAACATGTCTGGATACAACTGCTATCTGGCTAAGTGCCGAGTTGCCATTTTGTGTCCTTTGAAGACAGTAAAACCAGTGTTGGGTTCATACTGATAGTATTTCTATCATAAACTGGAGACAAAATTACATTGAATCAGTGGCCATTCATCACACAGCTAGGAATCACAACATACTATAACAATGGAATAAACTCTTGAAGACATCAGTCACTTTCAAGTGTTAGGGATCTGGGGAAGATTAAACTCACATATAGTTATGATACAATCATTTTCAATAGAAACCTTTGATATAGACAAAACAAATACTACAGCATTCTATTTCCACACATATATCTACAAATAATGGTTTCCACTGCTCACTGTACATTGGACATCTTAGGAGTTGTAAGGAGATACATACACATATACATAGGATCTGCCACTTGGGGAAGAATCCTTGACCCAGCCTTGGCAATGATTTTTTTTTTTTTAACTCTTTAGGTAATTCTAACATACAACTATAGTTAAAAACCTTATCTATAATAAATTTTTCCAAGTGCCCAAGGAGAGATTTATAAGCCTATTCACTAGGTAATGTTTGTAATTAATGGCCTCAAAATGGAAGACAACTGAAAGTCCCTTATAATTAAAGGGGGGGATGTTATATTCAAAACATAAAACAGGCAAAATTAATAAGCTAATCTATTCAAATAAATACAGATAAATCTCAAAATAATGTTAAAGAATAAAAAGATTACAAGATTAAAGAAAAATTTTAAAGTTTGCATGAAAAGTTAGATACACAAAATATGTTTCTTTCATGACTACATATAGGAATTAAATCATGGAATATTGTACATACCACCATTTCTTTAACGTAGTTGATTCAGAAACAGTAGAATGGAGAAATTTTGAAAATATGAATGAATATAAGGGAAATTCAACCTTATCTGTATTGTTTTATATTTTGACAAGAGATACAATGTAATTGTGAAAATATGTTAATATTCATTATTTGTAATACATGAGTTGTTGGAATAAAATTCGTATTTCTGAGTTGTTCTAAAAATTATTTATATAATCTGTTTTACAGAAGAATTCCAAAAACATGTTGTAGTTCCCCCTGTAAAAGTGAAAGTGGAGTTTAAGCCCCTTTCATCCTTTGAGGGTAAGCTAGGCTCTATTTCTAAGAATACAGTAGCTATAAGGAACATTATTATACTTGTTAGTGTAGAGAGCTGGCAACACTATATTATCCAAGTGATGAAGCTTAACATCACCAACCACAGTATGTGGATACCATGCAATCTCTGATATAAAGTGAGCAACATGGTATTTCAATTCCAATAGTCTCTCCTCCCCCCAAAATCTGCAACTTAAATCTAATCATGAGAAAAATATCACAGGAGCGCAGATTACAGGACATGCCACAGAATATTTGGCCATTACTCTTCAAGACTACCAAGGTCATGAAAAATAAAGGCAGAGAAACTGTCACAGTGGATTGGATCCTTGAACAGAAAGAGGAAATTGATGAAGACATTGCCAAATTCCAAGTAAAATCTGAAGTTAAAATCCAATAGGTAACATACTAGTAGCAGTTTCTTAGTTTAGACAAATATACTATAAAGTGTAAAATGTTAAAAAGAAGAAGCTATGTGAGGGGCAATACTTTATAATACTCCCTGCATTATCTTTGCAACTTATCTATGAATCAAAACATATTTTAAAATAAAATGTTAATTCAAAAATACTTATGACCCTAATTCTAAACATAAGAAAAAGTCTTTGTTCTTCTTACCAAAGAACAATTCCTGTTCAGCTTTCTAAAGCTATTTAAAAATTGAAGAGTTCTATGTATATTGTTTAGAATGATATAATCATAAATTTTACTATGGTAAACTAAGTTATTTGTACAGGATTGGCTTGCATTCACTATAGTTTGGAAAATTACTAGTATTGGCCTCAATTTCTTTGGATTTTCAAAAGCTTGAAAATCCTTGGGATTCCACACCTTGCACAACCTTACTCTTGTTGAAATCACGAAATAGATTTCACAGTTTTTATCTTAAAAGTTTTGGAGAGGGGCACCTGGGTGGCTCAGTCGGTTGAGCGTCCAACTTCAGCTCAGGTCATGATCTCATGGTCCATGAGTTTGAGCCCCGCGTAGGGCTCTGTGCTGACAGTTCAGAACCTGGAGCTTGCTTTGGATTGTGTCTCCCTCTCTCTCTGCCCCTCCCAAACTCACGCCCTGTCTCTATCAAAAAATGAATAAATGTTAAAAAAAATAAAAACAAAAGTTTTGGAGAATCTGGGCATTTACTGAAGGCAGTAAAGTTTTGAAATTATCGGGAAGCACTAATTTTAATTCAGTTCTAGCATATTACCTCTTACATATGCAAGGCATATAAGCACACAGTTTCCTGTCAACAAATGGATCTCATTATTCATGCTCTTGTTTTGAGAGTAGTTGTCAGTCCTATTAAAATTTTCCTTTTGCAAGCATAGCCAGTCTTTTTTGACTTATTTTTTTAAAATCACGTTTTTGACTTTCTATATTCTTAATTCCAACATGCTAACGAGTCCTGGGTTTTAGCATCTTCTATTTCCATTCATTTCTTTTCATTTCCCCATCTACTGTCATCTATGTGTTTATCTCTTTATGTTTTTCCAAACCATCCTGTATACCCTGTCACACTAGTTTTCCTATGGAATTTCAATAATTCTATTATATATTTAAGATCAATGATAAAAAAAAAAATAAACAGTCCAAAACCCAGGGATCCAAACTGGTGTTATGAGTCTTACAAGTAAATGATTCTGCATTTTTGAAAATAATGTCATTGAACAAATCATTTAACCCATTCTCACAATTGTACAGGGAGAAGGTTGAGCCAGCTGATATCTGAATTTTTTCCTCCTTTAAAAACACAACTAAATGATTTACAAATCATCTGCTGTTCCTAATACCGTTCTCACCTTTCATATAAAGATTAATCCTTAAGTATGAAGCTGATTGCACTTTAGAAAAACATTGTGTGTGTGTGTGTGTGTGTGTTGTGTAGGACTATGTGTGTGAAATAGTGTAACTCAACCTCCTTACGTGGCAAATCCTCTTTGCCAAATAAATAAATGCTTGTTTTAATTCAGTTCACTAAATGTTATGTAATTAGATGGCATTATGATTTATGCATTTCTTCATGTTGTACAAAGGAACAGTCCTCAGATAATTACCAATACTTGTTTAAGCAAGCAATTGCTTCATTGTCTGTATTGAAATCTACTTTCTAAAAGAATGATTTTTAATAGAACAGTACATAACCTGAATTTTGTACTTTATAAACCATGCATAAATAAGCAAAGTTCTATTCATTTTTGTCTTGTTTTGTTTTTGGTGTTAAGAAAGGAACGATATAAATAAAGTTTAAATGATACGATTATTTCATCAGTCATCTGGAAAATTCAAAGCAGATAACATAGCATTGATGTGGAGAATGGAAAGTAACTCAATAATTTTATACGCATACATTAGTAAAATCAACTGGCGAGTTACTCAAATACCAGTATCTTTTCTTCCCTGTACAATTACAGTTTCGATACCTGTCTGGCATAGTACTAGATAGAATTGGCCTAATCATTTTGCTTATTTGGACAGAGGGCATAATACATTTGCAATACTTTTCAGCTCCCTTTCATTAAACTATTGAACTGATTTTAATTCACCACATATTTCAGAGAAAAATACGGATCTTTGGAAATCAGATCCTTTAATTACTCAATTTGAATAGGTACACAACCGAGTTATCATTTTATAATTGCTCTTCACTTTGTATTAAATGAAAAATGCATAATGTTGAGGACATAACACCTAATACAGAAACAAATAGTGTTAAAAAAAAAGTGGGGCCTTGCACAGAACCATGAGGATAATGTGCCATGAATAGAATAATTAAGCCAATCCTCTGCACCTGAGGTCCAATCAAAACAAAAGGGGGGGGGAACAAAAATACTCAGCCATATTGAGACATAGGACATGGAGCTTAGTGTTGCTAGTATCTAAATTATGTGGAATGAGGCAAAATACGGCCTACTATAGAGCCTGTAGTCCAAAGGCTAATGATATTGTTCTCAACATTAGCTGAATATACCACATGTCTACTATATTATCAGTGTCATACTTTTTTGGGTCTAAGTAAAAGAATGACTTGGTGAGAAACATGCAAACCTGCAAACATACAAAAAACCCGAAAGTCCAATATTTTGACAGTATATGTTTATTAAGATGCTTATTCTTAATGTACTTAGACCTTATTTGCAAATACATTATTCTGCTTGCTATGTAGCCTATGTAACTTAACAAAATGCAAAAAAATGAAAAATTCAAATTTTCTGTTCACTCCTGATCTGCAAATCTCCTGTTCACTCAATGGAATTGATCAATAACATTTCTAAAAATATAGCATTTACTAGCTGGTATATACCGGAATTTTCTAATTTCATCTTTTACTAGTTTTCCATCTCTTCACGTAATTCTGTCAAACCTACTCCCTTTTTCTCAAATATGCCAGACATTTGCATTGGTTATTCCCTATGCCAGAATACAGCATGTCTAATTTAACATTTACTTCAAACTTTGCTCTAATATACCTCCCCTCAATAAGACCAACTCTGACCTCCATATTTAAAATTTCAACTTTTCCCAATGCTACATTTTTCATTCCACCATGTTGATTTACCTTAGTACTCCTCACATTTTAACTTCTCGTGTGTTTACTTATTCATTGTGTTTATTGTTATTTATCTGTCTCATCCTGCCAGATTGTAAACTCACCATGGTCCATGATCCTGTTATGCCAATTACTGATAGGACTTTAGAACTTAGAACTGTATCTGGCAGATCAGTAGGCACTTGGTAAATATTTGTTAAATAAAAGATTAGATTTATTAGCAAGAAACTAAATTGGTTTATTTGAAATATATTCCTTGAACTTTAATGGATTTTCTTCATGTAAATTTGTTGTAACATTTGTCCCTGATATACATATTTTGTTTTTTGAAAGCATTAAAGTATTGAACACTTAAAAACATTAGGAAAAAAAAAGTAAAAGGGATATTATCTATGTGTTTTAAATATTTTTCTTTTCAGCACTAGATAAGCTGTAATAGTATACAAAACTACATGATTTATCCAGTTTGAATATTCAGTCCAAAATCAGAAATGCTTATTTTCTTAAACACCATCCCTAAAATAGAAATGTAGGTATAGACTAATGACATAATAATTGATTTGCCAGCCTAATTTCTTACTATCTGAAACAATCTTTTCAGCATTAGAAAGGAATATCACACCAGCCTTCAACCTGAAATCACAGAAGTTGCTATTTCCACAAGATATTTAAGGCCTTCAACAAAGAATCTATTATTGCATTGAAGTTGATCACATCTTATAGAGTAACCAGATCTAAAGCTATGAAAATAGGTACAGGGTGAAAATAAATTACCCTAAAAGGGCAGTGTTATGATTGAATTATATCCCCCAAATTAATGAAACTCATGTGACTATATCTGGAGATGGGGCCTTTTAAAGAGGTAAAGTTAAATGAGGTCATAAGGGTGGGTCCTAACCCATTATGACTAGTGACCCCATATAAAGAGGCACTAGGAGAGTTGTGAACAGAGCAAAGTTCATGTGAGGGCACAGCAAGATTGTGATCTTCTACAAAGTAAGGAAAGAGACCTGTGGAGAAAACAAACCTGAAGACACCTTAATCTTGGACTTCTACCCTCTAAAGAGGGAGAAAATTAATTTCTATCATTTAACTCACCCAGTCTGGGGTATTCTGTCATGGTAGCCTTAGTGGGAGAATCTAGGGAGAATGAAAGTGTTTCATTATCTGACCTTTATTTTTGTAAATGACAAGAATCATGTTCATACCTTTTTATAGACATTACACTGTTGTCCATTATTTAGAAATTGCACAGGTTTTTTTACATCCATATTGTAATGTCTCAAGAAACTCTGGCTCTGAGAATACAATAAGTATCTGCCTTCCTGTGCTAAGCACTTTCCGATATGTTATAGTCTAGAATAATAAGTAGCACATTAAAAGGTATTCTTTAAATCTCTGCTAATAATTCTAATGAATATGCACTTTAGTTTTACATGTTTAGGATATTCTCATTGCACTGGCTTTTGATCAATTAAGTTAAATATACATAGGCTTACAGTTTATCAGAAGTAATTTTTTCAGGTAACATAGGCAATTTATGAGCTGGAGTATTGCCCGATTATTTTACCTGCTTGTCACAGTAGCATCATTCTGTATAAAGTTATCTTCTGTAGAGAGATATAGCCCAAAATGTACGCATCCACAAGCTTTTCTACTGAACACACATGCACCCATACCAAAGTTACATACCACTACTGACGCAAATGACTTGTACAGTTGGACCAAAGACGCAAGACTGACCTTCCGTGGAACATGGAAAATGGACAACAAGGGAAACTGATTACTGTGATCTACCAACTTTGGGAAACATACAAAATACTTTCATTTGGATATCTTTTACTACTTATTAGGAAACTATATATGTGTTTTAATATGGGAATTATTACACAAAGTTTGCTGAAGGAAAAGATTCAGGTGAAAGGAAGGAATTTACAATGGAGGAAGAAAGGCAACAGAATTTGATAGACAATAGTAAATAAAAACAGCTGACTCGTTTTATTAATAAAATAATTATACCCTGTTAACTATCACGTTGGAGCATAGGGAGAACACTTGGAAACAAGTCATTTTTCAATTATGTGAGCAAAGACATTTTACTCACATTTTCAGAGCAGGGAGATCACCTTTTATTCTGAAACAGTACTTGCTAAAGAATGCGTTTTAATTCAATACATTTATTTTAGACATAGCCTCTTCATTTTCTTTAACTCAAATAACCACCTGTCCACTGAATTATAGGAGTGAACTTCCGTGAAGAGATTTGTCAGATGCTCATAAACTTAGTCATTCTCTTTATTAGTGCACTCACCCATGTGGGCTTGGATATGGCTATCAGAGTCGCATGCAGTGATAGAAACCAGAAAAAAAAAAAATAGTAGTCAATGAACAACAGGGAGGTTAAATGACTGTCATGAAAGTGAAACTGAGCCCAGCAGTTTTGCAAAATATTTTTATAACCACTATTACACTAAGGTCCCTAAAACACTAATCAAGTTTCCTTTAGTTATTAGGTTTCCGGAGATGGTCTTTTCATTGATGTCTGATTTTGCACATCCTAATTCTTCTGGTACTGATGTTAAGCTTCTCTGATCTGCTGGCATTTATTCAAATTTTCTAGATCGACTCAATGACCTATACTTTGTGAAGACACTTTCAAGGTGAATTATTCATTTTTTGCGCTCAAGATCATTTGTACATATTTCTGTTAAAGTATATGTCATTTATTCAACATTGGATTTCAGTATTTGCCTCATGCAATTGCATTCCGTCAGAACACAGTATCTTATTCATTTAACAATGCTTTTGTTATATAAATATATGCTGTGAATAGTCAAATATGAAATACTGTTTGCTAATTCAAATGAAATAATGAGGAAATATATTCCCAATGAATTCACTTAGCTACACTCTTAAATTGCAGATATATAGATTAGCTTTAGATTTAACCAGAACAAACATGGTATACTGAGGAAAAACAAAAAGCATATATTCACTTCCAGAAGTATTGAAACCAGAGCTAAACAAAATGACATTTTCAAAGAATATAGAATCTCATAGAAGTTTTACAGAGAGCCATGTGATAAATCAACTTAGTGAATTCAATTTTAGAAAGTTTTAGAAAACTAGTGAATTTTAACTTTAGAAAAAATATGCATCAGATAAATTTCTTTAGATTAAAAGGAAGTATTGGACTCTGAGAAGCAGAGGTGGATTTGAAGTTCTGCCAGTGATAATAACTAAGTGGAGAAAAACAGAAAACTGCCTCACCTGTAGACTACAGTTCTCTTATTTTTGAGTGCCCAAGACTGGTGGTAGCTGGGGCAGGGGCAACACCACTTATTACAGAACTCATAGGAAGTCAGATATTAGACCTCCCTCCTCCCCTTCAGCGATTCCTAAGTTTTATGTCCTAAATCTTAGAAACAGAGACCCATTTGAAGAATTTGAATCCAGAAGAAACCATGCAAGGAACAAAGAATCATTTTAAAATCCGTATGATTGAATTGTATTTCCTTCTACTCTTCTGAGTTAGTCACCACATTTCTACTTCCTGTCTTCTATTTATGAAATTTTAGTGCACTCCTACCAGCTGTATCCTTCTGTATAGATTAACATATTTCATTGCATTTTGGTGGGGGTACTGGTAGACAAAGGAGATAAATATGTATGGGAAATCAACTATGATTAAACTCTCTAATATTTGAAACTTCTATCCTGATTAAGTATATTCTGTTATGAATAAAAACTCATTGTAAGATTTAATATTACAAATGGATTTAAATATTTTACTTAAGCTACTGATATTAGAAATTTTATACTGTTTCCAAAATCTTCCATTAAATTAGACATTAAAAGGACTATCATACAGAACAAGTTTTTTTTTTTTTTTTTTTACATAAAAGTTCTCTTATAAAACAAAGCACACTGTAGGTTTAAAAAAAATACAAAGTGAAGGTACCAGGAGGACATGCATAATTGAATTTTGATATATATTGCCAAATTTCTTCCTAAGAATTTTGTCATTTCCACTGCTACCCTAACAAAGTGCTGCTGTGGTCACTTTGTAATGTGACATTACAAAACTCTAGTGGAGCCATTCCCATCACAGTCTGTATCAATGGATGCCCCTGGAGACAGAAAATTCCCACATAGAATTATCGGATCAATTTGTGAAGTGAACACCTAAACTGAAGATTTCTTTCTAAATAGATAATCAAATGTCACAGAATCATCTATTGAATATTTCTCTTGCCTAATAGAACTTGGTCTCTTTCTTTACTTAACTTATAGAAAAAAAAATAGGATCTTTCCTGGATGAGTAAGCAGAAATGATCCCCAAAGATGCCTGTGACTTTAATCACTAGAACCCAGGAATATGTTACTTTACATGATAAAAGGGGTTTTGCTGATTCAGTTAACAATTTAGAGAGAAGATCATCATGGACTGTTCAGGTTGGCCTAATGTAATCACAACAGTCCAAATAAGAGGAAAGTGAGTCATAGAGAAAGCTATAAATGTGGCAGGTGGGGTTGGAAGAGGTTACAACATTGGATTTGAAATGGAAGTAGGAGCCATGAGTCAAGGATTATAAGCATCCTCTAGAAGCTAGAGGAGACAAGATCAAGATGCTCTCCTAGAGCCTCCAGAAGGAATGCACCTCGCTAATCCATTCTAGACTTAACTCTGGAACTGTGAAAAAGTTTGCCTCATTTTAAGTCAGTAAATTTGTGAAAATTTCTTTTACAGCCACAATATGAAACTAACACTCTGCATTGCTAATTCCATTCCATTAACCAGTACTGCCTAAGTGTTTTGAAGGCACACTATGCTTCTCCCGTCATTGGCAATTAGTACAACAAATGTTAATTGCTATTTGCTTTTCAATGCACCCAACTCCCAACCACAAGAAAAGCAATAAGCTTTTTTTTTAATTGTTTCAGGTTTTTATTTAAATTCTGGTTTGTTAACATATAGTGTAATATTAGTTTCAGGAGTAGAATTTAGTGATTCATCACTCACAAACAACCAACACACTGTGCCATCTCAACAAGTGCCCTCCTTACTACCCATCACCCGTCTAACTCATCCACCCTCCCCCACTCCCACTGCTATAGCCACCCACCTCCCCTCCAGCAACCCTCATTTTGTTCTCTGTAGTTAAGTCTGTTTTATGGTAATGGTAAGCCTTTTGAAGCAAGATCTTCTTCATTCCCTATTGTATTTTCAATGCCTAGTAAATTACACATTGGAGGCAAGAACTATTGCATGAATTGATAGGGTTTTTTATTGATCCTGTGAAGGAGGTCTTTTATAATTTTATTTCAAATTTATATTATTCATCCTGATGTATTACTAACGTGTACCATTTCAAATGTTTTCCAAAGAGGTGATCGCTACAAAATATTTAGAGAGGAACATTTCAAAGATTCTGTATAGACCCTAAGTTTTATCATTAGGGCAAATAAGACCATCATAAAGCTTTGTAATTACAAGGTACATTTGGGGCCTTCCCAATGTTTCCACTGATTTGACTTTTGTTTTAAATTAGTGAGACTATAAAAAATGAACTCATGTAAACTTTTCCCACGTATATTACTACAACAGTGTCTCTTGCTCTTTCATTACTAAGAAAGTTTTTGCTGCCCTTGGCGATGTTATTGTGTGCTAGTCTGTTGTATTCTGCTTAGGGTTTCTCTGGCACAGAAGAAATCTCCAAGTGATCATATTTCCATTTCAGTTTTCCACCATGAAAGATTATATCCAGTCTACAGGAACTATTTAGGAACTAGTCATTTGTTGAATTACAAATGTAGGGTCACATTTTCCTGAACCTTCATTTTACATTAAACTACATATGTTACAGTTATTCAAGTAAAATCATTTATGGCCCAAAGCAGATTATAAAACAGACTCCAAATAGACTATAGGTAAAAAGCAAAGCTTATGACTGTAGTTTGTAGTCTGTAGTTTGGCTTTTACTTAACCACTTTACCAGATTCCCTTATTTTGACAGTTTCACATTTTTTAGATATACCCTTATACTTACAGAATAGAATGATCTGACTTCATTAAAAATTTATATGCCTTATTGATGTTTTATATCACTGTTTTAGAAGAATTTTTATTTTTTGAAAGTTTGGGTCATCAGAGTTTTACTATTTTTTTTATGTTTATTCATTTTTGAGACAGACACAGTGCAAGTGGGAGAGGGGCAGAGAGAGAGAGAGAGAGAGAGAGAGAGAGAGAGAGAGAGAGAGAGAGGAAGGAGAGAATCCAAAGCAGACTCCAGGCTCCAAGCTGTCAGCACAGAGCCTAATGCAAGGCTCAAACCCATGAACTGCAAGATCATGACTTGAGCCAAAGTCGGACACTTTGAGCCACCTGAGTGCGCTGAAGTTTTGTATTTTTAAACTAATAATGAAAGCAAGGGCGTTATTTATAGCACTTGTATGTAAACTCCTTTATGGACATTCATTCCTACTGCAAAATATTTATATATTTGAAATTTATTTTCAATTTTAAGTGTTGTTATATTTCAAATATGAGCTCAGAGGGTGGAGGAATGAGGACTATTTTATTCAACAAACATTTATGGAGCTCAGATCAAAAGCCAATGACTGTCCAAAAATTATTCAGATAAAATAACTATCACTTTCAGGAAATTCAGAATACTTGACAATCACAGTCCAGATTGCCGTGATCCATGTTACTGAGAATGCATCTCAGAATATGGTTCTAACCCAGGGCAGTAGGAGGGCAAGAAGTTTATAGGAAAACTTTTTCTTTAATCTATTCAGTTCACATTTGTATGTGTCATCTGTACTCTCCACAGTAAAAGTCATTAACAGACAGTAAAATTGTATTGTAATAAGTTCCCTGAAACAAAGCCTAAGTAATATTTTATAAATCACTGAGTGTTTATAATTGCAATAAATTGAATGCTTAAAAATCATTCTATCCTTAATGATGTTATATAGAATGATTTGCTAATTATCTGTCTTGATATCTTTAACATGAAATGAGCATTTCTTGGAATTAAACCAAAAAAAAAGAGATACCACTGCAGCTTTACAAATGAGGTAATTGTGGATTAAGGAATTGGGTACTATGACCGAGGTTACATAAAAATTGGAGTAATTTATGCATTTATATTGAACCATTACCACCACTCTTAATATTAGTTTTTTTCCCACTTTATTTTGTTTACAATTCCCAAGTATATAGCTGTACCTAAATAGTTGTTCCTTGAGGAATTACATTACATATCCATCTAACATTAAATATTGGATATACATGTAATATACTATAAACACACAAATTTTAGATCTAAACATTTCCAGTTGAAAACTATAAATGTGAAAACTTATACAAAACTGAATTCATTTTCTCCCCCACACCTGAGCCATCCAGTTTTTCTTGTATTGGTTACTAGGCAATTCCTTCACTTGCTTAGGCCAATATTTGAGTCAACCTTGATTGTCTCTTTATCACATACCTTGCATTCTTTCTACCAGAAAATTGTGGAGACTCTATATTCAAAATGTATCAATCTAAACACATCTCACAACCCTGGTCCCCCATCATAGTTTATCCTCAATATCACAACAACAGGGATCCTTAAAAAAAAATCTACTGAGATTGGGACATTCCTCTGCATACAACCAAACTCAACTCCCTAATTCAGTCAAGATAAAAGCTACATCAAGGCCCTGATCTTTCCTCCCACTACTTCTGATAGCATTTCCTACCACTCTCCCAATGGTTCACTGTTGCAGCCATAATGGCTTTCTTACATTTCCTGGGACCAGTCAAACATCCTCCCACATTGGGGTCTTTGTACCCATTCTAGTTCTGCCTTGTACTACTTTTCTCACTGATAACCGATGCCAACTCTCTTTCAAATCTCTACTCTCCCATTTTATTTCTCCTACCTCTTTAGCATTTGGTTATGTACTATGAGATGTATAATTTACTTATTATAATTATTGTATGTATCAATTCGAATGTAAGCTTCTTAAGGGCAAGGATTCTTGTTTGTTCCCTTGACATAGCCCAGGATCTGGATCATGCCTGGCATAATTAGGTGTTCTACCAGTATCAGATGAATGAATTTTAAAAGGTGGGATACTAAAACAATGTAGCGTCATATTGGAATCATCTCTGAAATAGAGAATGTCTTAATAAAAGTAGGATAAAGAATTGTTTTCAGATAACTTCACTTTATTCAGAAAGTACATTTGAATCAGGTATAGTCCTTTTAATCTTAAATATACCAATTATACTTGTCAGATAATTCAAAAGTTTAACTTTTTATACTCCAATAAATACACTTTGCACATATTTCATATTATAACTGGTTTTTCCTTTTTAATAATACAAAATTACAACTGTATAATTTCTAGTTTATGTCATAAATATACTGTTTTATTTATCTTTCCATGGTAGAGTTTCCCTTTTCCAAACTTTTGGATATAAATACTAAACTGAAAAACTCACATTCAGCCTTGAAAAAAAAGACCCCACTTAGTCCTTTGGATCATATGATCCTTGACCCTGTAGTTTCATGTAGTTTCAATAGCCATGTCTGCCAAACTGAAGATTGAAAACCAATTCTACCTCCTGCTGTTGCTGCTCAGGACTGTATTACTGAGCATTTGAAAAGACACCTTCTCAAAAACAGCATGGAGTAAACTGCTTTCTAATATGAGAAAAACAACCTTTACTCTGAACATCACTGGAGGGTGAATCTCATTCTCTGAGCTCTTTGCTTCGTGTTGAATGAGTTTTCCAGACAGAGCTCTAGATATTATCAAACGCTCTCACTAACATACACACAGCAAATATAATTTTCTGTAACACTGCCTCTAACTTTGCATTTTAAACCAAGTACACAAGTCTTAAAACTTGGACACAAATCTTCTCTTCCTTTTCTTCCCCCATTTTGTAACCAGAAATAACTTGATTTAAAGACCTTAAATGTATTCATGACTGCAACCTCTGATTTACACTTTGAAGTACGTATTGGTCATGGTTGCCGCTATAGCTGAAATACCGACTTTGCTCTGGTTTCGGTTATGGTTGTTTCCTCCTCAAACTCCATCATAATCATGCAGCTGTATGCGTGTGTCTTCCACAGCAACACATACTGCTTTTCATTCGAGTCATTTGATAAGGAATTATTTGGCACAATTTAGTTGTTTGGCAGTCATCACATTTTCTTTTAAATTTTTTTTTTTAAGGTTTTATTTATTTTTGAGACAGAGAGACACAGAGCATGAATGGGGGAGGGGCAGAGAGAGAGGGAGACACAGAATCGGAAGCAGGCTCCAGGCTGTGAGCCATCAGCCCAGAGCCCGATGCGGGGCTCGAACTCACAGACCGCAAGATCGTGACCTGAGCTGAAGTCGGACGCTTAACGACTGAGCCACCCAGGCGCCCCGGCAGTCATCACATTTTCAAAGGCAGTGCTGTCCAGCAGTTAGTTTTTAGTTTTTAAAAATAATTTTTCTGTATTTAGTATTAATAGATGATTAGAGGCCACTTGACAAAACCCAAGACCCATACTAAGAAAAATTATATGCAATATACAAATAAAGAAACTGATTCAGTAAATGTAATAAAAATCAAGTATCTTAAATGAGAAAACACTGATAGCTTTAACATTAACCAAAATTTTTATAGAGTATCTGGCTTCAAGATAAATGCTTAAAAAAGATCAAAGTTTAAAAAAATATTCTGGAAAAATACACAAAAATGGCAATGGAAAATATTCTACTTTAAATTGTAACCAAAGTTAAAATGATCTGGTATCAATTTTACAAATATACAGGGGACCTACATGAAGAATGACATTAAGAGACAACAGAGAATCTGAATAAATGGAAAAGTATATGTTTTTGGATGGGAAAAATCTAAATTTAATGACATCAGATTATTACACAGTTTTAGTAAAAATTTCATTTGAATTACAATAGTTTCTTAGAATTAGATAAAGTGAATGTTAAGTTCAAGAGTTTAGCCCCCATATAGCTTTACACATTACAGTAAATGCAACAGTGAGAGTCAGTTTGTCACCTTATGAAGCCACTTTAATATCTTGATAATGGCAAAAGGATAGTAAATTAAACACAAGGGAAAGGATGGCACTTCTTGATGATATGTTACTCAATAACTACAGGAAAAAAAAAACGACTGAATATTTCAATCTTAGATCACATAGAAAAATATATTCCAATATGATTAACAACTTAGATGTCAATAATTGAATAAAAATCTAGCATGGAAATTTAAAAGACTAAATTTATTATATAAGGACGAATACCTCACTTCAAGATGACAAAATTGTAAACTACAAAATGAACATTTGTAAATGTTCTTTTAAAATGTTTAGTTGTAGGAAATATACAATTTCTCCATTGGAAAAATATTTTTAATACAGAAAGGAGAAAAAGTAACTTGTATAGTTTGTGGAGAAAAAGCCTTCAGTAGATGAAAAAATACTATGAATAAAAGAGCAAATTCAAATGGTCAAAATGTATGAAGATGCTCAATCAATAGTCAGGGACATACAAATTAAAAGTGAATTATCAATTTATGTCTATCAGACTGGCAAAATTTTTAAATAGCTATGCAACGAGTTGCTTAAAATGCAGATGAATTTTGTACATTGCTGACAGAAATGTTCCATGTCAAAGTCTCTTTAAGACTATCAGAAAATATCTATTAAAATTTAAAACTCTTAAACCATAATACACAGCCATTCCAACCCTAAGCAGCTGCATGCAGCACAAGAATAAAGTGTCAATTCTTATGTACACATATGGAGAATGGATATTACAGCACTAACCTTAGACAAGAACAGGAAGCAATGGATGATTGGCTAACAGTATTGTGATCTATCCAGGGAATGAACTACTATATATTTATGTAAAAGAATCCATGGAGTTTGCAGATGTATTATGTCTAACAGTGTTATGTTGATAAAAGATGCATAAAATGTGCTTAAATTACGCCCTTTTTACCCCACTTTTTAAAAATATTTTTAAATTTATTTTTGAGAGAGTGAGAGTACATGTAGACACATGGGTAGGGGAAGGGGGGAGAGAGAGAGAGAAAGAGAGAGAATCCCAAGCATGACTCAATCCCACAAACTGAGATCATGACCTGAACCAATATCAAGAGTTGGATGCTTAACTGACTAAGCCACCCAGGCACACTTATTATTTTTTTTAAACATTTTTTTTAAAAACAATGAGGGAATGTATGTGGTATATCTAAAAATGGAATAAGGAAGAGACATATGAAAAGTGCATTTAGTAGACTGTTAAACATGGCATAATGCATAAAAATATGTCATGGTCCTTATATGTACATTATACATACATGTATTTTTATGGATAAATAGATGTGTGACAGTATCATACCAAAATATTTATGTTGCCATTCCAGGATGTTACCTAACCTGTGCCTAAAATTTTTATATTTCATTTATATATATATATTTTATTAACGTTTTATTTTTTATTTTTGAGACAGAGACAGAGCATGAACGGGGGAGGGTCAGAGAGAGAGGGAGACACAGAATCTGAAACAGGCTCCAGGCTCTGAGCTGTCAGCACGGAGCCGGATGCGGGGCTCGAATTCAGACTGTGAGATCATGACCTGGGCCAAAGTCGGATGCTCAACCGACTGAGCCACCCAAGCGACCCTTCATTTATATTTTTTTAATGAATATATTATGTAATCAGGATATACGAAGATATTTTCATTGTAGATGAATCAGACTTACAATTAAGCTAAATGTTTTAATTTACTATTAAGTGGTTTCATTATTTTAATGATGTAGGAATAAAACTCTCCCCCTTACACTTAAATATCAAGATAAAACCAGTACCTCTTTAAAAAAAAAAAAAAAAAAGACGACTTTTCTTTCCTTTGAATTCCTCTGCTTTACTTTACACTGCTACTTTTAACTACAAGTCTATTTTAACAGGTAATTTAAAACTCTAATGCTATTATAACGTGTCATAAAACGTAACTTGAAGGAAATAATGTAAGAGAAGTTATTAATATTGAACACATACTTCAACTAGTTTTTAGCAATCATCATCATGAGCTATAAAGAATCATTTAGTGCTCATTTCTAGTAAATAAAAAAAAAAAAAAGGTAAGTAGATAGAGAGTATAGACTTTCCAAACATTAAATACTTAGTGATATTTATTGTTTTTTTCTGTGAGCATTAAAAATTACCCCCCCCCCCCAAAATTCCAGAAACATTTTCATGGTACCATTTATAACACCAATAATGGATAAAAGCCAGAAAGAGTACTGACTCATCTCTCAGCATTTTTATAGTAAAGCCAATCTAAGTACACAAACTTTTAAGACAATTGAGTTTCATATTCCTTAGTCTGAGCCTCAATATTTTTATTTTGCTCCATTTAAATATATCATTCAGCCTCCTAAATAAAGTTCTTCCATCTGTAAATTGAACAGAATTCTAAGTATATATTCAGTTAGGTGGAGATTTCATTATCAAATCAAGAGATTGATTTACGGCCATCTCTATATAGACATCCAAACTGCATCTGAGAGAGTGAGCTGTGGCAATCCTAGTGAATAGGGTAGATACGTTCATCTTGTTAAATAACTTTAAATGCTAACACCATACTAATCTTTTATTGTATCTCCAGCATGGCCCTTTTCCAACCTTCAAAACTTTTTTTAAATTATTTTTAATGATTTTTGAGAGAGAGAGAGACAGACAGAGACAGAGCATGAGCAGGGGAGGGGCAGAGAAAGAGGGAGACACAGAATCCTAAGCAGCTCCGGGCTCTGAGCTGTCATCGCAGAGCCTAATGCTGGACTCAAATTCACACAGGAGCCATGAGATCATGACCTGAGGCAAAGTTGGAGGCTTAACTGACTGATCCATCCAGGTGCCCCCTGACATCCAAACTTTAATCCAACTGACTGTTTATATCTACACTCAGATCCCTTTAAGAAATATCATGTCCACAATTCAACTTCTGATAGCTCTCCTCTAAAACAAAACAAACAAACAAAAACAAAACCAAACCCAACTCATTCCTCAGATTTGCACATTTCAGTTAAAGGCGACTGCATCCTATCAGTTGCTTAGGACAAAAATTTGAAGTCATCATGTTTTGTTTTGTTTTTTCTTTTACATACAGTCTATCATATTCTGTTGGTTTATATTTAGATTCCCATGTTTTACCACCTCAACTGCTACCATGCTTGTCCAAACCACAACCCTCTCTCTCCTGGGTACTCAGAGCACATACAAGAATTCCTTCTGACTCCTCCCTTTAGAGTCTATTGTTTTGTTTTTTGAGGGGGGTGCAGAGGGAGAATCTTAAGCAGGCTCCATGTCCAGCACGGAGCTCCGATATGATGGGCTCCATAGCATGACAGTGATATCATGATCTGAACCAAAATCAAGAGTTGAACACTTAACCATCTGAGCCATCCAGAGGCCTCTCCAGTCTATTGTCAGTCTATCAATTATATCATTCTTCTCATAACCATCTTTTTGCTCAAGGTAAAAGGCAAGGTTATAGAAGATCTTAGGTGATCTGGTTTTCTTTTTCTTCATTATCATCCTGATTTTATCTCTTCATGTTTAATCTATACTGGGACACCTCAGATCTCATAGCCATTCAACTATTTTCTGTCATGGGTTGTCTTCCTCCAGCTATGAACATGGCTCACTCCCTTAAGGTTTTGACCAATGTTGCTTATTCAGGGAGGCCTATTAAAATAACCCAGTTTAGAACTGCATGTCTGCCTCTAAATATTATACTTGTCCCCATGTTTACTGTTGGAAAACTAAAATCCATGTAAATTTTAAAAGGAAATGTAAAAAAAAAATAGTACATCTCTATCTCTATATGCTCTAGGAAAAGAGGTCATGGGATCATTAAACTTTAAACCTCAAGTTATAAAAGAAAACAACTTAGGCATCAAAAGTATTAAAGATTATATGACAGATTCCATAAGCTAAAATAAGATACATTAGACTTTTTACACAAGTTATAGAGGAAGTATTTATAACCACAATTTGCAAAGTTAGCTTTCAAAATAAAGGCTTTTTTCCAATAGGGAATGGACAGATGTTATAGGTAATTCATAGATTAAGACAAACAAAACACCTATGAAACACAAAGGCAATATAGTCCAGAAACAACCTAACTCCATCCCACAGAAGTAAAATCCTTTTTCAAAGCTTTATTAACAAATGTATTCATGTGCATTGCTAGTTTTGGAGAATAAACCAGGAAAAAAGTAAATACCACTAATAAGCGAATATGTAAATACATTTTGGTAGGTCTACACTAGAGGATATTCTACAGCCATTAAGAGACGTGACTTATTGTTTAAATTGACTTGGTAGAGTTTTCATGAGGTTTTGTTGAGTTAAAAAAAAATGTAAGATGTAAAATACATGATTCCAGTTTGGTAAATTAATGGCCAAAAAACCTATTTGACTGTGTATATACATATACTTGTATATATAGGTATTATATATATTTGGCATATAGGATATTTTATTGTATTTTATATACACCACACATTAGGTAGCATTATATAAGCATGGAGTTATTAGGGAAGTATACATATTAGATTAACATGGGTTACACAGGATTATTTGGAGTTACTAAGGAAAATGGATTGCTAATAAGGTGGAAAGAAAAGAGAATAAAGGGAAAATAAGGGGAAAAATATACCCAAACACAGCATGTATAGTATGATTTTATGGATCCATTTTTCTAAGCTCAAGTATGTCTATTTGTATGACATTTAAGTTATTTATTTGAAAGAGAGAGCACACGCACGAGCAGAGAAGGGTCAGAGAGAGAGGCAGAGAGAGAATCCCAAGCAGGCCCCACACTGGCAGCACAGGGCTGACACAGGGCTCAAACCCACAAACCATAAGATCATGATCTCAGCCAAAATCAAGAGTTGGATGTCCAATGGACTAAGCCACCCAGGAGCCTGTGTATGACGTTTTAAAGTAAAAATTTAAAACACAAGGGGAAAATTAGGCTTAGAAATAAAAAGGAAGTATTATCAATTATTAGGTGTTACCAGATGATCTTCCCCACTGTTTAAAGTATTCCTCTTGATCTACATACGAGTGAAAACATATGGTATCTTTCTCTGACTGATTTATTTCATTTAGCGGAACACTCTCCAGTTCCATTCAGGTTGCTACAAAAGGCCAGATTTCATTCTTTCTCATTGCCAAGTAGTATTCCATTGTGTATACAAACCACAATTTCTTTATCCATTCATCAGTTGATGGACATTTAGACTCTTTCCATAGTTTGGCTATTGTTGAAAGTTCTGCTATAAACATTGGGGTACAAGTGCCCCTATGCATCAGCACTCCTGTATCCCTTGGCTAAATTCCTAGCAGTGCTATTGCTGGGTCATAGGGTAGATCTATTTTTAATCTTTTGAGGAACCTCCACACTGTTTTCCAGAGTGGCTCTAGAAGACCACGGGGGAGTTACAGAGAGGGAAGGGGGCAAACCCTAAGAGACTCTTAAATACTGAGAATAAACTGAGGGTTGATGGGGGGTGGGGAGGGAAGGCAAAGTGGATGATGGGCATTGAGGAGGACACCTGTTGGGATGAGCACTGGGTGTTGTATGGAAACCAATTTGACAATAAATTTCATATTAAAAAAATAAAATAAAATAATAAAGTATTCCTCTTGATCAAATGTTCTAAATAAATAAAATAATGAACAGATTGCAAAAATCAATTTGAAACAGGGGCTAAGAGTACATGAAAGTGTATGAAACACTATGAAACCAACAGACAATGATACAGACTCAGCATGAGGACAGAGTGTAAGTATTCAGACACCACATTTCATAAAGTGTTCATCAATATTGTAATACATAAAAGCTGATAATGCTTAATCTCACCCAGACATGTTTTGTTATTATACACACATAAAATATAGTTTATATAATTTTTACAGAATATATAATTTTATTCCAGAGAGTGTATTTCGTTATTTCAAGGAGATGGATCTAGTTTTATAACCCTCAATTCTGAATTGTAAAAATGCTTCAGCTGTAAGTAGGACCTTACTACATGCATCAAATGACCTCTGTAGTCACTTCCTCTTTGTCTTTTTTAAGTCACACCTCTAACTCCTTAGATATGTCAAATTCAATGAATTTATCTTTAAAAATATCTTATGTTCACACATACACATAGATTTCTCAAGGAAACTGGATTATCATTTGAGAAGTCATATACTATTTTGAATATGCATTTGCCTTAACTCCAACTCAACAAATTCTCCATATACTTAAGTGACAACCTGATTGTTTCTACAACTCGAAGACAGAAGATGATTGGATTCTGAAGACATCAGTCTGACATATTGTTTAATTAACATGATACTGAAATAATTAGCAAGATGTAGTATCACATGTCTTGTTTAGGTTGTTGATTTCATTGCAAAATACATATAACAGAAAGGTTTATGCTGAAATACAATTTTCCACAATACTCATGAGCTCACTTAACCCAGTTGCCTACTAATGATTAATTACCTAAAAGACACAACATTATTAAAGGTCACATTTGATTTTTTAAAGTAATTTAAAGTTGAAGAGAATCTAAGTCTCCTTCCCCATATTTCCCCATATATTATAATCAAAATTAAAAAATGTTACTTACCCACTGACACAACTCAATGACTATCCATTGTGTGTTCCTTTGAGTGAACTCTACAACCAAACATTCACTACTATAGACAACTACAAGCTGCTATTGCAATCTCATCCCCACTGTTAGATTTCATTTACTTATTATGCATTGGTCATACCCTATTTATTTCAGCTTTTTAATCTTCATATGGGGAATTACTCAATGGGATGATTACCCTCTGTACCTAACCCTACTTATCTCTGCAGCTGCATCTCATTATTTCTTTCAAAAGCTATTTTTTGCCTTTTGACCCATTGCCAACTATCAATAACCCCTCTCCTTTTTGCTCCAGTATTTCTCTCTCTCTTTTAAACCATGTCTCATATTTTCTTCTTTTATCAATGTAATTACATTAGTTTACCCCAACTAGACCATAAGCTCCTTGAACAAAGTTATCATGTCTTACGTAGGTTTGCATCTCATAAGGGCTAGTGCAGTGGTTTCCTTTTACTCAAAAGTCAGTAATAAGTGTTTAGCCTCACTAACAGAAAGGCTTGTATTCTAGAATGCCACCCTTAATCTGAGGGTGAACAGAAGAATGGAAATTGAATACGGGTTCCGAGTTCCTTAGCATGAAGTCTTTTTGTGTATTGCTGTTTTGTGTAGTATTTTATTGTGGACAAAAAACATTTACATAAACACCTATAAATTGGTAGATTTAGTATTAGAAGTGTAGTCTCCTTACACACAGCCTCTACATAAATGTTTTCCTATGAATTTAGTTCAAAAGCTAAATAAATTTGAAGATATTACTGTACTAAAAGTAGAATAAGAGATAATGTAGGCTAGCCAAAATGGATGCAGAATGTATTTCTCCCTGAAGGGACTAGAGTAACAGAGGAATGAGAATTTAAACAAACTTAAAATCATGACCAAATTATACATATATCAAATTTTAATAACAGGTATATGTACAAGCCATGTCACATATTGTAGGGGTAGGGAAAAGAGATGTATTAGGTATCATTCCAGATACTAAAAGAGGCCTGATATTATTGTCTAACTGGATCCCCACAAAAATACTATGTAATGGGTATTTTCTATCCTTTTGCATATATGGAAAAGGGCAATTATATCCATGTCACACAACTAATGACTAGTAGAGCCAGGATAAGATCCTTCGTCAAAATCACGTCAAACCTCTTTTGTACAGTTCTTAACATGCCTGGTCTTTGATCTTTCAGACTTTTAAGATAATTGCCACCTAGTCAGAGAGACCCTCTCTGGCCACACTGGTTAATACAATCGCTACCAATGACCATGGTTCCTTTCATAATGTTCACCACATCTTACTCTTTTGGGGTTTTATAACAAAATATCTCAAACTGAGTAATTGATAAACAACAGAAATTCATTACTCACAGTCCTGGAGGCTTTATGTCTGAGATCAGGGTGCCAGCCGATTCAGGTCAAGACCCTCCCCTGAGCCAGTCTTTTCTTATCCTCACCTGGTAGAAGAAGCAAAAACGCAGCTGAATCTCTCTTTTATAAGGATATTAATCTTATGCTCCGCCCTGATGACCTTATCACCTCCCAAAGAATCCCCCTACTAATACCATCACATTGGGCATTAGGACTTAAACATATGACTTTGAGGAAGACATACATATTCAGACCATAGCAACGACCGTCTGTATCTTTCTGATTTATTTAGTTATTTGTCATCTGTATCTCCCAAAGTAACATAATATTCATGAGGGTGAGGACTCTTTCTTGACCACTGCTACACCTGCAATGCCTAGACCAGTGATTCTCCTGACCAGCAGCATAGCATCACCTGGAACTTGTTAAAAATGCAAATTTTGGGGCACCACTCCAGCTCTACTAAATCAGACCCTCTAGGGAAGTGACTGAGTAATCAATGCCTGCTGTTCCAAACCCTCCAAATCATTCTAATACATGCCAAAATTTAAGAAATGCCGGCCTAGAACCAGGCTTTTAATAAATACATATGCACAATAAAAGCATACGAATGATTTTAAATAGTAAGTAAAAATTTAAAACTTATGTAACATAATAATATAAATGAGATTAAGAAAATAATACAGTAATATAAAACAGATAAAATCATTTGTGTTTAATTAACTGAGATGAATGATAGCACCACATGTTAATTTTATTAATTTGTTTTTCTCTCTTTAGCCACTGGGAATTCTGAGGAAAAAACTGTGTATCCTTATAGGTGATTTATCCTAACCTGAACAGATAAGGTTAAACATTTAATTTCGGGTTCCAACTCTTGTTTTTGGTTTTCTTCCAAGAAGCATGAAAGTTATGTGCTTCAGTACTGAATGTGGAAAAACTAGAAAGACTTGCTCACAGTCATCAGCTGGCATTTGAAAGGACACTGTTCTTGAGAATGTTGAAGAATTGGAAAGGAATACCTGCATATGCATTCTTGAAGCCTGAATTCTGAGGCAGAGTGAAATCAAGTAAATATCCAGATCCAGCAGGACTTCTATGATTTTGTGGCTCTCCTTGAAGCACCAGATTTCTATTATGATAAAATTAGTTGAATTTCAAGTTAATCAAGCAGGTCAATTACAAGATTAAGGGAACAGGTGATCTGATCCATCCTTGGAAAGTAGAATGAAGTTAGCCTTATAAATGATAAGAAAAATGATAGAATGTTTCACTTCTGATACACAGAGCCCTTGGAGCTCAGTGCTGGTCTTAACCAGTATGTCTTTACTAAATGATACAATAGAATGTAATTAACTTTCTCTTAAATCAATGTTATAATGACCTTATGTATCACAAATACAGTACAGGATTTTATGTCTAAATTTAAGATAGACCTTGAAAATAAAAGCTTAAACAAGAATCAACGTGCCAGAATTTGAACCCATATTTGTCTATTTCTCAGTAACAACTAGGCACTGTAAATTGTAAACAAAAGGACAGATCACTGTCATCTTGAGTCTGCAAATAATTATAAATGATATTGATGTATAATTCATTTAAAATGCCTAATAAAATATTTTATCATTGTTTTCAAAAGAATGCCAAAAAATCATCCAGTTTACTTTTATTAAATAAAAAATGTTTATTTTTTTTAATTTTTATGTTTTAAAATCATATCTAACAGGTTAGGTCACTTTTTGGAAAAATCAATTTTAAAGTACAATATTTTTATTTCAGATTTTATTTTCAGTGCTTTCTTATTGTTTAGAAAGTAAATTTAACTAATTTTGGAGGAAATTTATTTAACTAAGTTAGGCAATATCTTATCCCACAAATGGCTTGAAAAAAATGCATCTAGTCTGTCTTTGGGTATGAGATGGGAGTTTGTGTATATATCAAATGTGTGTGTGTGTGTGTGTGTGTGTGTGTGTGTGTGTGTGGTCCACACAGTGATGATATGTATAAATTTTCCATGTTGGTGCTGAGACACATGAAGGGATCTCCCACCAGTAAATTCAAGCATATCTCAGCTGGTGTACCTACTGCATCTATGTATTTGATTTTGTAAGGATTTTCTATCCCCTTAGATCTGCTATGATATTTTGAAAGTTTGCTGCATTATGGGTGCTCTACCTGATCCCACCAATCAGCAATCCTTCAACATGTCACATCTCTAACAAAAATAACCTCAACATCCCAAAGGCACACAGTCCATTTCACTCAAGAGTAACAAGGTCTAAAGATATTTGAGAGAATTTTTTATTGTGAGTAGTATCACAGGCTTTTCCCCTCTATTTCTAAGTTTATTTATTTTTGAGACAGAGAGAGACAGAGCATGAACGGGGGAGGGTCAGAGAGAGGGAGACACAGAATCTGAAACAGGCTCCAGGCTCTGAGCTGTCAGCACAGAGCCCGATGCGGGGCTTGAACTCATGGACCGGGAGATCATGACCCGAGCTGACACCGGCCGCTTAACCGACTGAGCCACCCAGGCGCCCCTCCCCTCTATTTCTAATGGGAAATACACTGTAAATTGTTTTCTATGAAGAGTATTTTTACTGTTATCTAACATTTATTTATCACAAACCCCTTTTCTTCTTCACCACACGTATAATTTCTGTATGTCCACCCATTCAGTGACCAAGTTTTAAATCCCCTACACCTTCAGACAAGAGGAGTTGGCTGATAGAGACAGTAGGCCTTCAGGCAAATTCAGGATAACACAAAGGTACTGATTTTATTTCTTTCTAAAATACTTCACTGCCAATTTGGATAGACTGAATATTATATGATGTCAGGCCTTGCTAGATTATTTGAAAGTTCATATCTGTCATGGAATGTATTAATTTTCAGCTTTTCTCATTAAATAAACTTAATTGAGCTACTTGCTATCAACTTTAATACTCATAGAAATGCAATACAAATCATTTTCCAAAGATTCATGTTTTAAAATGAGCTGTCAACAAAACCTACCCTATAATCTACTTAAATAGATTATATATATTCAAAAGAGTTAATGTAGTCAACATACTTACAAAAATAACACTAAGTATACCAGCCTGAGATACACTTGAACTTATTAATGGGAGATTGCTTCATCTGTTTCAGCACCAACATGGAAAATTTACAAATATCATTACTGTATATGGATCACACACACACACACACACACACACACACACACACACATATACACATTTGGTATATACACAAACACCCACCCCACACCACTGGCACCACAAGACAAATGAAATGCATTGCTTTAAGCCATTTGTTAGATGGATGCTGCCTAGATCAGTTAAATAAATACATCTCTCCTAAAATTGATTAAAAGCAGTCTTACTTTCTAAACAATAAGAAAGCATTGAAAATAAAATCTGAAATAAAAATATTGTACTTTAAAAGTGATTTCTCCAAAAATGATCTAACTTGTTAGATATGATTTTAAAACATAAAAATAAAAAAAAAAAATTAAACAAAGAATTGAGTAAGAACGATTGGTATAAGATAATTGGCAAGTATATGACTACATCAAAACTATTTGTGGTGCAAAGAGACAATGTTTTTCGGGCTCTTAGTTTTAGTAAACATCGAATTCACACTTCTGTTAAGTGCCTATGCCTGGGGAATACCCTGATGATCAAGATTCACAGGTTTCCTTCCTTCATTAATCTTATGGTCCAGTAGGAAAGAGAGAACTACATAAAGCCTTCTAAATATCCCTTTAGGGAAGTAGATGGTATTAGTAAAAAGGAAAAAAATAATAACTAAGAAAACAAACATGTTTATACCAATTAACAAATAAATTTGACCTGAAAACATAAAATCCCTAGAAGAAAATATAGGCAGTAAGCTCCTTGCCATTGGCCTGTTCAATGATTTTTTTTTTGGATTTGACACCAAAAGTAAAGATAAGAAAAGCAAATTAATAAATGGGACTATATCAAACTGAAAAGCTTCTGCAAATCAAAGGAAAACTTATCAAAAGGAAAGGCAACTGACTGAATGGGAGAAAATATTTGCAAATCATATACCTAATAAGGGGCTAATATCCAAAATATATAAAGAACTCATAGAACTCAATAGCAAAACCAAACAAACAACATGATTAAAAAATAGGCAGAGGATCTGAATGGACATTTTTCCAAGGAAGACATACAGATGGCCAAAAGGTATGTGAAAAGGTGCTCAGTATCACTAATCGTCATCAGGAAAATGTAAATCAAAACCACAATGAGATATCACTTCACACCTGTTAGAATAGCTATTGCCAAAAAGATTAAAAAAAGAAAAGTGTTGGCAAGGATGTGGAGAAAAGGGAACACTCATGCACTGTTGGTCGGTGTGCAAATTGGTGCAGCCACTAGGGAAAACAATATAGTTATCCCTCAAAAAATTAAAAGCAGAACTCCATATGATCCAGCAAATCCATTACTGAGAATCTATCCAAAGAAAACAAACACACTAATTCAAAAAGATATATGTACTCTCATGTTCATTATTTACAATATCCAAGGCATGACACAGCCTAAATTTCAATGATGAATGAATGGATTAAAAATGTGATACACACACACACACACACACAGTGGAATATTATTCATCCATAACACAGAAGGAAATCTTGCCATTTAAGACAACATGAATGGAACTTGAAAGCATTATGCTAAATGAAATAATAACACAGAAAGACAAATATATGATCTCACTTATTTTGGATTCTAAAAACAAAAACAAAAGCGAAAGTGAAACCCCACAAAAATATAAAAACAAAACACACCAAGCAGTTCACAGATACAGAGAACAGATTGGTGGTTGCCAGAGGCAACAGGGGTCAGAGTGGATGCAAAGGGTGAAGGGGGTCATAAGGTACAAATGTCCAGTTACAAAACAAAAATAGTCATTGGGATGTGATGTCAAGCATGGTGTCTGTCTATAGTTAATAATGTATTGCAGAAGGGGCCAACATGGCAGAGAAGTAGGGGGCTCCATACTTCCAGCGACTCTCAAACAAAGAAGTGCAGAAGCCAAAAAGTACTTTGAACAGCAGAACCTGGGAGGAAAAGAGACTGAATCTAATAGGAAAAAAATGGGGAAGCTGGAAAGAAGATAGGTGGGTAACTGCAAACTGGGGGAGATAAAAAATGGCTGTGTGGACACGGAGGAGAGAAAAAGGGAGTGAAAAAGGGAAGAGAGAGAACGGCAAGGGAAGTGCAGGATCGTATCAGGACAGGAGAAAGACCTCAGAATGAGACTGAGAGGGATCTGATCTCTAATTGCAGGGCTTTCTTCAGACTGGAGCCGGCTCCCTGTTCGCGCACCTGGGTAGGAAGGGAGCCAGCCCTGGGTGCGGTGCTAGGTCGGGGGCTTAGTCCGCAGCAGCTGAAGAAAGTGGTTCCCTCCCTGGAGGGCTGCGCGACAGTACAGGGCTGCCTGCGTCCACCACCCCGGGGCACAGTGGCTGGGCCGAGGGCACAGTCTTCAGGAGGATAGGGCCGCCATTTCCCTGGAGTGCTGTGGGAAAAGACAAAGCCTGCCTGCATCTGCCACCGAGGGGCTGGAGGTGAGGTCAGCGACTGAGTCCACAGTAGAAGTCGGTTCTCCCTGAAGTGCAGTGGCACAGACAAAGCCAGCCAGAACCACATATCTCCACACTGAGAGGTGTTTCTCCAGGGCCAGAGCGCATGGAGCTGGACTTTGAATCCTAGCCAAACACAAGGTCAGAGCTGGTGAAGCAAGAAGGACCGCTCTGTCTATGCCTGTGGCACAGTGAGGACAACTCAAAGGGAGTCCACCAGGTCGGCTCCATTGAGAAAGACTGGGGGGTCACCATTCCCACACACACACACCACCACCACCAAGTCTCAGGGCCCATAGTGGAGATTAATTCAGATTACACCAAACCACACCCTTGCATAGGGTAACTGTGTATCCACCTGAGCGGCACAGACCATTTGGACAGCTACTACCTACAAGCAATGCAGCATTGCCTGGATTAACTCTAGGTCAATTCTGGATATATAGATATATTCTACCCCCCGCCCCCATTTCTCCTCCTTATATCTTCCCTCTCCTAGGCTGGTTACTTTGGTTACTGGTCTGTTTAAACAGACATATTTAATCCATTGTCTTGATACATGTTCTACACCTCCTTCTTTATACTCCTTTCTCTCTCTCTGAAATAATCAAGCCATATAGTTTCTCTGTCTGGGTAATCTTATCTTCATTTCATCTCATTTTCCCTGCCTCCTTCTTTATTTTCCTTTCTCTCTCTCTCTCTCTCTGGATTAAGCCTTTTAGTCTCTCTGCCTAGTCAATGCTTATTTTTTCTCCCCACCCTCCCCCGACCATCCCCCGCTCCTGTCATTTCTCTCTTTGTATGTGCCTTCCATCAGCACTGCCTCCACCCTGTTCATTACTTGTAGTCCCTGTTTTGGGGTTTTTTTGTTTTTAGTCTTTAGGTTTTTTGTTTTTGGTTGTTTGTGTTATTTTTGTGTTTGTGTGTGCTTGTCTCCTGTTTGTCTATCTGTTTTCCTTTACAGGGCTACTCCAAGGAACAAATCAAAGCACACATGGTGGAGGGTCCAAAATATCACTACGAGTAGGGTAATAAAATAACCAAACACAACAACAGAGAGCAAATAACAATCTCCGAAAAATACCTCATGGAGGTCCAGGCCCTATGACACTCCTTTAATATAGCAGTGTTCACAGGTGCATAGCCCAAAACAAGCTTTTAAAATGCATAAGTAATAGAAAACTAGCGAAGGTGATGAAACAGAAGAATTCTCCTCAAAAGAAATTCCAGGAAGTAACGACAACTAACAAATTGATCAAAACTGATTTAAGCAATATAACTGAACAAGAACTTAGAAAATTAATTGCTGGGCTGGAAAAAAGCATAGACAGCAGGGTATCTATTGCTACAGAGATCAAGGGACTAAAAATAGTCATGATGAATTAAAAAATGCTATAAATGAGGTGCAAAATAAAATGGAGGTGACCACAGCTCGGACTGGAAAGGCAGAGGAGAGAATAGGTGAATTAGAAGATAAAGTTATGGAAAAAGAGGAAGCTGAGAAAGAGATAAAAAAATCCAGGAGTATGAAGGGAGAATTAGAGAACTAAGTGATGCCATCAAATGGAACAATATTCATATAATAGGAATTCCAGAAGAGGAAGAGAGAGAGGGGCTGAAGGTGTACTTGAACAAATCATAGTTGAGAACTTCCCCAATCTGGGGAAGGAAAAAGGCATTGAAATCCAAGAGTCACAGAGAACTCCCTTAAGACATAACTTGAATCGATCTTCTGCACGACATATCACAGTGAAACTGGCAAAATACAAGGATAAAGAGAAAGTTCTGAAAGCAGCTAGGGATAAACATGCTCTAACTTATAAAGGGAGACTGATAAGACTAGTGACAGACCTATCTACTGAAACTTGGCAGGCCAGAAAGGAAGGGCAGGAAATCTTCAATGTGATGAACAGAAAAAATATGCAGCCAAGAATCCTTTATCCAGCAACTCTGTCATTCAGAATAGAAGAAGAGATAAAGGTCTTCCCAAACAAACAAAAACTGAAGGAATTCATCACCACTAAACCAGCCCTACAAGAGACCCTAAGGGGGATTCTGTGGGTGAAAGGTTGCAAGGACCACAAAGTACCAGAGATATCACTACAAGCATGGAAACCTACAGACATCACAATGACTCTAAACCCATATCTTTCCATAATAACACTGAATGTAAAAGACTAAATGCGCCAACCAAAAGACATAGGGTATTGGAATGGATACAAAAACAAGACCCATCTATTTGCTGTCTACAAGAGACTTATTTTAGACCTGAGGACACCTTCAGATTGAAAGTGAGGGGATGGAGAACTATCTATCATGCTACTGGAACTCAAAAGAAAGCTGGAGTAGCCATACTTATATCAGACAAACTAGACTTTAAATTAAAGGCTGTAATAAGAGATGAAGAAGGGCATTATATAATAATTACAGAGTCTATCCATCAGGAAAAGCTAACAATTATACATGTCTATGCACCAAATACGGGAGACCCCAAACATATAAAACAACTAATCACAAAAATAAGCAATCTTATTGACAAGAATGTGGTAATTGCAGGGGACTTTAATACTCCACTTACAACAATTGATAGATCATCTAGACAGAGAATCAATAAAGAAACAAAGGCTCTGAATGATACATTGGATGAGATTGACTTGACAGATATATTTAGAACTCTGCATCCAAAGCAACAGAATATACTTTCTTCTTGAGTACACACGGAACGTTCTCCAAGATAGATCACATACTGGGTTACAAAACAGCCCTTCATAAGTATAAAAGAATTGAGATCATACCATGCACACTTTCAGATCATAATCCTATAAAACTTGAAATCAACCACAGGAAAAAGTCTGTAAAACCTCCAAAATCATGGAGGTTAAAGAACACCCGACTGAAGAATGAATGGGTCAACCAGGCAATTAGAGAAGAAATTAAAAAATATATGGAAACAAATGAAAATGAAAATACAACAATCCAGACACTTTGAGATGCAGCGAAGGCAGTCCTGAGAGGAAAATACATTGCAATCCAGGCCTATCTCAAGAAACAAGAAAAATCCCAAATACAAAATCTAACAGCACACCTAAGGAACTAGAAGCAGAACAGCGAAGACACCCCAAACACAGCAGAAGAGAGAAGATCAGAGCATAAATAAACAATATAGAATCTAAAAAAAAAAAAAAAAAACAGTAGAGCAGATCAATGAAACCAAGAGTTCATTTTTTGAAAAAATAAGCAAAATTGATAAACCTGTAGTCAGGCTCCTCAAAAAGAAAAAGGAGAGGACCCAAATATATAAAATCATTAGTGAAAATGGAATTATTACAACCAATCCCTCAGAAATACAAGCAATTATCAGGAAATACTATGACAAATTATATGCTAACAAACTGGAAGAAATGAACAAATTTCTAAACACCCACACATGTCCAAAACTCAACAGGAATAAATAGAAACTTTGAACAGACCAAAACCAGTGAAGAAGTTGAATCAGTCATCAAAAATCTCCCAACAAATAAGAGTCCAGGACCAGATGGCTTCCCTGGGGAATTCTACAACACATTTATTTATTTTTTTTGAATATGTTTAAAAAATTTTTTATGTTTATTTATTTTTGAGAGAGAGGGAGAGACAGAGCATGAGCAGGGGAGGGGCAGAGAGAGAGGGAGACACAGAATCTGAAGCAGGCTCCAGGCTCTGAGCTGTCAGCACAGAGCCTGATGCAGAGCTCAAACTCACAAACCATGAGATCATGACCTGAGCCAAAGACGGATGCTCAGCTGACTGAGTCACCCAGGTGCCCCAGAATTCTACCAGACATTTAAAGCAGAGATAATACCTATCCTTCTCAAGCTGTTCCAAAAATAGAAAGGAAAGGAAAACTTCCAGACTCATTCTATGAAGCCAGCATTACTTTAATTCCTAAACCAGACAGAGACCCAGCAAAAAAACAGAACTACAGGCCAATATCCCTGATGAATATGAATGCAGCAATTCTCAATAAGATACTAGCAGATCGAATTCAACAGCATATAAAAAGAATTATTCACCATGATCAAGTGGGATTCATTCCTGGGCTACAGGGCTGGTTCAATATTCGCAAATCAATCAATGTGATACATCACAATAATAAAATAAAAGATAAGAACCATATGATCCTTTCAATCGATCCAGAAACACCATTTCACAAAATTCAGCATCCTTTCTTAATAAAAACCCTCCAGAGAGTCGGGATAGAAAGAACATACTTAAACATCATAAAAGCCATTTATGAAAAGACAACAGCTAATATCATCTTCAATGGGAAAAACTGAGAGCTTTCCCCCTGAGATCAGGAACACCAGAGGGATGTCCACTCTCACTGCTGTTGTTTTACCATAGTGTTGGAAGTTCTAGCATCAGCAATCAGACAATGAAATCAAAGGCATCAAAATTGGCAAAGATGAAGTCAAGCTCTCACTTTTCGCAGATGACATGATACTCTACATGGAAAACCGGATAGACTCTACCAAAGTAGATAGACTCTACTTAGCTAGAACTGATACATGAATTCAGCAAAGTCGCAGGATACAAAATTAATGTACATAATACAGTGGCATTTTTATACACCAATAATGAAGCAACAGAAAGACAAATAAAGAAACTGATCCCATTCACAATTGCACCAAGAACCATAAAATACCTAGGAATAAACCTCACCAAAGATGTAAAAGATCGGTATGCTGAAAACTATAGAAAGCATATGAAGGAAATTGAAGAAGATATAATGAAATGGAAAAACATTCCATGCTCATGGATTGGAAGAATAAATATTGTTAAAATGTCAATACCACCCAAAGCAATCTACACATTCAATGCAATCCCAATCAAAATTGCACCAGAATTCTTCTTGAAACTAGAACAAGCAATCCTAAAATTCATATGGAACCACAAAAGGCCCCAAACTGCCAAAGAAATATTGAAGAAGAAGACCAAAGCAGGAGGCATCACAGTCCCAGACTTTAGCCTCTACTACAAAGTTGTAATAATCAAGACAGTATGGTACTAGCACAAGAGCAGACACTCAGATCAATGGAACAGAATAGAGACTCCAGAATTGGACCCACAAATATATGGCCAACTAATCTTTGATAAAGCAGGAAAGAATATCCAGTAGAATAAAGACAGTCTCTTCAGCAAGTGGTGCTGGGAGAACTGGACAGCAAAATGCAGAAGAATGAACCTGGACCACTTTCTTACACCATACACAAAAATAAACTCAAAATGGATAAAGGACCTGAATGTGAGACAGGAAACCATCAAAACCCTAGAGAAGAAAGTACGAAAAAACCTCTCTGACCTCAGCCACAGCAATTTCTTACTCGACA
Organism: Panthera pardus; assembly: GCF_024362965.1. NCBI lineage: Eukaryota > Metazoa > Chordata > Mammalia > Carnivora > Felidae > Panthera > Panthera pardus. The sequence continues at coordinate 82,857,498 of NW_026526810.1, read as the reverse complement.
CATTTCCAAAGGCAAGGGAATTAGAAGCAAAAATTAACTATTGGGACCTCATGAAGATAAATAGCTTCTGCACTGCAAAGGAAACAATCAACAAAACTAAAAGTCAACTGACGGAATGGGAAAAGATTTTTGCAAACGACATATTAGATAAAGGGGTAGTATCCAAAATCTATAAAGAACTCACCAAACTCCACACCCAAAAAACAAATAATCCAATGAAGAAATGGACAGAAGACATGAATAGACATTTTTCCAATGAAGACATCCAGATGGCCAACAGGCACATGCAAAGATGCTCAACATCGCTTCTCATCAGGGAAATACAAATTGAAACTACACTCAGATACCACTTCACGCCAGTCAGAGTGGCTAAAATGAACAAATCAGGAGACTATAGATGCTAACGAGGATGTGGAGAAACGGGAACCCTCTTGCACTGTTGGTGGAAATGAAAACTGGTGCAGCCACTCTGGAAAACAGTGTGGAGGTGCCTCAAAAAATTAAAAATAGATCTACCCTATGACCAAGCAGTAGCACTGCTAGGAATTTACCCAAGGGATACAGGAGTACTGATGCATAGGGGCACTTGTACCCCAATGTTTATAGCAGCACTTTCAACAATAGCCAAATTATGGAAAGAGCCTAAATGTCCATCAACTGATGAATGGATAAGAAGATGTGGTTATATATACAATGGAATACTACTTGGCAACGAGAAGGAATGAAATATGGCCTTTTGTAGCAACGTGGATGGAACTGGAGAGTTGATGCTAAGTGAAATAAGTCAGGCAGAGAAAGACAGATACTGTATGTGTTCACTCTTATGCGGATCCTGAGAAACTCAATAGAAAACCAGGGTGGGGCGGGGAAGGGGGAGAAAGTTCCATAAAGGGAAGGAGGCAAACCGTAAGAGACTCTTACACACTGAGAACAAACTGAGGGTTGATGGGGGTGGGGGAGATGGGAAAGTGGGTGATGGGCATTGAGGAGGGCACCTGTTGGGATGAGCACTGGGTGTTGAATGGAAACCAACTTGACAATAAATTTTATATATATATATATATACATATATATATATATATACACACATATATATTAAGTATATTAAGTATATATATGTGTATATACACATATATATAATAAAATTAAATAAAAAATAAAAATTACAATAATAATAATAATAATAATGTAATGCATATTTGAAAGTTGCTCAGAGAGTAGATCTTACAACTTTTCATCACAAGGAAAAAACAAAATTACATACCAGGTCATTTCTACAATAAATCTGTTGTCATGATTTGAAAGGAAATAATTTTTTTCCTAGGGAAAAAAAAGAAATTTAGAAATTTCAGAACAAAAAAAATAGGGGTAATTTATGTACATCTCAAAAATTATTTGGTATTTTTTTACATCAGTGAGGTACCCAACTACATTTTAAATGATTCATTGGCCAAAGTGACTATACATACAACTCCTAATAAATTCATATAATGGTAAAAATGAGATACACCTGGAAATATTATGAAACCACCATCTTCCAAAACCATTTCATTTCTGTTTGAGAAAAAATATTTTTGGGGAAGAGTATATTAATGTACAGAAACTGCATAAAACATAAATTATCTTTCTTTATTTGATTTGAGTCAGCTACATAGGTTTTCAGTAAATAGCTGAGGTAAGTGAGAAAATCCTTTCCACAAATACTAGCTCAAATGATGGTAGTTTGCTTCCTTTTACCCAGTAATACAGAGAAATTATCATGAGAAAAGAGTTGAAGTATCTATCCTGGTACAGGAATAATACTGAAAAGCTTCTGTGAATAAAGCCTGGTTCCTTTCAAGAACCATATAGAAAAGTGAACAGAAAATCAAGCAGTAATAGGAGGGAAGATACAGATTAGTTTTCCAGCTGCACTATAAAGGATTTGAGAAAAGATAAAGTTACCTGTAAAATGCATTTTCTCTATTCCACCTCCTTTCTAATCTACAAAATAATAATATATAGGGTATTTTAAAATAAATATAAACAAAAAACATGTACAAGTGTTTAGAACAATAGATGATATAAAATAATGGCTATTTACTGACCATTTAATGTAATCGTCAACATCCACCCAATCCCTTTTCATCCTCCCTATCAGACATCTGGCTTTAATAGGGCAGTCCACACTTCACTCCCTATCTTTGATTAATTTCTTTTGAGGTGACCAGTTCCATCTTTAACCTGATGGGTGACTTCTGATCTAATGTTTTCATGGAGTTCTATTTCCCCAGCAGTGATTGGAATAGCTAGAAATAAGGAATAAAATTGCGGTTAATGTAATTCTAGGAAAAGTTTATTCAGTCTTAAAAAGGAAACATTGGGAATGCATACCTCTGAGTAGTGTTGATTCAGTAGGAAATGCCTTGATTTTTTGAGTAGTAACATTGCAAACACAGGAGGATACATCTTTTGATGGAATTTCTGTTGCAGTTGCCAAAATGGATAAATGGAAGGAACTTGGGACTTAATGACATAATTAATTGTACCACCTTCTACTTTCAGTTGTGTAAAACAACACATTTCCTATTTTATTAAGACAGTCTTAAATGGAATATAATTCCGCCAACCTAAAACCACAAACATCTGAAGTAAAACAGTATATTAGCAAAAATATACACAATATACATGAAAATTAGGCTATATCCCTACATAAATAACAGATTTTAGTAGCCTTCACTTAAAGAGATAGCATAAACATAGTACTAGGATTTTCATTAGCCTGAATCCTTAAAATAGTAGTATATTAAAACTGTTGAAAAACATCTATGTGTTTTAAGTAGGTTCAGTTTACATTAATGGTTACATTAATTACATAATTACAGTTACATTAATTACATAAATTAATTACTTCTTTAAAAGTACAAATCCCGGGGCACCTGGGTGGCTCAGTCAGTTGAGCTTCCGACTTGGGCTCAGGTCATGATCTCATGGTCTGGGATTTTGGGCCCTGCATCAGGCTCTGTGCTGACGACTTAGAGACTGGAGCCTTCTTGGGATTCTCTCTTTTTCCCTCTCTCTACCCCTCCCCCACAACCTGTCTCTGTCTCTCTCAAAATTAATAAGTAAACTTAAAAAAAAATGTTCTGAATACACTCCTTATTCAAAAAGATTATGTTCAATGAAAAGAATTCACTGTTTGAAAATAAAGGAAGAAAAGTTTAAGAATTATACTGTTCATAGGTGAGAATGAATGATTTCCAATAGCAGCACAGAGCCCCACGCAGGGCTCGAACTCACTTAACTGTGAGATCATGACCTGAGCTGAAAGAACACTTAACCAACTGACCCACCCAGGCACCCCCAGCATTCAGAACTTCTGATGAAGACCATGACTGGATCTAAACTGTGCATTATATAGTTTGGTTCACCAAGTAATATTCAATTGTATTTATATATCAAATATTCTTTATCCATTCCATAATCAATGGACATTTGGGCTCTTTCCATAATTTGATTATTGTCAGTAGTGCTGCTATAAACATTGGGGTGCATGTGACCTACTTGAATCAGCATTTTTGTATCCTTTGGATAAATACCTAGTAGTGCAATTGCTGGGTAGTAGGGTAGTTATATTTTTAATTTTTTTGAGGAACCTCCATACTGTTCTCCAGTGGCTGCACTAGCTTGCATTCCCATCAACAGTGCAAAAGTGTTTCCCTTTCTCTGCATCCTTGTCAACATCTGTTGATTCCTGACTTAATTGTAGCCATTCTGATAGGTGTGAGGTGGTATCTCATTGTAGATTTGATTTGTATTTACCTGATGATGAGTGATGGTGAACATCTTTTGAGTGTCTGTTAGCCATCTGAATGTCTTCTTTGGAAAAGTGTCTATTCATGTCTTCTGCCCATTTCTTCACTGGATTATTTGTTCCTTGTGTGTTGAGTTTGATTAGTTTTTTATAGATTTTGGATAGTAGCCCTGTTTATGATGTCATTTGCAAGTATCTTTTTCCATTCTGTAGGCTGCCTTTTAGTTTTGCTGATTGTTTCCTTCTCTGTGCAGAATATTTTTATCTTGATGAGGTCCAAATAGTTCATCTTTGCTTTTGTTTCTTTTGCCTCTGGAGACACCTCTAGTGAACATTTGCGGTGGCTGAGGTTAAAGACGTTGCTTTCTGTGTTCTCCTCTAGGATTTTGATGGTTTCCTATCTCACATTTAGGTCTTTCATCTATTTTGAATTTACTTTTGTGTATGGTGTGAGAAAGTGGTCCAGATTCATTCTTCTGTATGTCACTATCCAGTTTTCCCAACACCAGTTGCTGAAGAGAGCGACACTTTTTTTTGAAACTACTCCTTCTCCAACATTTCACATTCTTCAGGATCAGACTGCAACATCAGTGTCTTAACTTCTGTGTCACTTCTAGATGATTACTTTTCTACCCTTTTAGAAACCTCTGCTTCAAGACTTCCACTTCCAGCTAAGATAATGTAGCTTGCAGCAAGACAAGGCTCCAGGAGTATAGGGGAACTTTTGCAATTTGATAAAGAACATCTACAAATAACTTAGTGAACTTTATTCCAGTGCCCCCAGTACTGCAAGACTGAAAACAATTTTATTGGAAACTAAAAACAAACAGAAAGCAAGAGGCAAAACAACAACAACAACAACAAAAACAATGAGCACTAGGAAAACACCCAGAAAACTACTGAAAAATCTGTGATAAAAATAATTAGAAATGAATTTCGGATTACATGAGATTGTCTTTGAGGCTGCCAAAAATTGATAAGACTGACTCTTAAAGAAGAAGGAGCCATGAAGATGTGAATCGATTTGCAGCCATTTGTTTTCCTCAACACATTCACCAAATCTGGACATGAGGCAAGAGTCTGAGGATCTGGGCAGTGAGCCCAGGAAGAAAGATTATACTAAGAGGCAGAGAAAACAGCAGGACTTTGGCAGTATCACAGAACTAAGGACATAAAAATATGAGACTGGAAATGTTAGGATCATGGTGGAAAAGGAGAGAAAAATACCTAAGCCCAATGTTATCTGATTGTCCCTTCAGGATTTCTACTGAGTTCTGAAACTGTATGATACACCAAGCTAAGAAGCCAGATGAAAAGTCTTAGAAGAGCAAAGCAAAAATGTTGGGAGTTTTTGGTACTGGGGGGTAGGGTCGGGAGAGAGAGGGGAGACAAGGAAGAGAGTTCAGTATGTTGTTTATCAATATTCCTTATCAAATTTATCAAACTGTGAAACTTTCCATATATAATCCTAAATTTCTGAGAATTTTTATAATGAATGAATGTTGAATTTTGTCAAATGCTTTTGTTTGCATGGGTTGATATAATCATATGATTTTTCTCTATCTTGTTAATATGGTAGATTACATAGATGTGTTAATATTGAACCAGTCTTGCATCCCTGGAATAAATCCCATTTGGTCATGGTGTATTATAATTTTTTGATATTACTATAAAATATGTAATAATATATGTTACTGAATTCAATGGTTTGTATCTTTGAGGATTTCTGCACTGTATTATTCAGGAAAATTGAGCTGTAGGTTTACTGTTTTATCAGGTTTAAGGATCAGGGTAATAATGGTCTCATAAAATGATGTGGGAATGGTTCCCCTCTCTTGGATTTTGTAGAAGAGACTATGGACATTTGGTGTTAATTCTTCTTTAAATATTTTGTAGAATTACCCAGTGATAATATCTCAATCTGGAAAATTCTTCTTAAGGAGTTTTTAATTATGACTTTAATTTCTTTAATGGTTATGGCATTATTCAAAATATCTTCTTCATGTTGGGTAAATTACGGTAGTTTGTGCTTCTGTAGGAAATTATCTGTCTCATCAAAATTGACGAATTGTTTGTATAGAGACTCTTTCAGTATTCAGCCATTCACATTTTCATGTCTGCAGGTCTGTAATGATGTCATATGTTTCATTTATTATATTGGGATTTTGGATTTTCCACTTTTTTTTTCAGTCTTGCTAGAAATCTATTAATTTTATTGATACCTTTAAAGAACCATATGTTTTTTTCACTCATTTTTTCTATTTTCCTACTTTTCATTTCATTTAATTGTTTACACTTTTTATCATTCCCTTGCTCTTCTTTTTCTACTTTCTTGAGGTGAAAGCTTAGATTATAGATTTGAGACACTTATTATAATATGAGGATTTAATGCTATACATTTTCCTTTTAGCCAACAGAGAAAGAGCAGGCGAGAGTTATTTCATTTTCTAGAAAGATTTTCAAACTCTTTCAAATTATAAACATCAACATTCTAAGATTGCTATTATATTTTAGAAATAAAATAGAACTTAGAAATAGTTTAGCTGATGAAACTTCCATTTAAGTACACTCAACATATCAAAATATGAAAGAATGCCTACTATATTCAGAACATCTTTGAACACATAATAATTGTTTCTGCCTTTAAGAGACTATATTAACTCTGGTTTGTTCACCTCCAAACTACATTCATTCATTTCTCTATTAATATCACTCACATAAAAATCTATAATAGCTTTTTAATGGTTTCCACTGCTTCCCTATTGTCTATTGCCCACAGAGCAGTGACAGTGTTCTTAAAAAAAGGGGGCGGGACAGAGGGGGAAGTTGAGTTATGTCATTTCTCTGCCTTAATCTTGTCGATGACTTCATACATTTAAGATAAAAACCAATCACTACCTTCGAACTAATGAAGCACCCACAAACTGGATCTTGCCTTTCTCTTAAAAATAATTTCTTAACATTATCCCCTCCCTTTTTATTTCTCTCACATGGAAAGTCCTTTCACTTTTAAAGATCCTTTAAATCTGCTGTTTCCTCTGCTTGAAACACTCTAACCTCTGGTATTTGCATTCCTGGCAACTTCTTCCATTCAGGGGTCATCTCACCTCAAATACTTTTCTTTTTAGCGACGCCTTCCATAAGCATTTAATCTAATTAGGCCTTTTAAGTTATCTTCTACAACATAAAATGTTTGTGTATTTATAACAGTTATCAGCATTTTATTTTTTTAATTTTATTATTTTTATTTATTTATTTAAATTCAAGTTCGTTAACATACAGTGTAGTACTGGTTTAAGAAGTAGAATCCAGTGATTCATCACTTACATATAGCATCAAGTGCTCATCCCACCAAGTGCCCTCCTTAATGTCCATCACCCATTTAGCCCATTCTTTCACCCATCTCCCTTTCAACAACCTTCAGTTTGTTCTCTGCATTTAAGAGTCTCTTATGGTTTGCCTCCCTTTCTGTTTTTATCTAATTTTTCCTTCCCTTCCCTTCCCCTATGATCATATGTTGTGTTTCTTAAATTCCATATGAAATCATATCATATTTGTCTTTCTCTTATTTTGCTTAGGATAATATATTCTAGTTGCATCCACATTGTATTTTAAATAATTTTTTTCATTTAGTGTTTAATTTCTTTAATTATGTCTCTTCAATTTCCTATTTCTATCTTTTTCAGTGCTGTGTTCTCAGAACATAAAGAAGTTCAGCTCCTGTTGTGAGATTAGTACTCAGTAAATATTAAATAAAAATATCATGTAGAATAAAGATCCTATATAAAATATAATAATGTGAGGCAAAATGTTATAATTAATATAAATGCAGAAGTTTGGATAGGGGTGTGGGCTCTAGAGCCAGACTGCCTGGGTTTTAGAATTCTAGAGCTGTTACCATTAGCTGTGACCTGGAATAGATTAATGAATTTTCCTCTGATTTTGTTTCCTCATCTGTGAAAGTGAGATATTAATAGTAATTACCTCATGGAATTTTGAGAAACAGATACAGTTTTATATGTGAAGCATATGGAACAGTCACTGGAATTAATAAGACCTCTACATAAGTATCAGATATTATTCTCAGATATTATTAACATTAAATTATTATATTTATGATTATCATTATCATTAATGTCGTGAAAAAATGGAGGGATCTTTGGGATTGAGTAAATTGGAGTTTCACAGTTTTCTGCAACTGAAGATTATCTAAAAGTTTGGTATGAAGATTGTGGTCATAAAAGGAAGTATAAATGAATAATTAATAAATTATATTATATATGACATGTATATATCTATATATGTATATTTATAGGTTTCATGTATGTATATCTACATTTATCTATCTATCATATGTCAAAGAATACAAAATGCTATACAAGCAAAACATTTCAATGAGTTCACTTCTACTCAGGTGAATTCCAAGAAAAAAGATGAAAAAAGTATATTCATAGATTGGAATTGGTCCATCTGCTCTCCAGGGAGAGGAGGGGAGAATCAGAAGACAGAGAGTCTGTTTAGATATTTCCTTACTATAGATACTTGAGCAAGTGACTCAGACACTAAGATGTTTGGTTTCATTATTTTAAAAATAAAACAAAATAGCACTAATAAGATGTGCCTCATGAGATTACTGTAGAGATAAAAGACACTTACAGGTTAGGGGAGCCTGGATGGCTCAGTTGATTAAGCGGCTGACTCTTGATTTTGGCTCAGGTCATGATTTCATGGGTCCTAAGATTGAGCCCTAGTGCAGAGCCTACTTGAGATCCTCTCCCCGCCCCCCGCCACTCCTCTGCTCGCTTGCTCTTTCCCTCTAAATAAATAAATAAATAAATAAATAAATAAATAAATAAATATTTAAAATCATAAAAACCCTGTATAGGTAAAAAAAAAAAAAAAAAAAAAATGCAATAGACGAGTGAATGACCAAACATGAACATGGTATCAGTTTCACAGATGTGAATATATACTAACCCCTAGTAGCAGATAAAAATTAATAAAATATTTATTCCATTTTATAATAGCTGAAAGATTACCTATGATATAAATTGCGACGTATCTTCTCATATAATTCTGTTATGTATTAATATTGCAAAGATAAAAGGGAGCAAAGGAAGAAAAGATAGACAAAGACATAGAGACAAAGACAGAAAAAAATAGAAACAGAAGATAAGAGGAGACATTTCCAAGTATGCTCTTGAGACAGACAGGAAAAGATAACCTGGTACATAATGAATGATCAATACATATATAATGTTAATTTTTTTTTTATTTTGTCATCGTATTATTAGAAAATTTTTCTGGTCTTAGTAAACATTCATAGTTTTAAAAAACACTATTTGGGGGCACCTGGGTGGCTCAGTTGGTTGAGCATCTGACTCTCAACTTCAGCTCAGGTCATGATCTCACAGTTCCTGAGTTGGAGCCCCATGTTGGGCTCTGAACTTACACTACAGAGCCTGCTTGGAATTTTCTCTCTCCCTCACTCTGCCCGCCTCCCTTGCTTGTTCCCTCTTTCTCTCTCTCTCAAAATAAATATATAAACTTAAAACAAAACAAAACAAAAAAAAACCCACACTATTTTTATTGTGACAATTACTCATTAAAGGATACTTATTTCCTTTTGAATTATTTAGGGAAATATTACAGATTTGTGTTTCAAACCATTCACTTTGAAAAGAAGCTACAATAAATAGCATTCTACTTTTGAGAGGATGAAAATAATGATAATGCTCTGACTTAATACCCTTATTTATGTTTTCTGTTTATTTTGTCATCTTTCTTTAACTTTGGAATGATGACTGCCAATGCAGAAAGAAAGCATGTTTAAAGACAATATATTTTCAACAAAGTATTATGTCATAATTTTTGAAGTTATGGCTTTATCATTGACTAAAGTGAAATTGTCTTCATTCAATGTAAGGGTATGAAAACTTTCTGAATTTTTTTTTATTTTGGTTAATAGGACTACCAAAAGTAAATTCTGTCATCTGAAAATGGTATTGTGAAGGAATATGGCCAAATTCATTCTGATTACGCTTTGAGTTATGTAAGCAATACTATGTACTAATTTCATACAATTCAAGATCGGTGTCATATTCTCACTTGAATTTCAATATGATCAAATAAGGAATGGTTTCATAATATTCAGATACTAATATAATAGTTTTCCATGGCAATAATTAGATTATTTGGAGAGTAAAAACTCTGAGATGAATTTATATATCTCAAGATGTATTTATATATTTGCAAGGGCCACAAAGGCATAGTATGGAAAACAAAAATAATTATTTATAATTATTTAGCAATCGTGTAGTAGATTGGCAACATACAAAAATAAGATTATAACTTTCATTTTGTTTTTCTCCTAATTTTATTGGCTTGTGCTCTCAGTGTTTAAAAAATAGTGGTAAAAGAAGGCACATTGTTATATTTAGTGGCTATCTTTCTGGTATTATACTATTAAGTGTTTAATAATTCGTGCCCAGAGAACTTTAAAAGTGAAAATAAATCTCCTGCTTTAGAAGGTATACGAAGGAAGTCACCTTTTCCCCATTTCTTCCTCCAGTTCAGTGCTTTGAGTTTTTAGACCCAAGGCTCCATGCTATATTTCACCTTACTAATGGAACCATATAGCCCATCCAGGAAAAGGGTTAGAAGAGAAATTGTGTGATGCAGGACAAAAATCCCTTGGAACAAACACAAATAAATAATTCTTTTCCATGTTTGAAATATGAGCATTCTCTTCCTCAGAACTTCATTCTGAGCTTACAGTGTCTGGGTCTGGTAAATTCCTCAGCCAAAAACTTCGCTGTGTAGTATCCTCATGTCTGCATCTGAGGATCTGATGAGCTCTCTGGGGAGCAGTACGCATCAGTTTAACCAACATCTCAGTGCTGACTGTTCAGCATAGTTCTCCTTTCAAATAATTCATTTCTGATTTTAACAGGTGTCTTCTGGAGACAATGCTTTATACAGAAGAAGGGACTTTATCAAAACAATGTTTTTGGCCAATTGGCAAAATACTTACAATTGTCTCTGAAAGCCAGCCACACAGTTGGCCACCTACTCCACTTACAGAATACTTCTCAGTTGCAGAAAAAGTAAGCTCTCTAAAAAGAGACAAGGGGGTGTTTATACATGTTCAGCATCTTTGTGTCAGACTCTGAATTCTAACTTTGCTGCTTTTATGGCTGTCATTTATTCTTAGGCCAGAGTAAATCCTGAATGGATATTATACATATCTAAATATTAAAAATGAGTTTGTAGATTTTGAAATTGTCTTAAGTGACAAAAGACTATATATATGACATCCCTTTAAAGCCCTGGTTAAGCTGAAAAATAAAAACTAAAAAAAAACCAAACACGCTGCTATTGAAGGTTAACAGAGTGCATATGAGTTTGGATTCCCATTGTGGTAAGGATAAATACTCTTTATCCCCAATTTTGATGTGAAGTAGGACATTTTTTCTAACTTAATTATAGTGATTATGATCTGGTTCTATAGTACCAACAAAATAACCAGCAGAGGGATTCTGTCTGTTGCTCTATTTGCCAAACTTCGCTATAAATCTCCCTCTGCAGCCATCTCACTGTGTTTGTCATTCCTGCATCCTGACTGCAAAACATTAATCTTCTAAATTAGAAATAAACACTTTCAGCTATAAAATACTAAAATGCATTTGAAGTATCTATGCAAAGCTGGTACTCTGGCACAATTATAATTAACACTGTGTCTTTTTAAACAAGTAAAGATGAATTAGATGATTAAAACAATGCACATTATGGGTAAAAAAAAACCCTCACTATATAAAAGCGAGAATTAAAAACAAATTACCTACCTTCAAATTCAAAATTTTGTATGAAAATTTCATTTCCTTTTAGAAACTGAAGGTTTAATGTTGAAGCAAAATTCACTACACTAATGTGAATCTCCATCCACCCTCGTTTTTTGAAAATTATAACTTCATATGACATATATAAATTTAACACAAAGGTGACACATTTGGATATATACTTTTCAAAATAAATGTTAATTATAATAAGCTGTCATGTCTCAGGCTCTTACTATATTTCAAGTACTGCTTTAAAACCTACCTGCATTTCTTTTTTGAATATCCTTTAAAAAATAGGATGTATGCTATTAATATACTAGTAAAGATGAGGAAATTGAGGAATACAAATGATTAAACATTAGGTTAAGCCATATGATACTGGCATTTTGTAAATTAAAAAATCCAAATATCAGCAATTTCACATGGCTCAACCTGATACAGTAATCAAGCCCACTCAGGCTGCAAATGGCACAGTCAGGATGGAGACATGGGCAGCCTAGCTTCTGACCAGGGTCAGGCCTTCTATCTTGCTTTGAGTACATTCCCACACATATTTATTGAATATTGATCAGTTATAGGAAACTATAGGGAAGTTCATTAGACTTTAGGATCATATAGATCTTGGTTAAAATTTTTGCTTTGTCATGGGCCTTTGAGAAAATTATAATAGTCTGACCTTCAACTTCATCAGCTATAAATTGAAATTCATAATGCCTATTCTTTAAGGCTCTGTGAAGTGACGTTAAAACACAAAACAGGAGCGCCTGGGTGGCTCAGTCAGTTAAGCGTCCGACTTCGGCTCAGGTCATGATCTCGTGGTCCGTGAGTTCGAGCCCCATATCGGCTCAGTGCTGACAGCTCAGAGCCTGGAGCCTGTTTCAGATTCTGTGTCTCCCTCTCTCTCTGACCCTCCCCCATTCATGCTCTGTCTCTTTCTCAAAAATAAATAAGCATTACAAAAAATTTAAAAAAAAACACAAGACAAAGCCATAATAAAAGATATTGCATAGTATTGTTGCATAAAAAGAAAAAAAAAATCTAATGGAGCAAAGAGAGGCCTGACAGAATGATCCTTAATATAATTACACGATATATATGATATACATGACCCAGCAATTATATGATATAAAAAGACCCAGCAATTCAGTGGTGAAAATACAGACTGCTCAGGACATTGGTGCTTGAAATACTGACTCATTACATAGGGACAGAGCTGAATCACTATCTATTATCATATACAAGAGTGCACGGTAAATGGGTCAAAGACCTAATGTGAAAGAAAAGTATATTTGCAGAAAATGTGAGAAAATAGTATCTGGAAGAGAACTTATCAAAAATTTTTCAAATATATAAATTATTATAAAATAGATAAATTTCATTAAATCATGATAATTTCTGTTCTATAAAATACCACTACCAAACTTATAGAAGATGATAAAGAAATTACTTTCAATATTTTATATAGCACATGCACACATACACACACACACACACACACACACACACACACACGAATTATGTAAGAATAGGGTGCCAATCACAAGGAAAAGGCAGCATTATCAGTGAGAAAAATAGGATAAAGTTACAAAAAGACAAGTACAAAAAATGATCTCTTAAAAATAATAATAATGATATATGAAAATAAGTGCAAAATTAATAGATAAATGAATGGTAAATAATGGAGCAACAATGGGACTATACCGAATGGACTTGTTAAAGTAAAAACACTGTAATGCCTGGTGTTGGCAGGATAAAAAGCCTACAGGAACCATCATGATCTGCTGCCCAGGGACACTGAGTAGCCATTCTGAAGAGCCCTCTGGACATACTTGATCAAATTGAATACAAGTATATCAGATGGCCCAGCAACTCTGTACCAAGACATATTTTTGCTGAAAGAACTCCTACGTGGAACCTTAAGAGAACATGTTTAATATTCTTATTACATAGTTCTAGCCCCCCTTGCATTGAAATGGGACTATGTGGTTTATTCTAACCATTGGAATGCAGGTAAAAGTGCTATATTTCACTTATTGACCTGGCTTCTAAAGTATGCATGAAATTCTCTGAGCTATTTCTTCCCTCATCTATAGGACAGATGCAGAAGATCCAGCGAAGGATATGAAGATCTACTAGCTATAATGAGCTACTAGAAGGACTTTAAAGACCTGCTAGAGGAAATCACCACCACTGGGGTGCAAAGCCACTCACCAACAATCATCTAGACTGTAGCGTGAGTTATCTGAGTCAATAACATTTAGGGTATTGTTACCCCTGAACAGCCTATCCTACTTAATAAACATGGGCACGGGAGAGAAAGCCCTGTAAGGAAATAATATGATAAAAGCAAGAGGCAGAAATATTAAATGAAAATACTTTTATGATGATAAACACAGAGCAGAGAAATTTTGGACTAAAGGGACAAAGGGACACTATACACACTTGGTGATATTTGAGTTATAGCTTACAGAATAATTAGCCTTTGGGATTCTTGCCTCTGGAGAGGGTTTTAGTTCAAGGCAAAAGCTTTGTAAAGGATATAAAGCATGCAGGTTCATCGTAGAAGGAAGAAATAACAAGTACACCAATATTGGTCTGTACAATTGAGAGAAATTCAATAAAGCAAAAATATTTGGCTGGAAATCACAATTTGTCCAGATCACAACAAAAATATTAAATTATTTTTTAAAAATTCTTTGTCATTGCTTATCTGTTGCTACAAAACAAACTATGCTAAAATTTTATACAGCCATTTTATTTTGTTCACAATTTAATGAGTCAAGAATTTGGGAAGGATGTGATGTGTTTGTTCATATCTAATCAACATAGGGTCAGGTGGAGGAGCTTGGACTGCAGGATGCACTTTCCAAGTCTCTTCTTTACTCACCCTTCTGGAGACTAGATGCTCTCTTTCTCAGGGTATTCTTCCTTCAGGGTCTTTTCATGTGCCTCAGGCTTCATAAAGCATGTTCATTCACACTTTTTACATAGCAACTTGTTTTCAAGAGCCAAAAAGTATATAATTGTAAGCCAGTTAAGGGCTTCACCAGGAAGTAGCACAACATCAAGTCTACTTTCTTCAATGGGTCAAAGCTGTAATGTGTGCCAGATTCAAGTAGGTGAAGAAGGAAACTGATTCTTGGTGGAGAGAGCCAAAGTCAATAGCAGAAGAGCATGTGTCAGGAAAGATACTACTGTGTAAACACTTCTGAAAAAGGGCGAGAGATATTAATGGAGAAGATACTAAAGGTTTTTCAGGATATATCAATATCATAATACTTATGTTTTAAGACTAACATATCTGGTTAATTATGACAAAGAGACTAGAGGCAAAATACAGAAACAGGAAGGAAGGTAGGAGTCATGAAAGAAGTCAGGCAAATTAAAAGGCTATTACATTATATTCTAGGTGGAATGTGATGAACGTCTAGGTTAAGGCAAAGACCACAGGGAATAAAAAGTGTGGGTGTAGGATCAACTGTGTGGGAAAATAGAATTTTTAAATAGACTCAACGTAGAAAAGGTGGAAAAGTTAAAGATAATTTAAATTGTATTTTATAATCCAGATGATTAAAAGAATGGTAGTACAGTTGATTATGGTGGAAACACTTGGGAAAGAACAAGTTTTCTAGAATCTGAAGTACCACTTGAACAAAGTGTACTTCTGTCAAATTGTGCAATTGGAAACAGATCCACAGTTCCTACCTAGGGACTCTGAGATGAAAGCCATCTGTAAAGGGGTGACAGTTAAAGTCATGAGACTAGATAATATCTCACATGGGTAGATTTATGAGAAAAAAGACAAGGCCTAAGGACAAAAAGAACAACTAACTGAACTATTTCAGCCTCTGCTTCAAATGGAGGCTTTGAAGTTCTTTAAGTCATACTAATGGTGATTAATTTAGACATCAATCAGTTCTCGGCTACACAAAGTGTTTTAGTTCTAATATACATGCCAGAGGTATTCTCATGTGAAGTTATTTTGAACTCAAATAACGTAAACATTTACCTTTCAAACATTATTATTTATGAATCCAAGGCCCTGTTATACTTTAGAAAAATGATATTGGGACATCATTATATTGACTTTTTAAACTAATTCTTGCATTTGGATTTGGATTTCAACAAGATGAACTGGAAATACACACACACACACACACACACACACACACACACAAACTCACTGGCAAAAAAAAAAAAAAAAGAGCTAAGGTCCCAGATCTTGTTTATTATGACTCATGCAAACCCAGAGCAAATAATAAAAATTTATCATAAAATCCAGAAATGATAAACTTTTGAAGATTTTTATATCGAAGTGTGTCAAGGTTTTAACTCCAATTCATGAATCAAGAAAACTTCATTTGTTAACCTCTCGCATTATAGTTTTGTTCATCTTACTCTGAGAATTGATGTTTTAAAGAATTTTCTCTGTATGTTTTTTGAAGCATTTCTCTAATGTTGTTGGAAGTCAGTTCAGAGAAAAATAGATGTGAAAATTAGCCAGCATCATGTATAGTGGAACTTCAAAGCAGATGCATTGAAGTGTTGAACTCAATTTTATTCTTTTATTGGCCATGGTTTTTAAAAATAATTTTGATTATAACTTATACTAATGGTTGTTTCAAATATATCAAATATTTTTCCCAACCGAGAGGGAACTGTGTATACAATCTGGGACCAACTTGTCTAAATTTCAGAACCGTGAATAAAGACAAGATGAAGTACATATATATGTGTGGTTAAAAATGGTTTCTCAGAATTTCTTAGAGTTGTAGGTTTTAACGTTAAAAATGCATAATTTACATTCTACTTCAGGGATTTGGTGATAGTATGGAAAGATGGAAAGGGATTAGTGAAATTATTACGGCAGTTACACTGATAAAATGTGAGGACATACACCTATTTGAATAATGCAGAGAATACTGCTTGAGGTAAAAACATTGAACTTATATATTTTTTTAAATGTTTAATTACTTATTTTGAGAGAGAGAGAGAGAGAGAGGACAAGCAGGGGAGGGGCAGAGAGAGACAGAGAGAGAGCCTCCCAAGCAGGCTCCCTGATGTCAGTGAATAGCCAGATGTGGGGCTTGATTTCACAAACCATGAGATCATGACCTGAGTCAAAATCAAGAGTCAGTCGCTTAATTGACTGAGCCAACCAGGCGCCCCTAAACTTAAATGGTTAATGAAAGTTGCCAGTGTAAGAAGAATTAGTAATTCTGGTTCAATATGATTAATTAAATATGTTGAATGTTCTTTCTAAAATGAACACAAACAAAAAGTCATAACATTGGAAGCAAAACCAATGCCACTAGCAAAAAATAAGATTGCTCATCCAGAAAAAAAAAAAAAAAAAGCTCAAACACACTAAAGAAAAACAACTAGTCTGCAGACCTTTTCCTTGCTAAAACACTGGAGATAGGGGCATGATCATCAAACCCAGCACTCCTAGGCATTCCCAAGTGAGCTAAGGAAGTACTATGTTCTCCATTTCCTTATATAGTAACCCTCCCTTATCCACAGAGAATCTATTCCAAGACCCTTAGTGGATGCTTGAAATGACAGATAGTACTGAACCCTATGTATACTATGTTTTTTTCCCCCTATACATACATACCTATGTAAAGTTTATCTTATAAATTAGGTAGAGTAAGAAACTAATAACAATAACATAATAAAATAAAAATATAATAATATACTGTAATGAAGGTTATGTGAATGTGGTCTCTCAAAATATCTTACTGTACTATACTTATCCTTTTTCTTGTAGTGATGTGAGATGATAAAATGCCTATGTGATGAGATGAAGTGGTGTGAACGACACAGGCATTATGATATAGCACTAGACTACTATTGACCATCTGGTAGCACATTAGGAGGAAGATCATCTGCTTCTGGGCTGCAATTGACTGTATGGAACTAAAACCATGAAAAGTGAGACCATGGAAAAGGTGGGACTACTGTATTGTTCAAATTACAGATCTGAAAAGTCAAAAATTGCAATACATATGATAAAAATCAAACAGCTAGATGGAAAGCCCATGCATTCAATAAAGTCTTAACTCCTAAAGCAAAAGAATAAACCTGAAAACAGGAGACAATTCTAAAATAATTATAACTAGTGATTAATACTCTCAGAGACTTCGGAGTAGCTATCATACACAGAAATGGAAAAGTCTTCTCAAAAGAAGAAATGCAGCAGTTTTGGGAAACTAAAGATCTGATTGTTGAAATTAAGACAGTAACATTACTTTAAAAATGTCCTGACAATAATAATTAATACAGCTGGACATCATTTAAAACTAAAATGAGTAGGAAAAGTAAAAATCAAACTAAGGAATTTTCTAATGATGCAGAATAAAAGAAGGAAATTGAAGTATGAAATAAATGTTTATAAACAGACACAGAGACATAGAGCCTAAAATTCCAACAAATACCCTTTTAGTAGTTCTTGAAGGAAACACATGAGATAGAAGAGAGAAAATAAAGTAGTAATGTAGGAAGAAAACAATGGTATGCTACACAAAGACCAAAAAACCCCATCAAATATCAAATATGGGGGTGCCTGGGTGTCTCAGCCAGCTGAGTGACCAACTCTTGATTTCAGCTCAAGTCATGATCCCAAGATCGTGGAATTGAGTCTCAGTTGGGCTCCATGCTGAGCACGGAATTTGCTTAAGATTCTCTCTCTCTCCCTCTACTGCTCTCCCCTACTTGTGCTCTCTAAATAAATAAATAAACAATAAAAATTTTAAAAATATATTAAATATAAATATTCATAAATTATCCTTATTTTGGTTCATCCAGGTGAAATTCCTTAGCTCCAAAAATAAAGAGAAAATGTATTGAGCATGCACCTACTTTAATAACTATTCATGTAGATAAAAATATTCTTAAAAAAAAAAGTAGAAACATAACCTATGAATAATGAAATTAAAGATGGTACTATCTTACATTTTTGATTAATTTATCAAAGCTTCACTTTAAATGTGCCCATTGTTGTTTTATAATTTGATGAATGTAAATGTCTATTTAAATGCTACCCTAAAGAAGACTTATATTTCCATCTCATCAAAATATTTCTTCATGTTCCCTTTAGTTGGACCCTTCCCTGTCTCTGATCACAGGACATCACTGATGTTTTTTTGTCTCCAAAGGTTACCTTCTAGAATTCCATCTAAATTGATCACAAAAGATGGGGTGCCTGGGTGGCTCAGTTGATTGAGTGTCGGACTTCAGCTCAGGTCAAGATCTCACAGTTCGTGAGTTTGAGCCCCAGCTATCTGTGCTGACAGCTCAGAGCCTGGAACCTGCTTCGGATTCTGTGTCTCCCTCTGTCTCTCTGCTCCTCCTCCGCTTGCGCTGTCTCTGAAAAATAAATAAATAAATAAACAAACATATAATCTTTTGTGTGTGAATTTTTTCACTCAGTATTGTATTTTTTTAAATACCTCACTTATAGTAGCCTATATCAGTAGTTAAATTTAAAAAAAAAATTAACATATATTCCATTGAGTATACCATGGTTTGTTTATCCATGCACCTGTTGATGGATATTTGATTTCTTCCTAGTTTTGAGGACTTATAAATAAATAGGGCTGCTAGAAAAAATCATTTTGCAGGACATTTTCTGGACAAATACTTTGTCTTAGATATTCAATTGTCTTAAGAGTAGAATTGTGAGTCATACAGTAAGTTCATGTTAATTTATATGACTACCAAAATGTTTTACAAAAAATGTCTGAGTCCCAGTTGCGCCATAGTCTCATCAACATTTGCTATCATCAGTCTTTTTTTAATTTTAAGGAATCTAGTAAGTGTGTACAAGCATTTTAGTTTTAATTTGCATTTCTCTAAAGACTAATGATGGTAATTATCATTTCTGTGTTTAATGGCTATTTTTTATCTTTTATGAAATATATGTACGAACCTTTATACATTTTTAATTGTGTCATGTCTTTTTCTTATTGAGTTGCAAATTCTTATCATATTGAATAGAAATTCTCTGATATATATGCCTATATAATAAATATTAAATATTAAATTAATATAATTACAAAATAAATATTAAATATATGATATTAAATATATAACAAATATTAAATTTACAGTATGGTATGTGAAGGTATGAAATGTGAAATATACATGCCTTTTCATACTAATGGTATCTTTCAAATAAAATATTTTTTGTATTGATCAAGTTCAACATAACATTCTTTTTCTTTTATGATTAGTGTTTTTGGTGTCCTGTTTATGAAATCTGTGCTTTTATAATCAAGTCATATGAATTGTTTCTTATGTAATCTTTATCATTGGCTTTATGCTTAGGTATATATCCCACTTGAAGTTACTTTTTGTATATGGTGTGAAATATGAATTGAGATTTTTCTATATCAGGATCTAGATATTCCAGCACCTATTTTTTTTTAATTTTTTTAACGTTTATTTATTTTTGAGACAGAGAGAGACAGAGCACGGGGGAGGGTCAGAGAGAGGGAGACACAGAATCTGAAACAGGCTCCAGGCTCTGAGCTGTCAGCACAGAGCCCCACGCGGGGCTCGAACTCACGAACCGTGAGATCATGACCTGAGCTGAAGTCGGCGGCTTAACCGACTGAGCCACCCAGGCGCCCCAAATGTCAGGTATTTCTTAATTTTATTTCTTTTTAAGTGTATCCTCTAGAAGTTATTTTAGTATTTTTGTCTGAAAATACATCCTTTAGAACAGTTTCTTTTTTAAAGTGGGTTCTGAGCATATGGAATCGCTGAGACCATTTTAGGAGGGCTTCTCAACTGTTTTCTGGCATTTTCATGCTTTCTTACTATGCCATCATTTGCACTGATGGTGCAAAAACAATGATGGGGATACCTTGGCAAAAATCAAGACATTGGCACCAAATTGTTGCAGAAGCCATTGTATTCTTCACTACAATACACTGCAGTAAATATTAAATGCTAGATTCGCTTAAAATGTTCTTGATACAGCATTCAGATATAAGCCTCAGTTTTCTCTTGAAACTACAAAAATGTTAACAATGTGCACAAATTAAGGCATTAACCAACAAATATAGAGAACAGAAGAGGATGAAATAGCAATAAAACTATGAAATTTAGAAAGCAGATAGATATGAGGGTGCCTGGCTGGCTTAGTGGGTTAATCATTGGACTCTTGATTTTGGCTTAGGTCATGATGTCCCAGTTTGTGAGACTGAGCCCCACTTTCAGCTCCATGGTGATAGCTCGGAGCTTGCTTTGAATTTTCTCTCTTCTTCTCTCTCTGCCCTTCTCTGATCTGCACATGCTCACTGTCACTCTCTCAAAATAAATAAATAAACTTAAGAAAAACACAATATAAAAAAAAAAAAGAAAGTAGATAGATATGTAGGAACTCCCTTAGGGAACAGTTTTTCTATCTTTCCTTTTCTTTCATGGCTTTGGCAGTTTTGAAGGGAACTAGTCAGTTATTTTGTAGAATATTCTTTAATTTTGATATGTGTGTTTTCTGATGGTTAGTATGGAATTATTTATTTTGAGCAAGAACTTTAGAGTCAATGCACTATTCTCAGTGCATAAATACATGATATCGATATGTTCTATTTTTGGTAATGTCAAATTTAATCACTTGGTTAAGGTGGTATCTGTGAGATTTATCTAAAATGTTATTATTTTCCTTTTGTATTTAATTATCTTGTGAGAAGATACTTAGGTTCTATGTAAATATCTTTTTTCTTACTTTTGACAACAGTTTTATCATACAATGATGGATTTTGCCTGCAACGATTATTACTGTGATATTTGCCTAATGATGGTTTTCTATGTGTAATTATTTCTACACTTATTAAGTGCAATTTTATTATAAGGAAAACCTATTTCTACTTCACAATTTATTTATTGATTGACTCAATTTTTTAATATTAGGAATAATTACTTTCTGGGTTCCACTTCAATTCTTTTTTTTAAAAAAATTTAATGTTTATTTATTTTTGAGAGATAGAGACACAGATTGTGAGTAGGAGAAGGGCAGAGAGAGAGGGAGACACAGAATCTGAAGCAGGCTCCAGGCTCTGACCAATCAGCACATGCGGGGCTCGAACCCACAGACTGCGAGATCATGACCTGAGCTGAACACAGCATTACTTGCTAGCACTGTAAGATATTTTAATCTCATCATGTGTTTCATTGACCCAGCCCTGGAGATAAGTGTTTTCTCCAAAGAATCCTCATCAGTTATTTGAGAATGGCATTAGACACTGTGCATATTCATTGCTACTGGCTTTTCTTGCCCTCTAGGCCCCTCAGTGGACACAACTAGGAAACATATGTATGTATAACACATTAACACATGTATGTATACACATCTACATTTATAGATCAATCCGTAGCTGGAGACAGAGAGAGATGGAGACAGAGCATGAATTTCTATGAATATCTCCAATTACAAGCCCAAACCACAGGGTTCATTCTAGCCTTCCTCTTTCCCTATTTGTTACGTTTTCTGCAACATGACTCTCATTATCTAGAACTTCATCTATTTCTTCATTCTAATACACACATAAACTAGTTTTAGAATTGTTAACCCATCCACCATGAGAAATAAATTTAACAAGTAGATCATAATATTTTTATACTTATTTTTGTCTTTAGTCATGTAGTCTACTCAAAATACTACTTGCCTACCTTTCTTAGGCTTATTCTTTTCTTCACCACTCCCTTTAGTGTGTATGGCATTCATTTGTAGTACATTAGGTTCATTTATTTTTTGTTTATATTCCATTTTAGGTTCCCACCCCATCCTGGCTGATTTTAATCATTTATTTATTTGGGGAAGTATGGGAAACATTAACACATTTCTAAGAAGCAGAGCTATATAAAAAGGGATAGTCAGATAAATCACTACTCTCATTCCTGATGCACTGTTTTCATTCCTTCATTCTTTCCACTCCATTCCACCTCACTCTGTAGGTAACCAATATTGTTATTTGCTGGTTTACTCTTCTTGAATTTGTTCTGCTCATTTTTTCTTGTATTCTATTTTTTTTTTTTCATTTAAGAAGGGAAGCATTCTATATATACCCCAGCTTTTTATGCCTTAACAATATATTCTGGAAATCACTCCACATCAGTTCCTAGAGATCTTCCTCATTCCTTACTATAGGTGCATAGTCCATTGTGTGGATATGTCATAGTTTATCAAAATACTATCCAATATGAACACTTAGATTATTTAAATTATTTGAAATCTCCTCCCAAAAGTATGCTGCAATGAATAATCTTTCATTGAGAATGTTTATTTTCATATTTTGGGAGATATATCATCATTGTAGATTCCTAGAGGTAGATTGGTCTGTTGGGAAAAAGTGCATATGTAGGTTTCTTACCTATTGCCAAATTCCACTTGAGAGGGTAATACTGCTTTGTATTCTAACAAGCAATGTATAAGAGTCTGTTTCTCCAGTAAAATGTATTGTCATAATTTTAAATTTTTCATTTTTGTAGATGAGATATCATATTTTACTAGTTTGATATGCATTTCTCTATAAATTTGAAAATTTTTTTCATGTTATCACTCCAATACCTTTCATTGAATTGTATTTTCATATATTTTTATCATTTTCCTGTGTTTTTGATCCTCCTTCTTTAATTTTTAAGAGTTCTTTATTTGTTAGTAATATTAGTCCTCTTTCTGTGTCAAATGTTGCAAAGATTCTCCCTCAATATATGAGATTTTTTTGTCTTTGTTTATGAGAGTTATGCTGCTGTTGTTTTTCCATTCATATTTTTGTGTCATCAAATTAATCAATTATTCTCAAAATCTTTGGATTTGAGACATACATAAGCATTCACCTATATTTTCTTCTAGTAGCTGTATGGATTTATTTTTTTAACATTTAGCTCCCTAATAAATTCATAATTAATCCCTGTGCATGATGTGATTCACAAAACTATTTTATCTTTTTTTTTTCCAAATAGCTACCCAGTTGCCCCAATACCATTTACTACAAAGCCCATTTTTGTCCCAGTGATTTGAGGATTTGAGTTGTTAACTTCATCATATGTTAAATTTCCATATGTACTGAGAACTATGCCTTTTCAGTTTTTTTTTCCTATTCTGTACATATATTTGTAGCTTTAGTACAAGTACTGTTCTGTTACTATTATTTTAAAATTACATATATATATATATATATATACATACACATATATTATACAACATATATTTAATTAGAAATGGAACTAATTTTGAAAGCCAACCCAACCAACTAACAAAAGCCAGAGAACAACTGTTTTTCTAAATTTAGGTAATGATATATTAAAACAGTGTTAAGAATATGTTAACAATGGACTTCTTTCTGTATTCATATGTTTTTCAAATGCCTCCCTGTTTCTAATCTGAAAGAGTGATGTGTATTCATTTTCAGAAGATATTTTCTCTTGTTTACATGATATCATTATTTAGAACAACAGCAGCTGGTCTTACTGTGCTCACCTGTGCTAAAATTCTGAGCATATGGCAATTTGAACTGCAAGATTTATTTTTTAGACTGGAGCACAATGCATATAAATGGACCTTTTGGAGAATAATAGAGCATAACACTCTCACTTCATTAGAATCAGTGGGACCAAATTATGTTTTCGCCATCCAACATTAGGGATTAAGGCCATGTCTGCACATGCAAACTGAAGGAATTAAGCAAATATCTGGATAATTTAAATGAAAAAGAAATGTTACCTTAAACAAAAGAATATTCTAAGAGGGTTTTTGGTAAAATCTATGGGTAACTGCCTTAGCTCTATTTGATTTAGCACTTGCAGACATAAAATCACAGAATATGTTTGTGTAGTTGGTTAATTTTATAAGTTAAATCTTTGATACTGGCTTATATATTTTGTTTTTATTGTTGTTGGAATTGTTGCTGGTATTTACACCAATTAAAATACACTGAATTTACTAAAATATATTCAGGGGAAGATAATATTAATTTTACTTGTGTATTATAAATTAAAATTACTCTGTCATTTCCAGGCTTAAATCAGCTCAGAGTAGCAAGTTAAATTTCACATTCTCCTCAGTCTTTAGGAACATGCAACCCAGATGGGTAAGATAAAAGTTACAAAAAAACAAAAAAAAAAGTTTTTTTTCCTTTTTTAAGTTTTTAAGTGTTTAAATTTATTTTGAGAGAATGAGAGAGCAGGAAAGGGGCAGAGAGAAAGAGAGAGAGAGAGAGAGAGAGAGAGAGAGAGAATCCCAAGCAGGCTCCACACTGTCAGCATGGAGCCTGATGTGGGGCTCGAACTCATGAACCATGAGATGATAACCTGAGCTGAAATCAAGAGTCAGACGTTTAACTAACTGATGACCCAGGTGCCCCCAAAATGTTTTCGACTATTTTTTTAAATTTATTTTGAGAGAGAGATAGAGAAAGAGAGGGAAAGGGGCAGAGGGAGAGAAAGAGAGAGAATCCCAAGCGGGCTCCACACTGTCAGCACAGAGCCCAATGTGGGGCTTGAACCTGAGCCAAAACCAAGAGTCAGATGCTAAACCAAAGGAGCCATCCAGGGGCCCTTTCAACATTTTAAAATAATATATAATTAAATACTTTATTTATAAGAAAGAGTAAGTGACCAATATTTTATTTTCAAAGAATTGATATATTTATATATTAGATATGAATTTATATTTTGGCTTTTAGATATGTTATATAATTTCAGAGATTAGATTGGAGGTAGTCAAGCTTTAGAAAGTCAAAATTGGGATAGACTTAGAAGAATATGAAAATGGTATTTATTATTCATCTCAATTGTATTATTACATTTGAAATATAGAAAACCTTCCTTTTAAAAGCCAATGCTGACACTTTGAAAGTAAAATATGTTCACATATCTTCTCCAAACATAATATATTCTGCCAAGTCAGAATTACATTTCTTGTGCAGCTAAATTGTTTGGATGTTTTTTTTATAGTCAGATATGCCCTTGCATCACTTTTGTTTTATAGTAATCAAGAATATGTATTACTTTATGATGCATTATGTTTTGAGCAAGGAATAGATAAAAGGAAAACAGATTTCACTGAGTCTGAGATGCTTAACGATTTAAGAGGTAAGTGTTTTGCTTATAATGAATTAATGTTAGCCTAAGGAAAAAAAAAAAAACTATGGCTGATAGTGACCCCTTTCACTCACTATTAAAGAGGTTGAAAACAGTTGTCAAGTTGTCTACTTGCTACTGCTGAACCAAAAGAAAAGATTGATATTTGCCACATCATACCTCTGCTTGATCAGAGGCAACCAAGTTGCATGCATGGAGAAACAAGCTGATATTCTAATAAAACCATGGTATTTCACTTGAAGTCAATATCAAAGTCTGCTTTAGGTTTTAAGATGTAACATACTGCTTAAAGACTGTGTATTAGTTATCTAGTGCTACATATAAAAATTATCCCCAAAATTAAGCACCTAAAGCAACAACAAACCTTTCTCATCACACAGTTCCTTTAGGACAGGAGTTCCACAGCTTAGCTCAGTGGTTCTGGCATAGGTTCTCTCATGAGGTATACTAAAAGAGAAAATACTCAAAATCTTGGGGCTCCTGGGTGGCTCAGTCGGTTAAGCATTTAACTTCGATTCAGGTCATAATCTCAGTTTGTGTGTTCAAGCCCCACGTCAGGCTCTGTGCCAGCAGTTCAGAGCCTGGAGCCTACTTTGGATTCTGTGTCTCCCTCTCTCTCTTCCTTTCCCTTGCTTGTGCTCTCTTTCTGTCTCAAAAAATGAATAAACATTTAAATTTTTAAAAATTAAAAAATTTAAGAGTTTATTTGAACAAAACTCAATTAGAATTGGGCAACACCCAATCTAACAAATAGAAAGGAGCTTTAAGGAGCTGTACAAAATGAAAGACATATAGGCAGAAAGGAGTAAGCACAGGAAGTTATACTAGGCAAAAAAAGTGGGCTCCTTGTAGCAATGTGACTTTCTTTTAGGGAATGACAGGAGGTTATCAGGCAGATTATCCAACTAATGCTGATAAGGCGATTCCTGATAATCTGGTTTAAGATTCCATCCTGGGAAAGCCAAAATTGTGATTAAGTCTTGGTTTGCTGATGTGGAATTTAGCATAAGTAACTCCATTTTGGACCTGTTGTCTAGTTTTTAACAGATTGTTGTCAAGATATAGACAAGCCTAGGGTGCCTCAGTGACTGTCAGTTAAGTGTCTCACTCTTGATTTTGGCTCAGGTCATTATCTCACGATTGTGAAATCTAGCCCTGCATTGGGCTCTGCACTGACAGATTCGAGTCTGCTTGGGATTCTCTCTCTCTCTCTCTCTCTCTCTCTCTCTCTCTCTCTCTCTCTGTCCCTACCCCATCTCTTCAAAATAAATAAGCATTAAAAAAAAATACGAAAAAAAAGATATGGACAATCCTGGGCTATATTCATGTGAAAGCTTGATTGAGCGTGAAGGATCCACTTTCAAAATGGCTTACTAAAATGGTTAGGAAATTGATGCTGGCTGTCCTTGAGAAACATTAGCTACTGTCATGTGGACCTTTCTGCTGGGCTACTTGAGTGTTTCCACAATATATCAACTGGCTTCTTCAGAGCGAGTGGTCCACTCTAAGACAGCAGGGCAGAAGCCACTAAGGGCTACTTTGACCTTGCCTCTTGTCTTTCATTTCTTCAATATTCCATTAGCTATACAGGTGAGAACTATCCAAAGTAGTGGGGGCTACACAATGGTGTGAATAGTAGTGGAGAAGGATCAATGGGGGTCTTGGAAATTGCCTTCTTCAGCTTGAGTCTTCAAGAAATCAGTGTCATTATAAAATTTATCTATTCAACATAGGAGAAAAATTTAAAAACCCCAAAACAATAACTTTTCTTTTTTTTTTAAATAACTTTTCATTATTGTTTTAATTAAAAGTAGATAACCACTGATCACATGCTTAATAATATAGTGTGTTTTCTGAAATAGTAACATGGTAAGAGATAATAAAGTAATTTACAAGATTTCTATTTCAATTAATTGTACATTTAGGAGTCTACTGTTTATAAAAATATACAGCTCTAGGAATAAAAATTTTGCCCACTGAAATACACACACATTGCCTCTATACCATAGCTTCCCTACTTGATTAGAACTTCTATGAAGGCAAGTTGTCTTTTACCAGTGCATTACCAGTAGCACCTACATATTGTTATACTCAGAAGACACACCATAAATGTTAAATCATATTCAAGTTTTCGTATGCATTTTCTGAGAACAAATACATTAATATTCATGCTGGTCTTGCTAAGATGTGTTGGCATTTGATAGCATGCCTACACAGATATAAATACAAACAATATCTCAATGCCTGGATTTTGTCGCTTCAACACTGATTTGGAGGTAGGTAAGTCTTATCCTAAGCAAATTATGGAGTAGGCAAAATTATTCTTTACTGCACTGATCTTTTCCAACTCTTGGTTCATTTTTCCTTTCATGGTAATCTCTCTCTTTAGTTGAGCTTAGAATTCATCTAAGGTGAAGAATTGTTTTGCCCAGAGTCTTCCTAATATCAAGCACTGTGTCTTTCATCAAAGGCTGAAAGGATCTGACAGATCTATTTTGTGAGCCTTTTGCATTCTCAGGGGGCTCTTTTTTTCTTCCCCAGGGGTGATTTTTCCTCTTCAGATACCCAGTGTTCCCTTTTCTTTAGCTACCTCTTTTGAACAAAGAGAAACACTGTCACTCTATCTGTCATGTTCACTTGTTAATTGATGGATTTTTCTTTGAAATAAAATAGTTGCTGCCAATGTATTACCTAAACCAGACAGTGCACTTCAAATGTTTCATCTCTGAGCGGTAAGTCTGATAGAACCCTTTTAAGCATTCCTGACAGCCAGAGGAAGGTATTAGAAAAGGTTCTTCCAAGGTATTTCAAGCCAATAGACACACACCCAGAAATAGCTTAGCTTGGACTTCAGAAAGACCATCCTGGCCACCACAGCAGTCAAAGGGCCTAAGTTACAACCTCTTTAAATGCCAGGACATTCCCTACCCTGTCTACCTCACATGGGTGTGTCTGGAAAATTCACTTCGTACAGACTTTCTTGTGCCATCACATCTTTTTGTTTTGCTGGTCAATATGTAGGTACCTTGCCGTCTCCTCTTTTGGACATAGATCATTTTTCTATGATTTTTAAATATCCTCTCCCTCTTTCTAAGTTGCAGATACATAATTTCTTTCTTTTCTTGATTATTTCTACTTCCGGTGTTGAAGTTTTGCTGGGATGTGACATATCTTCTTTATTAATAGATGCAATTGCACTATGTAATTTATGAAAATAAATTATAAATATACAATGCCTAATAATTAATCAATCAATCAGAAACAATTTTTTTCCTGGATTTTTCCCCTATAAAACTAGCAAACATGATAAATGGGAATTATTATGTGGTATGATAAATATTATAATGCAAAGGAGATGAAAAAATGATAAAATTTTATACAAGGATTTAAATTCAAGTGAGGTAAAAAAATTAGACCCAGATTCTTGCCTAAGTGGGCACAGCCAAATGTTAGAGCATTAGGGCTTGAAATACCACAAATAACTGCCAATCAGGTCCTCGATAATTTTCAAAGTATCTATGATTTCATATGGGGAATGGTGAGCAAGAGATCCTTAACTGAGTATAAACACATGTAGAGAGAAAGGCCAGGAAAGGGAAAAACAAAATGAATAATGAGCCAATGAGTCTGAAACAGTGGGGCTTGAGAAGTCTTGAGAAGCCTTGAGAAGGCTTGAGAAGGCTTGAGAAGCCTAAGTGTATCTGTAAGCAACACAATGAGGGTATACTTTGTGCCAAGCTCTGTGCTAGGGTCCTACCCTCTCAGAATTTACAGTACAATAGAAATACAAAGAACCCAGAGATATAATCAGTCATAATACTATCTGACATTTTAACATAGTGAACAAAAAAAAAGATTGGGAGAAAATATTTCTAACATAAATTATTTTTAGAAGCATTTGAAGAGCAAATTATGTGCGTACAAACCAAATTATCAAAGCATTAAAAGCACGGCATCCAAAAAAGGGAAGCAATATCAGATATATTAGCAAGCACTCTGTTATGTTTTAAGCCCTCTTTAATACAATAACCAATGTCTGTGTTTTACTTCAATATAAGAAAAGTGGCAGTCTTACAGGTAATCATTTTTCACATATGAAAGTATACAATCCCTATCAACTGTTTGCTGTAACCAGAGAGGAACTTAACTAACTTGACCACTGCTAAACATGCTTGTATTCTAATTTACATCTATCAGGGTATTGTGAGCAGTCCCCTAACCTGGGTAACTCTTAGTACCATTTCCAAGGGTGCTATTCCCTTCCTGTCATGCACTACAGGCTGACTGCCCATCATACGTTTGGATGTTGTTCATGTTCATCAGGGCAGGGAACAGTAGGAATTGTACTCTTGTTGTCTACTCAAAAGTGAGGACCATCAGGAACTAACATTCTCTCCACTGTGAGGGGAGGGCATAGAAAGAAGAAAAACAAAGAGTAGAGCAATACTGCCAAACTTTTCTATGATGATGAAAATGTTCAAACTTCGTGCTGCCCAACACAGCAGTTACTAACTACATGTGGCTATTGGACCCTTAAGGTGATGAGTGAGAATAAGAATCTGAATTTTTAACTTTACTTAATTTTTATCGGTTTGCATTCAAATTTTTTTTAACGTTTATTTATTTTTGAGACAGAGAGAGACAGAGTGTGAACAGGGGAGGGGCAGAGAGAGAGGGAGACACAGAATCTGAAACAGGCTCTAGGCTCTGGGCTGTCAGCACAGAGCCTGACGCGGGGCTCGAACTCACAGACCGTGAGATCATGACCTGAGCCGAAGTCGGACGCTTAACCGACTGAGCCACCCAGGTGCCCCTATCAGTTTGCATTCAAATAGCTGACATAACTATTAGTTACCCTATTGGGCAGTGCAGTTCTAAAGATATTAAATACATAAAAACATGATTCCCTAAATGTGGTCTAGGGATGTCTGATAACCTTTTAGGGAGACATAAGATCAAAACTATTTTCTATAAAGTTACTAAGAGGTTACTTGGTTTTTTACTTCCATGCTTTCACAGTGGCATTTTCCAGAGGCTACATAACATATGGTATGCAATGGACTGAATACCGCGATAGGTTTGAGAATCCAACTGTCTTTTCTTAAGCCAGAGACAAAAAAAAAGAAACAATACAAAATAATGGTAGTTTCTATTTTTTCAAAAAAAATTATATTTTATATTATATTTTATATTGTATAAATATTTTATAAATTATATTTTATATTTTATGTAGTTATATTTAATAAAGTATCTGTTAACATGATTCATGTAATTTTAATACAATTAAATATATGTTTAAAATTATCACTTTTAATTTCTAATATGGTAAATATCAGTAGCTATAGCTCACATAAGCAAATCTCTTTGGGGCCCACAATAATTGTCAAGAATATAAGAGGGTCCTGTGACCCAAAATTTGAGCATTGCTGGAGAAAGCAACCCAATAATTTGACTGCCTCTCTTGAGAGGAAAATTCCTTGAATGTTGAACAAAGTTTTGAGAATCTTTTGCATTGAATGATCCTTTGATGATGATTAAAAGTAGTCCAAAACACTTTTTTTTAATGTTTATTTATTTTTGAGAGAGACAGAGACAGTGTGAGCTGGGGAGGGGCAGAGAGAGAGGGAGACACAGAATCCAAAGCAGGCCCCAAGCTCTGAGCTGTCAGCATAGAGCCCAACACGGGACTCAAACT
The DNA here is from genome assembly GCF_024362965.1 of Panthera pardus. NCBI lineage: Eukaryota > Metazoa > Chordata > Mammalia > Carnivora > Felidae > Panthera > Panthera pardus. Next base: position 82,826,063 of record NW_026526810.1, on the reverse strand, counting down.
CACAAACCATGAGATCATGACCTGAGCTGAAGTCGGACGCTTAACCAACTGAACCACACAAGCACCTCAGTTCAAAACACTTTTAAATGCTTCCCATAGCAATAAGTAATCAATTTCTCCTCCTTGGTCAGACTATATCTTTAAAAAGAGCACTTTTCCCACATCTGCCCTGCTACTCTGGAAGATTTCAAGCATACAGAGGATGAAATTATTTTTTTAATACCAGTAAACTTCCCAGTATTAGAATATCTGGTTTTAATGAACAAAAGTTAATGCATACTAATTTGAGAGATTTGCAGGCAGATCTGTATCATATGTAGCTAGAACACTATGATGTGCAATATTTTGCACTGAATAGTTCCTATACAACTAACACTGTTGACCATGTGCCACCACCATGAGCCAGAAAAACCACACCCTTTTTAACGATAGCCTCCTTTCTCTCCCCAAGGAAACAAAGCCACTATATAAGGAATATTCTTTGAATCATCATTTGCTTTAACTGCACCTTTATGAGGTTCCAAATTACTTCATAAAATACTCCATTAAATGAATTAAATATTCTATTCTTCCTAAGAAGAACTGTCTTTAGTGAACGCTTATACAACTCTCTTAACAGCCAAATTGTTGCTTTCCACCTGTGTCTAGAGCTCCGAATATGCCCACCAAGCTCCATGCTCAGTAGGAGTTCAGGGTTATAGAACACACGGCTCTTGTTGATCCATCTGGAGGAGGAGCCTCTAGACATCAATCTCACCAGTATGACACTGCCCTTAGATGTGAGCAAGAGGCAACTATCCTGGGTTTTGCAGTATAAAAAGTCCTATTTTGGACTTTCTCTGACCAACTCCCCAGCCCTATTCCCAAGGCAAAAATGAGTTGCGAGGTCAAGGGATGCATCAGGTCTGAGAACATACTCCCCGCTTCTAGATCATGTGTACTGAAGGCCTCAGAATTCTTTGCACACATGACCCAAACCTTGTTTCTATGACCTGTTCTGGCCTCTACCCTGGATCTTTATTCCCAAAGATGTACGTGTTCCCTAGTCCCAAGGAATATCCAGGGAATCAGAAGTGTATAAGGTTTGAATACAGAGCTTAGATGTTCAAGCTAAAGTATCCATAAAAACACATAAACGGCCTTCTGTGTGCAATACAGAACTAGAAGTGTGAAGAGAAGGGGTCAGGGTCAAAATGAAAAGCACATTTTATATTTTGCTTGATTGGAAACTTTTGATATCAATACATTACTATTTGCACCTCCATTTGTCCTCTTGCCATGAGCCCCAGAAATGTTAGGAATAGGCCTGAGTCTCACTTTTCTCTTTGAGAGAGATTATGACTCTATCATTCACAGTAGTTCACATCTATTCACCAGACAAGGAATCAGTGAGCTGAGAAATTGGGGCAATAGAAAATCAACATCCATAGATTTCAGGTGTGACAAATAATGACTAAAATTTTAGTTCACTAAAGAGAAAAAATATTGTTATCTCTTAGAATCTGGGAATTACATGCTGCAGAGACTTATTATCAATTCACTTAGAAAAAGTACATATACTACTTATATGTATTTTTGAAAGGCTTTGAATAAAAAAACTAAAATTTATAGATTGGTCAATCGACAATTACCCTATCAATCAATAAAAGGTATAGTCTTATTTTTTCCTAAATTCTTATATATAGCTCCTCTGCTAAGCCGTCTAATTTGGCACCTCAGCTGGCTGATAGGCAGCTGTATACAAATGCATGTTAATTCATCTAATGTCTTTTCACTCTCTTTGCACTCCCAGGTGCAGGGAATGAAGGCAGAAAAATGGTCTGCTTTTATGTTTTTCCCTAACTGGCTAATAACTGTTTTTAGATATTTTAATGGAAGATAGTCAACTATAGTACATTAAGTGTCAGTGTCATTTCTGTCTTCTCTGGATGACCAGAACCTTAATGTGGTTCTTCTTTCTCTCCTTAAAAGTCCCTAGTTCCTACAAACAAAATTATATTTTCTAAATACACCAACACCCCCCAAAAAGACATATATCTAATTTATCTCTTTTAGTTTTCATTCATTCAGTATTTATTGACTGCTTTCATTCATATATTGTTATGGGAACTAGAGATACAACAACAGTAAGGAAAACTATGCCTCTTGTATCACAGAGCTTAGATACTAGTGTGTGCACAATATGTGGAAGGGATGGGGAGAAGTATTAGTAAACATACAATATGCCAAAAAGTATTAAATGTTTTAGAGGAAGGGGAAGAATATTAAGATAGAGATGGAAGACCAGGTGTTATTGCTTTATTTTATAAAAGGTGGTCAGGAAAGCATTACAGATAAAGTGACACTTGAACACATATAAAAGAAGTGAGAGAGAAAGCCATGTGTACAATTGGGATAAGAGTGTTCTAGGCAAAAGAAATAGCAAAGGAAAGTGTGAGAATGTGCCTGCCACATTCTAAGAAGAGCAAGGTCACAAATGTGTGGCTACAGTAGAAGGAATGAAATGGAGAATCAAAGGAAATTAGGTGAGAAAGTTAGAAGGAAGAAAGTTCATATTAGGACATTTATTTGGAGTCATTGGAGAGGTTCATGAAGAGGAGTGGATAATATGACATTTTAAAATGATCATTCTAGATTCTGTCTTCTGGGTAGAATTTGGGTCTAGAGTGATTAGGATAGAATGGGTAAGTTGTGCTACAGTGATAAATATCCTAAAAGCAAATGATATGCAACCATAAAACTAGTTCTCATTTGTTCTACATCTACATTGTTGCTCAGAAAAAGGATTATGTTCATTGCAGTTACTCAGAGACGTGAACCAATGGATGTGTTTTCATACAAAGGCATGACAAACCATACAATGGCTCTTTAAGCTTCTGCTACTGAATGCCACATCACTTCTGCTCACATTTCACTGACCCATGCAAATCATATAACCCTGACTGTATTCATATGGGTAAAGAATTTCCACACTAAAATGTGTTCAAAGCAGAACACATTTTGAACACCCTGACTGACCAACATTCTTCCTGTATGATCACAAATATTTAGTTCACTCCCTTCCTCACATGCAAAATACCCTCAAGCCCTCCTCAAGAGAGTTCCAACATTCTTTCCAATAATAACACCATATTTAAAGGGATAAGATCCATTAAGTGTAACTATGAAAGTCCAGATGTGCCACTTCTTTTTCTAAGGACTAGGAATTAAAAAAAATACATTCACAAAAAGTTCTATGATCTGCCCCTCTACTCTACCCCCATTGGATTCACAAAAGAGAAATGGAATGACTGGAATAAACATTCCTGGGAAAGAACAGGAACAATGGATATGAGGAGATGGAACCTAGAAGTCACAGAACCATAGAAATTCTGCATTCCCCTTGAGGAGCTATAGTGTGTGGATTATCTTCCTGAGAGTGGTTCTCAAACTTACAGTTCTCAAGGGTCCTGGGCTCTAACCTCTATACCCTATCCGCACAGGATACATCTGAAGAGGATATAATAAACTGTAGCCTCCTCAGACCTGAGCATCTTGCTAAACTTTCTTCACCACCAAAAGATTAGGGGCCTAGGGTCTATTTGAAGTCTTTAATAGTCACAGTTTCACAGGCTGGGGATTTGTTTTTGTTTGTTGTTGTTTGGGAGTACCATTATTGCAAACCTATACTCATCTTATCCCTCATGTTTACGGTCATCTTCATATGCCAATAATCTTCCTCACAATTCTTTTGGAAATGTGCCCTGCTCTCTGGACTTTATTATGGATATAAATTTAACAGATATCCTGGGAAAGGCCCATCGCTAGTATTTTTATCTAGACCTTTTGCTTCAACTGAAAAGATTTATGAGGTGAAGAAGTAATTCAGAGACTCTTGCATGCGTCTGAGGGCCATTCTTTTGTTTTGGCCCTTACTGCTACTAGGTGGAATTTTAGTCTTTGTTTTTTAAAGGCCTTAACAGTTTTATTTTTTCTATATGGAAACAGAAGTTAGTTGCATCTTTATTCTGCCAAATACCCACAGCTCTTTAATATCTTTCACTCTCTCTTCCAAACCAACCAATTCTTTTATCTTTTTCTGTGGTAACATGTCTAAATGAAGTTAAAAGTGAGAAACTTGTTATTGATATTTGCATATTCTATTATGCAAAGCTACAAGCCAATTGGTACAATAGTCACTTTCCATGTGACCACAGGTTAGAATTTTACCACTACATAACATGAATCAGCATCCATCTGGCCTCCGATAATATTTCCTTGACACCTACCACTCATTGCCATAACCAATGACAAATATTCTTGGGTTTTGTTCTTGTGGTTCTGGCATCTCCTGGAACAACTTATCATTTAGGATAGGCAAAGCTAAACTGGTTGCCAACCTGAAAGTCTCAGTGGCTTAAAGCATCAGAATTGATTTTTCTCTTATCCTACATATGTATCTATAGTCTGCAAGGGTGTGGAGCTTGTAATAGGAACCCTTGTGAATGGATTAGGTCAATTCCATGAGTCACGCTGATTCTCAAAGCTACTGCCCAGAAAGGATACATATAAATTCTTACACATTTCATTGCCCAAGTAAGTCACATGACCAAACATGGGTTTAAGTGGGGAGAAAAGTAGATTTCTACTATGTGGCCAATGTGAGAAAAGTGATGTCAGCAAAAGATCCTAAGGAACACGTGGATAGGGATAGGACAAGGGAGACCATACAGAAAGGTACTGGAGTAACTCAGGCAGAAGATGGTTGTGGCATAGATTGGGGGGTGTTGTGATCAGAAGCCATCCAAGTTTCAGTACGTTTTGAAGACAGGTCTAATGGTTTTTACTAATGGAATGGGGTGTTTGAGAGAAAAGTAAGGAGTCCATAATTGATTTAACGTTTTGACCTGAACAAACAGGACAGAGGTGCCATTTATAGATATGAGGAGGATACAGAAAGAGCCATTTTGAGAGGTAATATCAAAAATTCAGTTTTGTTCAAGTTAATTTTGAGAACCATACTCTACATTTTGGTTCTACACAGGTAACGGTTTCTGAAGCGAGGCCCCTTCTATGATGGCTATCTGGTTCTGCCTACTCTAAATCTGAAACTGAACAAACCATTCATGCTGCAGACAGTGTGGTGCATCTTGGGCTTGGAATGAGACAGCGATCACTCGTAGTCTATGTTCTCAGTGTTCTTTAACCCACATATATCCTTATTTTACAAGATTATTATGTATTCCTACATCCAGTGACCCATAATACCTGCCAAACTAGATGCTAATGGCATTAATTAAAAGTTCGTTATTATGCTCTCTTTAGAAAAATTGATCTTGGAGAAAGCAATCATTCTACAGCACTCCCAAAAGTTCTGGGTTATTTTTACCCATTAAGCACTATTTCCTTTTAAAGTAGATCATGCATGTCTCACTTATAAAGATAGAAAAATACTCCTATCTTGTGACTATCCTTTAGAAAACACTTAGTGGCTCAGGAATTATTAGAACCAAATCTACCTTGAGTGTCTCAAAAACTGTGTTCAGTGCTTCCCAATATTTTTCACAGGACTCTTTTAGCAGGTATGTAATAACATTACCCAATCTATTGTCAACAATAGTATGCAACATGAACAACAAATTTTATTTGATTTCAAACAGAACACTTACTCAATCATGCCTTTGAATTCTACAACTTTGTAGAAGTGGCATTATTGGGTAGCCTCCAGTCTCTTCCGCAAAAATCCATTTTCAGCACACTATTCCCCAGGCTGTTGGAATCTGTTCATGGTCAGTATAAAGAACTATAACTTTGTGAATTATGGCCAGAGTCAATGATCAAGCACCATTCCAATGGCTAAAAGGAGTATTAACTTGTTGTTCACTATCCAGTAGCAGTTGTCACTAATCACTCCTAATTGCTGGGGTGCCTGGGTAGCTCATTCAGATAAGCATCTGACTTTGGCTCAGATCATCATCTCACAGTTCGTGAGTTCAAGCCCCATATTGGGCTCTGTGCTGACAGCACAGAGCCAGGAGCCTGCTTTGGATTCTGTGTCTCCTTCTCTCTCTGCCCCACCCCTGCTTGCCCTCTGTCCCTCTCTGTCTCTCAAAGATAAATAAACGTTAATTTTTTTTAATTACTCCGAATTCTTGTTCATGCATCTTTACCAAGACTTCACCAGCCTACTTAAAAGTGTTGAAACTTCTGACACACCTCAGACTCTGTTTAGCCTCATTTCCTGGACTTCCACCGCTTTGGTCTAGAGCCTTTGCCAATTGCCCAGTACCATAGTTCTGTAGGTATTCACATGTTTTTTAGAATAAGAAGAGATCTCTTGGTTGGGTGGTCTCCTGAGCACTCACTCATTCTATCTATTCTAGAAGTAATGGTCAAAAACAAACAACAAAAACAAAACAGGGGTGCCTGGATGGCTCAGTCAGTTGAACATCCAGCCTCAGCTCAGGTCATGATCTGGTGGTTCAGTTGGTGAGTTTGAGCCCCACGTGGCACTTGCTGCTATTAGTGCAGAGCCTGCTCCGGATCCTCGGTCCCCTTCTCTCTGCCCCTCTCCCTGCTTGTGCTCTCTTTCTCTCTCTCAGAAATCAACAAACACTTAAAAAAAAAAACAGAAATAAAAAGAAAATGTACAACACAGGTGGTAATTTCCTGAGACCTACACCCAATTCCACTCCAGTTTGAAACTCATAATTTTCTGATACCTACTGTATTTACCAGGTAATGGTAATGTGTAATTCTTTCCTATGCATGAAGATGCAAATGTGGGTCATAGATCTCACATCAGCCACACAATCTTATTCTTCTGTTTTGTGCTGTTTTTTCCTCAACTTGCTTCTCCTGCACTTAAATTTGATTAAGATTAGGCCTTTGTGTGTTAAAGTTGGCTACCATTTCCCTGGCCCTTGGCTGCTCATGTAATCACATGTTTGGTCTTTGATTTTGTGTCATGTATTTCCAGTACAGGCCACAATACTAGAAAAAAAAATCTAATCTCATAAAACCGCAAGTTTTTTATCCTTTCCCTGCTGGGTGCTGAAAAACTTATGCTTCCATAGAAATTTCTGCCCTGCAGAAAACTTGTTCTAAATTCAGCAACCAGTCAAACACTGATGCAAAATCCTTTCCCAACTTTCACCCCATGTTCCAACTTAAAGGATCTATCTGTGCATTATCCAGCTGTGTATCTCAATCTCTAAGGCATTCGATTCTTTTCATCTTTCCCCACGGGTGTTCAGTGTGCAGTCCAAGTTCTTCTTTCCCAAGCACACTTCTTAGCCATCTGAAAAATGTCTGAACTTTTTGTCATATTGTAATCATATCACTCAGAGATCTTTCCTTCCTCAGTAAACAACAAACCAACCAACCAGCATTCATTTCATATTTCATGTTAGACAAAGGAGTACATGAATCACCTTCCATGAGCACTATTTCTTGAAAATTCCTGCATAAAACTTGTTTCTAACACTACGCATGTAGTGCGCCATGCTTGAAACATACATGTTTGACATCACATCATCCAAGTGGCCCCACTAGAGATGGCCACCATCTTCCATAGAAAAGGGATGTCCATTGCAATTGCAACTTGTTCTGTATGGCCCCTTCTCATGAGCACTACTCACAGTTTAGAAGCTCTCCTTGATTGGCACTAAAAGTATACTTTGATTTGGGGTGCTTGGGTGGCTCAGTCAGATAAGTGTCTGACTTCAGCTCAGGTCATGATCTCACGGTTTGTGGGTTTGAGCCCCACATCAGGCTCTGTGCTGACAGCTCAGAGCCTGGAGCCTGCTGCAGACTCTGTGTCTCCCTCTCTCTCTGACCCTACCCCACTCATGCTCATTCTCTCACACACTCTCTCTCTCAAAATAAATAAGTAAACATTGAAAATAATTTTTTAAAAAGTATACTTTGATCGTAACAAGGCAGATAATGCACACAGTTCAGGAAGCAAAGACAGCAAACACTTGCCTATGGACCTTAAGTTTTAAAAGTTTAAGATTAGGATTATACACAATTCAATGTGTGAAATCCAAAGGATGTTTCATTAGTAATAATAATAATAATAATAGATAACAAATATGGTGACACTGTGTGTCAGTACTATTTAAGTATTTCATATTCATTAGTTCATTTAATCTTCACAACATCTTATGAGTTCAATACTATTGTTTATATAAGTTTGGTGTAGGAAATTGGAGGAAAAGAGAGGTTGGGTCATCTGCCCAAGGCTACACAGTTGAGAAGCAATAAAGACATGATTCCAAAAAGGCACTTTCATTTTCTATGAAGTTTATTTGTAATCTAGATGAGCCCTCCCATTCCTCAAAGAACATCAGGGAAACCGTCTACTTATGTCCCCTTCTTCCTATGCCATTCTACTACTGAACCTGATCCAAACTGCAGAGTCCCTGCTTAAGGGCAATTTATTTCATCTCTTTTTTTGTTTGATGTTTGTTTCTTTGATGGAAGTATAGAGTTTGACTTCATTCAGATTTGAACATCATTTCTTTTGCTATTATTTCTTATTTTCACTATCTTATCAATATCCACTAAACAAAGAAGTGGCAGGTATGAGTTGAAGGAACCCTTAACTGACCCAAAAAATTATTGATTATGTGTGTGTACTTTGTGTATCAAGCATTTAATCCAAAGTCACATGGTAACAAACTGGTTAAGTGAAGCTTTGACTACAGGTGGCATGGCCTCCAGTTCTTTGCAGCTAACTACTGATAGTTATTGTTTCTCCATCATCGTTATTATCATTTATAATAATATAATCTACCTATATGATGGTTGCTATGAGTATGGTTCTTAGAAAACTAACTGGCATTTCAATGAATTTTTGTTATTATAATTAATATTAAGGCTGAGATTAGTTTGGGTTGGTTTAAAAATATATCATTTTGTACTTACTTCTCTGCATATATATTATTTTGCATGTTTTCAGCTGTGTTCTCACTTTCCTTCAAACTGACAGGTAAATGTGATTTTTCAAAGAAATTTCATCATGCATTAGCCAAGTTATTTAAGCAGTTTTTAAGGGTTGTCTTGTGTCCCAAAGACAAAGCCCAAGCTCCTTGACACCTGGTTTCCCCCAACTTCTCCAACTTCAATCTCCTTACTCCAGAATGCCCAGCCATGTCCTTAAAAAAACCTTACTCCTCAAAGCTGATTCCTGTCTTCCTTCTTTGAACAACAGCTCAGATGGCATGACCCCTGGCCCTGTCTCCCATGTAGCCAGGACTGAATGAAGACCCCTGCTATGTGCATTTCACAACGTATGGGGAAGGCACTTAATATTTCCTCTACAGCATGCATCACACTGTACGATAATCTGCTTATTTGTTGAAACTCCCACAAGCTTGTCCCCTTCTCTGGGGTATGTCTGTTCTGTGTAGTATCAATAAAAAGCCTGACACATGATAATGACTCAAAATATTTTTGTGGAATAAATTAATGTGCAATAAATTATTTAATAAATAATGTTATACTGGCTCTATGGAAGAACAATGTGAATGTTGGAACTACAACCTTCATTTTTTTTTTGTAATTTGCAAAGCTGTATAGTTAGTTATTGATAAGTAGCAGTACAAGTAAAGTACAAGGAAGGAGGGTATTGTAACTCAGAAGGCAAGTTCACAGTCACCACTTGTGGTAGTAAGCAGAGTAGATGGGATGCTGCCAGGAAAGGCCAACCAACCAATTTATCCTGGAACCAAAAGTTTTTGGTTGTTGTGGTGTTTTTTATTATTTATCTATCTATTTATTTATTTATTTATTTATTTATTTATTCATTCATTCATTTATTTATGTATTTATATTTTAGAGAAAGAGAGCAATCAGGGGGAGGGCAGGCTTCATACTCAGAGCAGAGCCCAATGCAGGGCTCTATCCCACGACCCTGGGATCATGACCTGAGCCAAAATCAAGAGTTGGACACTCAACTGACTGAGCCACCCAGGCACCTCAATGGAACCAAAAGTTTTAAGAGAGATTGTCTATTATAGTGACAGAAATAGAAAGGTGAGTGGGGGCACAAAGAGAAGGAAAGGAAAGAAGGGAGAGGAAAGAAACAAGGAAAAAGAGGAGAAGAAAGGAGAGAGGGAGGGCATGAAGAGAGGCAGGACAGAGAAATTAAAAAGAAAGTTCTGTGGATACATTGAAAGGCAGATACATGGAGCTATTAGGATAAGGTAATGTATTAGCCTGAAAGAAATATAACTAGTGTATTTTTTTAGAAAGAAGTTATTCTACAGCAGAACCTAGTCAATATATATATTTCTTCTCTTGTAGGCATCTCTGATGCTGAACAAAAGTCAACACTACAATGTCTCTCTCCCCTTCTCAAAGACAGTGCAAATGATTCATTGAATCCCCCCAAATTCTTTCTATATTCCATGCAAGAAACAGTGAACAAGAAGGATACACTCTCTTCCTTAACTGTATTTATACCTTAGCCAGGGAATAGGAGATATGAATTATTTATAATGCTCCAGGCATTGTGCTGTGTTCCTTGCATGCATTTTTCATTTAATTCTTAAAATAACCCTATAATAGGGGTGTTATTATTGTACCCATTTTAAAGATGAGGAAAATAAGGCTTAAAGGAAACCATTTTCAGCCCTTGCTACACATTAGAATCACCAAGGGAGCTCTGTGAGGCCAGACTCCAAAACCAAAGGTTATGATTAATTTGACCTAGAATGTGTACTCTTGATGAATGTAGCTGATCCTTAAGCTACACCCCCATGTAGTTAGGAACATCAACCCCCATGTAGTCAAAAATCCACATGTATCTTTTGACTCTCCCAAACTTAACCAGTAATATCCTACTGTTGACTGGAACCTTTCCCAATAACACAAACAGTCAATTGACACATATTTTGAATGTTATGCATATTATATACTATACTCTTATAATAAAGTAAACTAGAGGAAAGAAAATGTTATAATTATAAGGAAGAGAAAGTACATGTATAGCACTATACTGTATTTATTGAAACATATCTTCATATAAGTGGACCAATGCATTTCAAACCTATGTCATTCAAAGGTTAACTGTATATATTTTTAAACTTCTAATAATTCCAATATTCACACAATTTTGAAAACTTTTGGCTTAGGTGGAGTTTATAATTTACCCAAATTTATTTTATTAGTAAGTGATAATCCAGGACTCAAGGTCCAAGTCTTTCTGATACCACAGCTGTTACACCCGTAATCCCTTGCTATGTCCTATGCTAACATCAAAAAATATCAAGAGTAGAACACTATAGATTGTTCATTGAAACACATTACCTATTAATGGTCTAAAGATCCGTGATAAGTTGGATTATTGAAAAAAAATATGTATTAGGATAATGGTATTCAAAAAAAGATATGTTAAGTATAAGAATAATATATTTCTTCTGGTTTCTATGAAGAGTCTCAAAAAAAATTAGGCTAGCATTTCTGCACAATAACCTGCTTCCTTCATGACAAAAAAACTCCAGACACAAGAGACACTTTATGGCCACTATCCCTCTCCCCCATCCAATTGGATACTGTAATACACTCAATGCCCTCCATCCTTCCTGGATGTTAAGTGAAAATTTCCAATTGATACATTTCCAAGTGATTTTCAAGAAATCCCTGATTGAAATATACTACAGCAATCTAATGGTAATATAATAAATGTACCAAGGTATTATTTAAAAAGAAATAATTCCAGTCTTTTTTAGAGGAATATATTTTAAAATATCAAGACACAAAGCTATTTCTGCTATATAAAATAAAAGAGTAAAGTTGAGTTTAATGAGATCTTAGTGAAGAAAACCAGCAAAAAAGAGTAGCATCCATTTTGAACAATGTCATTTCTCTCATATTCTCTTCCATGTTAAAATATTGCAAAGGTTTTGGTTTTACCTCATTTTATCATTAACCGTAACAGAATAAATCTTTAGTAAAATGGAAATTAAAGAATCAAGTTAGTCAGCTGAAATACTTGTAAAAATTCACTCATTTACTTCCTTCACTAAAGGAAGACAGTCATTTTGTGTGTGAACTTTGAGGCAGGCTTCCATGTTGTTTGAGACATAGTTCAAGACTTATATTTAGGGGAGGAGCCAAGATGGCGTAACAGCATGGAAGTTTTTTGTGTGTCTCATGTCCATGAAATACAGCTAGATCAACACTAAACCATCCTGCACCCCTAGAAAACTGATTTGAGGATTAACACAATCTGCACAACCTGAACCACAGAATTCAGCATGTATGCTGTGCAGGGAGGTGAACTGGGGGAGAGAGAAGCTGTGGAGGGCTGGGAGCTCTTTTTGCTTGTGGAGAGAGGACGGAGATGTGGGGGAGAGTACGGGAAAAGCACCCCCTCCCCCAAAAGCTGCTGGAGAGAAAGTGGAAAAGTCGAAAGAGCCGCAGGGACTGAACTAAAAAGGGAAAAAGGAGAAAGGAGAGGGTTTAAATTTCATTAAGATTTTATACAGAGGGAACACAGAGTCTGAAACTCTGCTGCTCAATACCTGGCAGTGCTGTAGTGAGAAGGGCAAATCCCCAGGAGCAGAGTGAAGTCCAGGGGTCGTTTGGCCACACGGGGAGAGGTAGTACCACTACTGGGAGGACATTTGGTAGAGGCTATGCAGCCCCCCAGTAGGTAAAGGCCCCGGTGGACCCTGGAGAAAACTACATTCGCTGGTACTGGAACAAGCTCATGAAGGCTGAAGCCTGGTGCCAGATGTGTGCTGTGGTTTTCCATAAACCCTGAAACACTGCTGCTACATGATCACGTGAAGTTTTTCTGGGTGAGCTGGCACCCAGAAATAGTCTCTGGGCATCAGCAACAGCACAGTCCCACAAACATTCCTGGGTGCGGACAGCACCGGCCATTGCTCGGTGAGACCCTCCCGCAGAGAGGCAGAATAGGTCAAAGCCGCAGTCCCTCAGAAGTAAGGGGTCTGGAAAAACAGCCACATCTGAGATAAAAGTCAGGAGGGAGGTGCTACCTGGCAACCTGATGGCTTGGTCATGGACAGTGTAAAAGCAGTGAGTGGAAGAAAGCCGGAGAAAAAGGTCAGGTGTGCAATTCCTGATGGGGGAGAATAGAGTTACCATACTAGAGACTGGGTAGCTAGGTGATGCCATTTTCACCCCTCCCACGCATGTGCGCACCACAACAATCTACCCCAGTAAGCTAAGCAGCACTATCTAGTGGACAACCTAGCCATTACATGAAGCACCACTCAACTGGGCCAACTTTGCTCTTCAGGAATACCACAAGTTTCTTTGCCTGCTCAGTTTACAAATTATAAAGTACTTCATGGTTTGACTTCTAGGGGAAAATGACATAATTTCAATTTTATTTCAGTCTGTTCACTGTTCCATTTATTCAATTTTCTTTCTCTTTTCCATTTCTTTTATTTTTCTTGAATTCAGAGAGAGAAAAAATTATTTTTATTTTCAACTTTTGTTAAAAGTATTTTCTTTAATTTTTTTAACTATATTTTTTACTTTTTTGTAAATTTTTCAAATTCTCCTTTACTTCCATAATTTCATTTCATTCTATTTCATTGTATTCATTTTTTTCAAATTTTCAAACATTTGTTTTTCTTTTTCCGTGTTTTTCTCTTATCTATCAAGCCCTATTCAACACCGAGACCAAAAAACACTTAGGATCTAGCATCATTTATTTGATTTGTGTGTGTGTGTGTTGTTTCTAATTTTTTTTAATTTTAATTTTTTTACTTCATTAATTCCTTTTCTTCCTTCAAAATGATGAAACAAAGGAATTCACCCCAAAATAAAGAGCAGGAAGAAACGACTGTCAGGGACTTAATCAACACAGATAAAAACAGGATGTCTTAACCATAATTTAGAACCATGATAACAATACTAGCTGGAGTCTAAAATAGATTAGAATCCCTTTCTGCAGAGATAAAAGAAGGAAAAGCTAGTCAGGATGAAATAAAACGTGCTATCACTGAGCTGCAATCTCAAATGGATGCCACAGAGGCAAGGATGGTTAAGGCAGAGCAGTGAATCAGTGATATAGAGGACAAACTTAGGGAAAATAATGAAACAGAAAATAAGAGGGAGACTATGGCAAAAGAGCATGATTTAAAAGTTAGAGAAATCAGTGACTCATTAAAAACGAACAACATCAGAATCATAGGGGTCCTAGAAGATGAAGAGAGAGAAAAAGGGATAGAAAGGTTATGTGAGCAAATCATAGCAGAAACATTTCCTAACCTGGGGAAAGACATGGATATCAAAATCCAGGAAGCACAGAGGACTCCCATTAGATTCAAGAAAAAAGGACCATCAACAAGGCATATCATAGTCAAATTCACAAAATTATCAGGCAAGGAAAAAAATCATGAAAGCAGCAAGGGAAAAAACGTCCTTAATCTACAAGGGAAGACAGATCAGTTTGGCAGCAGAGCTATCCATAGAAACTTGGCAAGCAAGAAAGGAGTGGCAGGATATATTCAGTGTGCTGAATCAGAAAAATATGCAGCCAAGAATTCTTTATCCAGCAAAGCTATCATTCAAAATAGAAGGAAAGATTAAAAGCTTCCCAGACACAAAAATTAAAGGAGTTTGTGACAACTAAACCAGCCCTGCAAGAAATTTTAAGGGGGACTCTCTGAGGGGAGAAAAGACAAAATAAAAATAATAAAATAAATAAATAAATAAATAAATAAATACCAAAAGCAACAAAGACTAGAAAGGACCACAGAATACCACCAGACATTCCAACTCTAAAAGAAACATAATGGCAATAAATTCATACTTTAAGTACTCAGTCTAAATGTCAGTGGACTAAATGCTGCAATCAAAAGAAATAGTGTAGCAGAATGGATAAGAATACAAGATCCATTTATGTGTTCTTTATAAGAGACCCACTTTAGACCTAAAGACACCTTCATATGGAAAATAAGGGGATGGAGAACCATCTATCATGCTAATGGTCAACAAAAGAAAGCTGGAGTAGCCATACTTATATCAGACAATCTAGACTTTAAAATAAAGACTGTAACAAGAGATGAAGAAGGACATCATATCATATTTAAGGGGTCTATCCACCAAGAACACCTGCCAATTGTAAACATTTATGTTACAAATGTGAAAGCACCAAACGTACAAGCCAATTAATCACAAACATAAACTCACTGATCATAATACCATAATAGTAGGAGACTTCAACACCTCACTTACAACAATGGACAGATCATCTAATCAAAAAATCAACAAGGAAACAATGGCTTTGGATGACACACTGGACCAGATGGACATAACAGATATATTCAGAACATTTCATCCTAAAGCAGCGGAAAATACATTCTTCTCCAGTGCACATGGAACCTTCTCCAGAATAGATCACATTCTGGGACACAAATCAGCCCTCAACAAGTACAAAAATATCGAGTTCATACCGTGCATATTTTCAGACCACAATGCTATGAAACTCAAAATCAACCACAAGAAAAAAATTGGAAAGGTAATAAATAATTGGAGACTAATGAACATCCTACTAAAGAATGAATGGGCTAACCAAGAAGTTAGAGAGGAAATTAAAAAGTACATGGAAGCCAATGAAAATGATAACACCACAGCCCAAAACCTCAGGGACACAGCAAAAGCGGTCATAAGAGGAAAGTATATAGCAATCCAGGCCTTCCTAAAGAAGGAAGAAAGGTCTCAGATACACAATCTAACCTTATACCTTAAAGAGCTGGAAAAATAACAATAAATAATAAATATTAGAAATAAAAGACAAGAAATAATAAAGATTAGAGCAGAAACCCATGCTATTAAATCCCCCCAAAAACAGTAAAACAGATCAATGAAACCAGAAGCTGGTTCTTTGAAAGAATTAACAAAATTAATAACCCCCGAGCCAGTTTGATCAAAAAGGAAAAGAAAAGGACCCATATAAACAAAATCAAGAAGGAAAGAGGAGAAATTACAACCAACACAACAGAAATTTTAAAAAATAATAAGAGAATATTATGAGCAATTATACACCAATAAAATGAGCAATCTGGAAGAAATGGACAAGCTCCTAGAAATATATAAACTACCAAAACTGAAACAGGAAGATATAGAAAATTTGAATAGACCCATAATCAGTAAAAAAATAAAATTAGTAGTCAAAAATTTCCCAATAAACAAGAGTCCAGGGCCAGATGGCTCTCCAGGGGAATTCTACCAAAGATTTAAGGAAGAGTTAACACCTATTCTCTTGAAGCTCTTCAAAAAATAGAAATGGAAGGAAAACTTCCAAACTCTTTCTATGAAGCCAGCATTACCCTGATTCCAAAACCAGACAGAGACCCCACTAAAAAGGAGAACTATAGACCACTTTCCCTGATGAACATGGATGCAAAAATCCTCAACAAGATATTAGCCAACCAACTCCAACAATACATTAAAAGAATTATTCACCACGACTAAGTAGGATTTATACCTGGGATGCAGGGCTTGTTCAATATCCACAAAACAATCAATGTGATTCATCACATCAATAGAATAAAGGACAATAACTATATGATCCTCTCAACAGATGCAGAGAAAGCATGATAAAAACCCTCAAGAAATAAGGATCATACCTCGAGATCATAAAAGCCATATATGAAAGACCCAACACTAATATCATCCACATGGGGAAAAACTGAGAGCTTTCCCCCTAAGGTCAGGAACAAGACAGGAATGTCCACTCTCATCACTTTTATTCAACATAGTATTGGAAGTCTTAGCCTCAGCAATTGACAACACAAAGAAATAAAAGGCATCCAATTCGGCCAGGAGGAGGTCAAACTTTCACTCTTTGAAGATGACATGATACTCTATATGGAAAATCCAAAAGATTCCCCCAAAATCTGCTAGAACTGATTCATGAATTCAGCAAAGTTGCAGGATATAAAATCAATGCACAGAAATCGGTTGCATTCCTATACACCAACAATGAAGCAACAGAAAGAGAAATCAAGGAATCGATCCCGTTTACAGTTGCACAAAAAACCATAAAATACCTAGGAATAAATCTAACCAAAGAGGTGAAAAATCTATACACTGAAAACTATAGAAAGCTTATGAAAGAAATTGAAGAAGACACAAAAAAATGGAAAAGGATTCCATGCTCCTGGATAGGATGAACAAATATTGTTAAATGTCAATACTACCCAAGGCAATCTACACGTTCAATGCAATCCCTATCAAAATAACACCAGGATTCTTCACAGAGCTAGAACAAAGAATCCTAAAATTTGTATGGAACCGTAAAGACCCTGAATAGCAAAAGCAAACTTGAAAAAGAAAACCAAAGTGGGAGACATCACAATCCTGAACTTCAAGCTCTGTTACAAAGCTGTAATCATCCAGACAGTATGGTACTGGCACAAAAACAGACACTCAGATCAATGGAACAGAATAGAGAATGCAGAAAAAGACCCACAAACGTATGGCCAACTAATCTTTGAAAAAGCAAGAAAGAATATCCAATGGAATAAAGACAGTCTCTTCATTAAGTGGTGCTGGGAAAACTGAACAGAGACATGCAGAAAAATGAACCTAGACCCCTTTCTTACACCATACATAAAAACAAACTCAAAATGGATGAAAGACCTAAATGTAAGACAGGAAGCCAGCAAAATCCTTGAGGAGAAAGCAGGCAAAAACCTCTTTGAACTTGGCTGCAGCAACTTTGTAACAAGTCTCTGGAGGCAAGGGGAACAAAAGCAAAAATGAACTATTGGGACCTCATCAAAATAAAAACTTCAGTACAGTCAAGGAAACAATCAGCAAAACTAAAAGGCAACCAACAGAATGGGAGAAGATATTTGCAAACGACCTATCAGATAAAGGGTTAGTATCCAAAATCTATAAAGAACTTATCAAATTCAGCACCCAAAAAATAAATAATCCAGTGAAGAAATGGGCAACAGACATGAATAGACACTCTCCAAAGAAGACATCCAGATAGCCAACCAACACATGAAAAAATGCTCAACATCACTCATCATCAGGGAAATACAAATGAAAACCACAATGAGATATCACCTCACGCCTGTCAAAATTGGTAACATTAACAACTCAGGTAACAACAGATGTTGACAACGATGCGGAGAAAGAGGATCTCATTTGCACTGCTGGTGGGAATGCAAACTGGTGCAGCCACTCTGGAAAACAGTATGGAGGTTCCTCAAAAAATTAAAAATAGAACTACCGTATGACCCAGCAATTGCACTAATAGGTATTTATCCAAGGGATACAGGTGTGCTGTTTTTAAGGTGCACATGCACTCCAATATTTATAGCAGCACTGTCAATAACAGCCAAAGTAGGGAAAGAGCCCAAATGTCCATCAATGGATGAATGGATAAAGAAGATGTGGTGTGTATACACCACACACACACACACACACACACACACACACACACACACACACACACACAATGGAGTATTACTTGGCAATCAAAAAGAATGAAATCTTACCATTTGCAACTATGTGGATGGAACTAGAGGGTATTATGCTAAGCAAAATTAGTCAGACAAAGGTAAATATCACATGACTTCACTCATATGAGGACTTTAAGACACAGAATAGATGAACACAAGGGAAGGGAAGCAAAAATAATATAAAAACAGGGACGGGGATAAAATATAAGAGACTCTCAAATATGAAGAACAAACAGAGGGTTACTGGAGGGGTTGTGGGAGGAGGGATGGGCTAAATGGGTAATGGGCATCAAGGAATCTACTTCTCAAATCATTGTTGCACTATATGCTAACTTGGATGTAAATTTTAAAAATAATATATAAAAAAGACATATTTAGTTCAATTCATTAATATATTTCCTAAATCTTAAATTCGTTTTCTCCTCAAATTCCATCTTACTGTTCATAATAACAAAAGAAATGTCAATAAAATATGATGATCTTTTTTTGATTACCGTCTTATTTTTAGTATGGTATTGACCCTTGAACAGCACAGATTTAAACTGTGCACGTCCACTTTACATGAGGATTTTTTAAACATGATATAGTATAGTAAATGTATTTTATCTTCCTTTTGTTTTTCTTAAAATGTTCTTTTCTTTAAAGTACTTTATTGTAAGAATGCCGTATATAATACACATAACATATACTATATTTATAAATCAACTAGTTGTGTTATTGATAAGGGTTCCAGTCAACACTAGGCTATTATTAGTTAAGTTTTGAGGGACTCAAAATTTACATATAGATTTTCAATTACACTAACGTCAATACCCGTAAGCCTCAAGTTGTTCAAGTGTCAAATGTATATTATGTTACTCTTAAATGGATCATTAAGAAGGTAAGAAATGTCCTTATTTTTATGACTTTATTTTAAATTTTAAAATAACATTTTGAAGATTATTACTCACTTATAGCAGATTGGACACAAATGAATCTTATATTCTATACTACACCACAGTAAATGAGATAAGCCAGGAAAACCAGGTATAAAAAAAGAGAATAGGAGAGAAAGCAACCAAAAAGAGAGAGAGAGAGAAAGAGAGAGGGAGAGAGATTCCAACAAACCCTTGAAAAATTAAAAGGAATAGAATAGGATGAGTTTTAGTTAAGAGGGTGGAAAAATCTACTACTTAAGTCCTTAAAAGGAAGAAATCTAAAAGAAAATATACTCATGGGCCCCTGGACTTACAGGTTCCAGAATGAAGACATAAGACATAGGCTAACATTAAGGTAGTGGGTTAAACATCTGTACACAGAGGATGAATACTATGGTTCCAGCCTCTGGCCATTGTGTTGGGCAACACATCACTCTACCCCCAGAAAATGTAGTCCTTATTCTCAATAGAAATTAAATAGGGTTTAAAATTTTTCTTATTGTTTTATTTATTTTTAACAGACAGAGAGAGACAGAGCATGAGCAGGGGAGGGACAGAAAGAGAGGGAGACCCAGAATCCAAAGCAGGTTCCAGGCTCTGAGCTGTCAGCATAGAGCCCAACGCAGGACTCGAACTCACAGACCGCAAGATCATGACCTGAACCAAAGTCAGACGCTCAACCGACTGACCATCCAGGTGCCCCTAAAGAGGGTTTTTAAAAGAGAGTATTTAAAAGAGAGGATATTGGCAACATGAATGGAATTAGAATGTATTATGTTAAGTGAAATAAGTCAGTCAGTGAAAGGTAAATATTATATGATTTCACTCATATGTGGAATTTAAGAAACACAACAGATGAACATAGGGGAAGGGAAGGAAAAATAAGATAAAAACAGAGAGGGAGGCAAACCATAAGAGACTCTTAAATACAGAGAACAAACTGAGAGCTGCTGGAGGGGTGCTGGGTGTGGAGATGGGCTAAATGAGTGATGGGCATTACGGACGGCACTTGGGATGAGCACTGGGTGTTATATGTAAGTGATGAATCACTAAATTCTACTCCTGAAACCATTATTACAGTATATGTTAACTAATTTGGATTTAAATTACAAAATAAAAATAAATAAAGGCATGAAAAATAAATACATAGAAATGAAAGAGAGAACAAAGGAAAAAGCAGAAGGTATAAGTGAGGCACAGGATGAAAACTGGAGAATTAACTTAGAGTATAAATAACCAAGTTCTGTTCACTGCAGAGGGCTGCTGTTCCTAGAACACTGCATTTCAGGGGCGCCTGGGTGGCGCAGTCGGTTAAGCGTCCGACTTCAGCCAGGTCACGATCTCGCGGTCCATGAGTTCGAGCCCCGCGTCAGGCTCTGGGCTGATGGCTCGGAGCCTGGAGCCTGTTTCCGATTCTGTGTCTCCCTCTCTCTCTGCCCCTCCCCCGTTCATGCTCTGTCTCTCTCTGTCCCAAAAATAAATAAAAAAAAAAAAAAAAAAAAAAAAAAAGAACACTGCATTTCAGGCAAACATTGACTAGAGACAGGGCCAGATTTATGGGTATGCAACTTCTGTTGTCTCATGGGGACCCACACTTAGAATGATCACACTCTTAGTTTAAAGCTCTGTGGTTGCTGTCTTGAGATTCCAAATTTTTCAGTAATGAGCTCTGTATTTCCAGTTTGCGTTGGGCGTCACAATTTTTTTTAGGGCTGACCAGGTACATATTTTCAAGAGAAAAAGAATGACCAAGGAATAATGATCTCCAGATACTGGCAAACTTGACTACAAACACTAAGACTCATTATCTCTTTCATATCTCACTCTTCAATATGAATAGAAAGTAGCAGCCTTTTGAGAAAGTTTATTACATGGAAGAAAGAAAAAATAATAATGCAAAACATAACAAAGAACCCAGAGGAAAAATAAGACAGAGAAAAGAGGAAGACATCCTCATGCAAAGAAACTATAATTAGTAACTCTGAAAGCTATAATATTGCATAAGTAAAACAAGAACATGCTACTATAACTATGAATATTCAGCAAAAGTAATGAGCTCTTACATATTAAAATATTATAACTAGAATTATAAATTCAATAAAAGCATTGAAAATAAGTGAGGGGAAAAAAGTAGGAAGTTAAAACAGAGTGATGAAACAAGGAAAATAGGGGGGAAATATGAAAAAATGAGAGGAATATTTCAACAAATTCAACAGCTGACACAGAGCGTAATTAATAAAGAAGGAGAAAAAGAGAGAGAACATTTCAAAGTTATAATAGGAACAAATTTTCCACAACTAAAGCTCATGTGTATCAACCTAATGGCTTATTGAGTAGTAAAATTTAAAAAAAAGGAAAAAATATTCAAAGTAAGTCAAATTTTAGGAGATCAATTCATTAATGTCATTGCATTAAATAGTGGTATTTTCAGAGAATGCACTACTGAAAGTCTGTCAGAGGGCACAAGAAACCTACAAACAAGCGAAGGGAACACTCTAAGACAAAATAGTAACAAAACAGAATAGTCAATGACTGTTCATGACTGAAGTATAACACATGTGTACTGGAAATATAGAATGTATGTAGTGGTAGAATAACAATACTAAAGATAGCAACTAAAATTGTATACACTACAGTTTTCAAGGAACAGCCACATCTATTACTTTACTATGTAAAATGCAATAAAAAATATAAAGAGAAAAATAAGCTAATAATGTAACAATAGTCAAATAAACAGAGCCAAAGACAGTCAGCATTCTTCTTTTGCTTCAAAAATTTGGGTGTTTCAAAACAAAGGACTTCTGTAGACTAAATAATCTGGATATTGTCTTTATAGATACAAACTTATATATCAAAATAATATACAGTTGTGAAGTCCCTTTTCCAACTTAAATGGAAAAGAAAAAGGAAATTAATTTAAAAGAGATGAAAGCCCTCCAATGTTGTGTTAAATTACTTAATTTCTTTATAATTTGAATCCTAAATTACAAATCTCCTCCAATCTATGAAGGCTTTCAATACAATCTCCAGCCATTTCAACAACATTTTGTAGTATGCCCCTCACAAATGGTATAAAACTGTTTCACTCTCAGTCACAGCATTTGGGAAAGTTCTTGCCATATGATTTCTGTCATCCTTCATAGGCTTCATTTGCATGCATTAAACTAAATGAGACATTTCATATTTTTTAAAGTGAATTTAAACCAAATAAGTGGAGTGAAATGAAATTCTTGTTTCTTTTCAATTTCCCATTTCATTCTCTGCTATGAAAAATCAGGTGGCCCATTGTGCACTTTGCTATGTTCCAGTTGAGGACATCAAGCTGTTCAGCAACATGCAGATGAAACTCCCTCAGGATTGTGTTTTCCTGCTCTTGGTTCAAGAAAGATGACAATAAAAGTTTAATGTAAAACCTTGTCACTGAAATTTCAGGAGATTCATATTTTTCTTCCTCAAAAACTCTGGATATATTTGAAACCAGAATAAATTTCACTTATAAGAAAATTTCCAAAAATTCCAGCAGCAAAACTTAAGGCAGAAAAATCCTGATTCCATTCAAAAATCAAGAAAAGTCAATTCAACTTCTTTTGTTTCAAAATTTATCAAAATCATATTCTTAAAGTCCTCCTCGCTCGTCACCTACCACCAAAATCAAGAAAATAATTATATGGGAGTTTAAATTTCTAGTGATAGAACTCACTTTCTATTTTAATAGTACCTGTAGACAATCTTTAATTTGTGGTTTTTGATTTCAAAAGTTTTGATCAAGGTCCAGGACAGGAAAGACATGCAACACAGAATGCCTACCCAGAATTCCTTCTATCCTACCATGCCATCTAAGTTCTCAAAGCTAAGAATAAGCAAGAACAGAAAGCCCCATGAACTTATCTATGACTGTATATCCTAAGGGTCATTTAAGTCCCATGGAGGTCTCAGACACATGACATTATGGAGAGTGGCAAGTGATGTCTAACCAGATCTGCTTTGTACAGTTACAGAATATTTCTGTGCACACCCAAAAAATGGTAGAGGCAAGATGGAGAATTGAGATCATGGAGGGGTTTCACAAATATAACAGCTCAACATACACAAAAGTAGCATAGATCATGTAATCGAAGACTAACATGAAGAGTGCAATGTCTTGAAATGAGTTTTTAATATTTGCCAACATCTAGCAGCATTGCCTAACTTTGCTATACAGGCATGGTTATATCAACATTTGTATGTCAAGTATAATAAGGTATCATTTTTATCATTTTACTTGTCTCTGAAACATTTGAATTAGGGATATAAAATTGCTGACCCTTATGTGGAGATGAAAAGATGAAGTGTCTAAAAATTATTATGCAATTATTCTTTTATTTTTTAACTTATACTGGGAAGATAACTGGAAATATAACATGCCAGAAAACTTCCCCCATCACACACAAAAAAGTAAACACAGAACACATAGCAGTATTTTATATGGTAATTTATGTTCAAACCACAATAATTACTATCAAGGGAGATACAAAATAAAAATATACTGAAATAGAACAAACTATGCATACACACACACACACACACACACACACACACACTCCAAACTCTTCTGAAAGGTATAAACATTGAGAACCCATAAAATAGATCATATTGAGTTCTTTTCTAAAAGATATTAAGATAGACTGCCTAAATTCAGTTAGTTAATGTTAAATACTATTCCACACATATAGAAGGAACACTGAGTTTTTGAAAAAGCATATACAACTGGGTATCTTTTGGGGTCACAAGAGTACTGATGCAATATATTCGGAAATATCTCATGAATCTCTTTTCTTTAATAGTCCATTACATCCTAACGTGGTCTCACTTATTCTAATACTGTGTCAATACAGCTGTGATGTATTGAGAATGAATGCTATTTGTTATTGTTTTATTTGAATTCCAGTATGGTTAACATACAGTATTATATTAGTTTCAGGTTATAATATAGTGATTCAACAATTCCATACTGAATACTACTACTTGTAATCTCAGGTAAATCATTTATCTTAATCTCTGTTAAATGGGAATACTGTAATCACCAGTTATCCATAATCTTGTTGAGGGTAGAATGAGATATAAATGGTAAAAACATGTCGCATAAAATCTATCACCGAATAGTAATGGGAAAAAAAATCCATTAAGTTTAAACCTATTGTACCTTCCTGTGATATTCAAATGTAAAATAGGAAGGTAACATTTACAAATTCAACAATAGACTAGTAATAACGAAGTAATCAAGAAGGGGTAGTCTTTACCACAATGTTTATCTCTTTTTTAAAAGACATGATGACTGCCTTCAGTTAGTAAGGAACAGAAAATGTTAATGCTTAGTAAATTAATGAAAATCAACAAGCAATAAATAGTATTTAAAAACTACACATGCTATAGAAATGCAGAGAAAAGACTTACAGTTTGAGTTGGAATCATTAAAGCAGGCTTCACAAGGATGTGCTACTCCAGAGCATTTTATGTGTTCCGAATGTGGCTTCCATTACTAACCATAGGTACCCATTCTAAAATCCTGAATTTTAAAAAGACTATTCCACACAGACCATTTATATCTGAGTCTATAAAACTGGCAGCTATTGAGTGATTTCTGTGGGTCTACATGTGATGTGTCTCAAAAGTTTTTAATGAGTTTCTCATTTTATGTTACTTCACAAGTGAAACCAAACAGAAACCAAAGCTGACTATGGGCAGATGGCATGCATGTTGAGAAGCTAAGCAGCAGAGAAAGCATTTCTTGAATTAATCAAGTTCTGTCAGAGATAGTGAAAAATGTTTCATTTACTTCCAACTATGAGTTCATCCTTTGAGGTACTGACTCTAAAGTGTAACCTTCTGGCTCACATTTATCTTCAATTTGCCTTTTGTCTTCCTTAAGATATAAGTTATTGTTCTTTTCCAGGTAAGATATAATTAAGTTGGGGTCATATCATATTTGAAAATATTGACTGCTATTAACACTTCTTCTTCCTAATATACATTACAGTTAATATTCACCAAACTTCAATGTGCACAAATTTGTGTTCACTGAAAGAAAAAAATAAAGTCCTACCTTTACACAAAATCTTAATCTATTGACTCTCAGGATAAGTACAGAAATATATTCCATAAAAATCCTATTGTTATAATTTGTGCAAACATTTTCAGGACTTGGTGTATTATTAAATCTTAATTCAGGAACATAAAATGCCTCCTTTTTCTATGAATTTCCAGGTGAAATGAGTCCATGAAAACAAAAGAAAATTTTTGATCTACCCTTTGAAATCAGATGTGCTACATATGCATTCCTTAGAATTGGAAAAGTTTCTGTGGAGTCAGGAATGATAAGGAAGATGTGATAAGGACCTCTCACTTTACCAATTCTTTGTTTCTGGCTGTGTAGGACAGACCCCCTTGATTGCTAACATATGCAGTCCCCATCTTTAGAGAAGATCTCTCCGTGAAAAATTATATGAAAAGTCAAACTCTACACAAGTCCTACTTTAACGCAAAGACCTGCCCATCCCTTGTTCTATCTTGTAGCTATCTGCTAGACAGAATGATTGTCCTGGAGCATTCTTCGAAAAAAAGACCCACCTAGGCAATTAAATTCCAGCCATATGCTACACTCCTATCCAGAGAAATCTAATCTTAAAAGCTACCATAAGAGAGTTTATAAGGTCTGGTTCTGAAATCATGCCAAACTGAGGATAGTAGAATTTCCAGTTAACCTTGCATTGACTGTGTTACATAACCACCATGTGCCATTTCTCCATGTTTTTATCCCAAAGGTAAGAACAATCATAAAATGCACCCAATCATGTAATTACAATTGAGAAAATGCATGTAAAGTACTTAATGCAACATACTTCACAGAGTAAACACTCAATATTAGCTATTATCTTAATGTTGTTATTCATATAATAGTACGATTATGTTACACGCGTATCTCCATGGTTGTGCATTGTAAAAATTCCTTTCAAAATATTTGCAGTAATATACACATAGTCACTGACATAAAAAATATCACTATCCCCCTGTTTCAGACTTAGGTGAAATTTGGTCACAGTCTAGCTTTCACTTACTCTTATTGCAGAAATTCTTTACTTGAGTTAAAAATAATAAACATTTTTTTTCTTTTGTAAATTAGTGGATTGGCTTCTTATGATATTTTTCCTTGGCAGTAATAAAGCATAAACTTTATCTGGCTATGAAAGATGTTGTAGAGATAAATCTGAAAACTACTGGACTAGAAAGAAAGGAAAAAAAGGAAAATGAAAAGGAAACAAAAAAAGACTAATTTAAAAAATTGTTAGAAATGAAGAAGGAAGGCTAATCTTATGTTCTAAAAGAAGACTGTTTAGTAAAAGCTAAAATATGCCTGCAATATGGCAATTCCTAAAAAAGAACATTGAATACTTTACCAAATATGTACAGCTACATATATTCACCATTTAAAATTTTGATCAAATAGCAATTATTTTTATACTAGTAAGTAACATTAAAAAGTAACATATATCATAAAAATGTATAAAATAGTAGTATGTAAATGAAAGATGAAGATGATTGATTACATATATTTTACTAAATTTATAAAATTTTATATATATATATTACACACATATGTACACAAACACATACATACTAAAATAGTAGCAGTCTTTCCAATTTCATTATTATTCCTGTATGACAAAAAAAAATTGACACACTGAAATTCGTGTGACATATATACTTCAATATGCAGCTGTTATGTATATTCATTGTCATATGCCTATACTGTTTTTTTTGGGGAATTTCTCATCATCTTTATTAAGCGAGTAAATACAAGTGATTAAGAGTAGAGAATCTGGAGGCAATTTAATTGCTAACAGTGTCATTTTAGATAAATCATTTAAATGCTCTGATCCCAATTTTTAAAGCAAGGAAAAAATACTTTTCTCTTTAAATGAGAAAATAAAGTGCTTGGTACACTTCTTAACACATGACAGGTGTTCCAAACTATGGTTATCATCACCATCTTCATCATCACCAAAAGTTCTGTGAAGGCAGTGATCATGTTTCTTTAAGCCCCTATAATTCATTGGATGAGAATTAGTCAGATTAACATAAAGATATCACTAGTTAGCTGCTTATTAAATATTAGCGTTTTATTCTGTTTCATTTCCCACAGATTTGTGTTCATTTTACCTCCATACTTTAGGAATTTTTAGCATACTGATGATACAGTTTTATGGAAAGTAATTGTTTATTTGAGAGAGTTCTCCTAATGCTTACAATATACTAGAATATACTATTATACAATATACTATTACAGAAACAATAATTATACTTTAAGTTTTTAATTGGTGTATTTGTTAGAGCAACTATCACAGAGTAACACAAAAATGGCTTAATCAACCCAATCAATAAGTTTCTCAATCAACTGTGAGAATTTTATTTTCTTACAGTTCTGGAGGCTAGAAGTCTGAAATCAAGGTGTCAGAAGGGTGAGTTTTTTCTAGGGCTTCCTCCTTGGATTGTAGATGGACATCTTCTACTTGTGTCCTCACATGACCTTCTCTCGGTCAGTGTCTTAATTTCCTCTTTTTTATAAGGACATCAGGCATATTGAAATAGGGCACACACCAATGACCTCATTTTTAACTTAATTACCTCTTTAAAGACCTGGTGTCCTGGGGTGCCTGGGTGGCAGAGTCGGGTAAGCATCCGACTTTGATCTCAGCACAGTTCAAGAGCTCACGGGTTTGTGAGTTCAAGCTCTGAATCAGGCTGTGTGCTGTTGGTGCGAAGCCTACTTGGGATTCTGTCTTATCTTCTCTCTGCCCCTCTCCTGTTTATGCTCTCTCTGTCTCTCAAAATAAATAAATGAAGTAAAAAAATACCTAGTCACTAAATACAGTCAAAATATACAATACTGGGGATTAGAACTTCAATACATATATTGAATTTGGAGGGGAAACTGTACGAAAAACCACAGTTGAAATTCCTTATAGTTAAATTTAATTCTGTATTTTATACTTTTTTTCCTTTCTTAGGACTTAGTTTTTTCTTTATCTTTTATAGCATCCACATAATGACATTCTTTTATCGATCATAACCATTACTTTGAGATTACTCATTCTTTTATGGAAAACTCTTTAATAGAAATGAACTTGACTTTTCACTTTTTCTCTACTCTATTAGAAATATACTTAATTTATCACAATCCAGTTTTTCTTCCTAAATGAAAGTTCCTATTGCAACTTGAAAAAAATATTCAATTTTCAGATCATGATAAACATCCTTAGAGATCTTTAAGTTTTTAAATGATTAGCAAAGGTTGTCATTTCATGTATCCCTATACTGCAGTTTTCTATTTCATTAGATATGTGTGTGATTTATGACCAGAATTTTTATAGCCCAGTCATAAGCTTAGGAGACTAATTTTTAACTTGAGGTATATACTTTGTAAAAGCAAGTTCAAGAAGAATGTGTACTTAGGTATATCCTATTACCTGAAAAGCCAATGTACACTGGAAATGCATGATAAATATATTGGCAGTAGAAGGGTGCCTGGGTGGCTCAGTCAGTTGAGCATCCAACTTCAGCTCAGGTCATGATCTCGCAGTTCATGAGTTCTAGCCCCACATCAGGCTCACTGCTATCAGCATGGAGCCTGCTTTGGATCCTCTTGTCCCCCTTTCTTTGCCCCTCTCCAACTTGTACTCTCTCTCTCAAAAATAAATAAACATTAAAAAAAATTAAAAAAACAAATTGGCATTATATTAAATTGGATAACTACAGTATTACATAAGTTCTATTTTTAATGATAATGATAAGTTCTATCATTATAAATAGACATAGAATATCTTAAGTAAAGAGTAGGGTGACCAAAGGGAGGATGGGCATGCAAAATGCTTGTGCAAGGTCTCAAATTCTCTGAGGGCATATATGTTAAATTCTCAGTATTATATATTAGGGGGATTATACACACAATCTTTTTGTGTTTGTTAAGTATTATATGTAGTATGGAAACATTCACAGTGTTATAGCAACTTAATGTTTTTTAAATATGTCAAGCACCTCAAAATGTGAAAATCATACAGAATTCTTATCCCTGTAATGTACTCATGTGTCAAGTGTATAAATTGTAAGTCTACAAGAAAAGCAAGGAGGTCCAGTAAAAGATTCAGAACATCACCCTGGGCTCCAACACAAGAATGGAATGTTAGCCAGCCTCAGGAGGAATGAAGAATGCATTTATTTAAAAACTTATTTCAGGGGGCACCTGGGTGGCTCAGTCTGTTAAGTACCTGACTTTGGCTCAGGTCATGACCTCACCATTTGTAAGTTTGCCTACCTCGGGCTCTGTGCTGACAGCTCAGAGCCTGGATCCTGCTTTGGATTCTGTGTCTCCGTCTCTCTCTGCCCCTCCCCCGCTCACACTGTGTCTCTCTCTCTCTCTCTCTCTCTCTCTCTCTCTCTCTCTCAAAAACAAATAAACATTAAAAAAATAATTTAAAAAATTTAAAAAAATAAATAAATAAAAATAAAAACTTATTTTAGGGGCCCCTGGGTGGCTCAGTCAGTTGAATGTCCGACTTTGGCTCAGATCATGATCTCATGGTTCGTGGGTTTGAGCCCCACATTGGGCTTTGCGCTGACAGCAGATAGCCTGCTTCGCATTCTCTCTCTCTCTCTTGCACTTCCCACACTTTCTCAACACGTCTCTCTCTCTCTCAAAAATAAACATTAAAAAATGTTTTTAATTGTTTCACACAAGCAATAAAAAAGCTTGGTCTAGTATTATTATTTCTCCTGAATATTATAAGACTTATAATATTTAAAAATCTATGATGAAGTGGTAATTTTTCACACTTAAAAATTATTCTTTTTAAAAAAGAAGAAACTGTTATAGAATTACAGAATTGTAGAACTGTCAAAGAGCAGCATATTTGAACTTTTTTTTTTCCATAAACCTCATTTCACGGATGAGGGTGCTGAAGACTATTCATCCAAAGAGCGTGTAAATACAACCTCATTTCTAAGCATGTGCAGATTTGGTTCCCACTTCTACTCACGGCCTACACTCTCCCTCCTCACGGGTTCTATCCATCCCACCCCTCAACTGTTAGGCTACATCCTATTCTTTGTTGAAGATTCAATTTGATACCACCTGGTATATCGTATGAGGTAATCATAATGAGTTGATAAGATTAACGGCTAAACAAAGAAAAAAATAAACTTAACCATGTGTAGTGGAATGTATGCTTCATGGTTTCCTATCAAATTGAATAATCAGTGTGTTCTCTATCATAAAAATTTAGCTTGATCTCATTAACTAAGTAATATGAATTTCAAAGCAAATGTTGATTTACCACCTATCTGCTTTATGCTATACACCATGCTAGAAGTTGAGGAAATATTTTTGTTTATGATAAAAGTAAAGGAGATTTAGAACAATCAATTAGTTCAAAATAAATTAGTATCTCAATATCACTTTTTACTTATTAATATTGTATTAAAAACTTGTTATTCAATCAACCACTCCTCAATTTTTCTTAATGTGGATTTAAAAAAACCTTAACATTGGGGGTGCCTGGGTGGCTCAGTCAGTTAAGTGTCTGACTTCAGCTCAGGTCACGATCTCACAGTCCGTGAGTTCAAGCCCCACGTCGGGCTCTGCACAGACAGCTCAGAGACTGGAGGCTACTTCCGATCCTGTGTCTCCCTCTCTCTCTGCTCCTCCCCCACTCATGCTCTGTTTCTATCTGTCTCAAAAATAAATAAACATAAGAAAAAATTTTTTAAAATAATTTAATTAATTAAAAATTGAAAAAAAAAAAACCTTAACATCGAAAGACTTAGCATGATGGATTACACAAGCAAGAAAGGGTTGCTTTCTGTAATGGTCTATTGCTGTTCATTAAAATTTCTGGGCCATTAAAAGTCTTTAATTATAATATCAAACATTTATAAGAGAAGGATGCAGTACAATTTTAAGGTTAAATAATAACAGCTCTGGTAATTATAGCAATAATAAGATTATCAATATCAATATTTACCAAGTGCTTACTTAGTGCAAACAAGGAGCTAATAAAAATATATGAATTATCTCACTTGATAATAACCTAACTTCTCATTTCATATTTAAAAATTAATTAATTAATTTTACACTTACACATATATAGAAAACCTATGTTCATTGTGCACTCTCTGTTTACCATAACATCATTTTCTTCCTTATATACACTTTTTCCATTAAAAACTAACATTTTGGGGGCACCTGGGTGGCTCAGTCGGTTAAGTGTCCCACTTCAGCTCAGGTCATGATCGCACGGTCCATGGGTTCGAGCCCCGCATCAGGCTCTGTGCTGACAGCTCAGAGCCTGGAGCCTGTTTCTGATTCTGTGTCTCCCTCTCTCTCTCTGCTCCTCCCCCACTCATGCTCTGTCTCTGTCTCTTTCTCTCAAAAATGAATAAACATTAAAACAAAAACCTAACATTTTTAATCAGCTTAAATATTACACTTTCTAAATAAATGGTCTCTGTTTCAGAATTGGACATTAATAATTTAGGATGCACAGAGGATTCTAATGGTATTCAATCAAATCATATACCTCCCTGAAATCTTGAACTTTTAAAATTTTGATAGTAGGTGACAACAGGTAAGGGACAAAGGTCATCAAAAAGTCCCTAAATTGGCATTTTCATTGCTAATGCCATTACCTGGAAAGAATACCAATACAGTAAGTTTATTCTTACACAATGATTACAAAAATATATCCAGGTATAGGTTATAGGAAAATGCTTTAATTTGTATAACTGCCATTGTTTGCATTATTTTAAAAAGAACAATCATTTAAGTACTAAATGGAACTTAATTCCTTTAAGGAGAGAAGGAAAGAAGAGGTGTTTGTGAGAAAGCATGCTATGATTTTTTTTCTGGAAAATTTTGAAATACACTTCAAACTTATTATGTTAGTTAATATAGAAATACTTATAAATACTTCTTGTTCATTTATTCAGTTTGTTCATTCAACAAGTATTTATTGGGCAGGAAATGTCTGCCAGATCCATGGAAAGAGATACATACTTTAGTGAGCAAACAGAACTGTCCTTATTCAAACAGCCTATTGTCTAGTAAGGATAGGCATGAACTAAATACTAAAATAAATATAAAATTATAAACATGACAAGCATTCTGAATGAAAAATACATGGCACTATGGAAAATATAAATTAGGAGAATGTTTTCTATCTGGTCTGGATAGTTAGGCAAGGCTTCCCTAAGGAAGTAGTTTTTGAATTGTAATTTGCAGATTATGTTTTCTAGGTAAAAAGAAAGGGTACATTTTTTCTCTGAAGAAGAAATGAAATATGAAAAGGCTTATGACTCCAGGAACTTGATTATTAGAAAAAACACAAGAAAGTCACTGTGTCTTAAGCAGAGAAAAATAAAAAAAAAGGGGGGGGGGGGTGACTAGATAATCCAGAAGAGAAGAGAAAGAGCCACATAGTCAGTACCATGTAGGCCACATTAAAGATTTAGATTATTTAAAACCAATGGGAAACAATGGAAGTGGTTTATGAACATAATCATATTTTTTATTTGATGAAAACCACTCTCAGGGAAGCAAGGCTGGTGAAGGTAGACCAGTTAGGAGATATGATGGGAGGAATCAATTTCAAGAGAAGTAGACAGAATCAAGATAATTTAGGTTAAATTCACATAGTGATGGAGCTGGATATGCAATAATTATGACTGAAATATCAGAATTGACTCCTAGGTTTTCTGGCACTTGATGGAGCTGGATATGCAATAATTATGACTGAAATATCAGAATTGACTCCTAGGTTTTCTGGCACTGAACTCAGGGTGCTGTTGTGGCATGCAAGAGGAACATATTTCATAATGCAGAAAAAAAGAGAAATACTAAATGTGTGCACAAGTAATAGAGCTTCAAAATATACAGTCAAAATTTATCTGAAAGGAGAAATTGAGAAATACACATGATGTGAAAGGTGTAGAATTAAATACTTTTTAAAAAATAATTGAACAAGTAGGCAAAAATTATTAAGGATATACAATTTAGTGACAGAAAATCATCCCTGAAGATAAGGAAAGTATTTTTGGTATAGTGACATTGGCAGAAATCAGCCCATGGCTTCTTTAAATAATTTACTGATACCTGATTATCTAAAGATCTCCATTTATTTTCATTTTCTGTGCCTGAATCTTCTGCTATTCTGCCACATTTAAGATAGAAGCCAACTCTGAAAATGCTTAGAATTACAAGATAACACTAGTTATCCTGGGATACTGGGATACAAAAAAAGTTAACTATAGCCTCAAAACCAGACTAAAAGAAATCGTCCAAAAAGGTTAAAAAGAATGTATTACCTTACCAAATTAATATAGCTATTTAGGAATCCCTTCAATGACCTAATATTTTCAAAAGTATCTGAACAAAACATGAAATGAATTTTTAGCATGATAATAATGTTTCAATTAAGCAACTGAAGAATACCATTAGTAACAAAGAAAGGTTGGAAAAAGAGTAACTCCCTAGCCCAAAAAATAGCAATTTAGCTTTATTACCAATATGAGCACATGTAAAGGGGGAAAAAGGCACTGTGAGAAAGGACAATCATACTTAATGAGAAATAAAAAATCCAGAAGTCCATGAGGTAGAACAGGTAGGTTATATCAAGAACTAAGCAGACATAAGAAACACTGATCTACGAAACCAAAAGTGTCTGATTGGGTATTCTCTTGAAAGGCAAAGGGATTGATTAGGCTTCACCAACACTTAGGACAAATATTCTTCAATATTTCAATTCATCTTCTTTTGATCCAATTCATCTTCTTTTGATCCAAATCAATGCCCACCCCAATGCTTACTAACTCAGCTTCTTTCAATATCATAATGCTAGGGAAGCAGTTGCTATGTATACTGAACAATTGAGTCATTAAATAGGATTATCTGTCTACCTTGGACATTTAACAAATTGGCATCCTAGGTACTGGTCTCACATACATTATGCTATCAGTGGTCTTTCTTTGTGTGACTGCTCACATATGAGCAACCCAAATAACTTAATGGACCTATACAACTGAGTATAAGACCTTGAAACCTAAAAAAAT
Source organism: Panthera pardus (assembly GCF_024362965.1). NCBI lineage: Eukaryota > Metazoa > Chordata > Mammalia > Carnivora > Felidae > Panthera > Panthera pardus. The sequence goes on along the minus strand of NW_026526810.1, from coordinate 82,791,565 downwards.
TCAGCAATAGATGCTAACCCAATAAATATTCTAGTAGCCAAGCTTTCTTGTTGACATGCTGATGATCCAACACACCCCTCACTTAAAATGTCTATAGGCAAATATCTAAAGACTAATGTAAATGAAGAGCACAGATCTCTCAAGAAACATTCAAGAATACAAATATACAAGTGGCCAAAATTAACCCAGATTTTCAAAAAAAAAAAGGTGGAATGTATATTGAGAAACAGTGAAAAAGACATGTAATCCCTATTTTTATGTTGTCTTCTTCCCTGAGAATATTGTTTTACAGATTGAAATGTGTAGTAAAAGAACTGATAATCAAATGAAGAGGATGTCTAAGTTCTTAATAAATGAGTTCAACTTTTGGGGGCTTAAAGAATTATATCACAAGGTACTGAGAAAACTCTCACATAATATCTCTGATATGCTACTAGTAATTTTAGAAGGATTATGAATAACATGAAGTAAGAAGTGTAAATAAAACCTCAATTTAAATTGTGGGATACTAAGAAATACATAATGGTAAGCATTGAATTAAGTTGGGGAAAGAAATTTGTTGAAGAGGAAGCTTGCAAATATATAAGGAAAATTAGTGAATATCAAAAACTACAATGAAATTGCTAAATCAAGCATAAAAATGTGTAGACTTGATGTGCATTCTTACTAGACTTCAATATTAAGAAAATATGGTACAATTATCATATATAGATATTATCAAGATGCTCAACAAATTCTATTTTGACAACTCAAATCTCTTTGTTAATATTCCAAGCCCACTAAACAACTGTCTGATTATAATTTAGATTGCTGACTAGTTTGATTTATTGAAAGTATATATGGATCAGTATTTTTAAGTTTTGGGATATTTTGTATATAGTTCTTTCTGTCAATTGTTATGTATATAAGTGTTGTGAGAGCCTGGTTAGTAAGAGCCCATTCTTGGGAAACAAACCTAATCTCACTTATGTTTAAGAAGGATTTTAAAAAAATCTGTGCTTATAATGCTGAGTACTAAAGTTAAAATCCAGATGAATTCCCCAAACCCAGCAAAAGAAAGGAAATAATAAGATTAGAGCAGAAACACATGATGTAGAAACTAAAAAAACAATAGAACAGATCAATGAAACCAGGGGCTGGTTCTTTGAAAAGATCAACAAAATGATAAATCTCTAGCAAGACACATTTTAAAAAAGAGAATCCAGTAAATAAAATTACTAATGAAGGAGGAGAAATAACGTCCAATACCACATAAATATGAACAACTATAAGGAATATTATGAAAATCTATATGCTAACAAATTGGACAACTTAGAAGAAATGGATCAATTCTAGAAACATATAACCTACAAAAACTGAAGCAGAAAAAATAGAAAATTTGAACAGCCCAATTACCAGCAATGAAATTGAATCAATAATCAAACACTCCACAAAAAACAACAGTCCAGAACCATGTGGCTTCATAGGTGGATACTATCAAATATCTAAAGAAGAGTTAACACCCATTATTCTCAAACTATTTTCAAAAACACATGAGAAAGAAAAATTTCCACATTTATTCTATGGTATCATCCTGATACCAAAAACAGATAAACATACCATAAAAAAGAACTATAGATCAATATCTCTCATGAATACAGATGCAAAAATCCTCGACAAAATATTAGCAAACTGAATCCAACAAAATATTTTTTTAAAAAATCAGACATCATGATCAAGTGGAATTTATTCCTGGAATGCAAGGATGGTTTAATATTCACAAAACAATAAATATGACATGTCACCCCAATAGAAGAAAGTGTTAAAGCTATATGATCATTTCAATAGATGCAGAAAGAGCATTTGATTTAAAATAAACCGTCTGCAAAGTAGGTCTAGACAAAATATATATCAACACAATAAAGACATTATATGAAAACCAGCAGCCAACATCATATTATACTCAACAGGGAAAAACTGAGAATTTTTCCCTTAAGGCCAGGGACAAGACAGGGATACCCACTCTCAGCACTTTTTTTTTTTCCTTTTTATGTAATGTCTACATCCAAACCGGGACTTGAACTCACAACCCCGAGATCAGGAGCCACATACTTTTCTGATTGAGCCAGCCAAGTGACCCTACTCTCACCACTTTTATTAAACATACTACTTGAAGTCCTAGCCACAGCAATAAGACAAGAAAAATGAATAAAAAGGTATCCAAATTGGTAAGAAAGAAGTAAAACTCACTATATGTAGACACATGATACTATATATGGAAAATACTAAAAACTCCATTTATATGTTTAAATTTTTATTCATATATTTTGAGAGAGAGAGAGACAGAGAGAGCAAACGACAGAGGAACAGAGAGAGAAGGAGACAGAGGTTGAAAAAGAATTCCAAGCAGGCTCCATGCTGTCAGTGCAGAGCCCTATGCAGGGCTCAAACTCACAACTGTGAGATAATGACCTGATCTGAAATCAAGAGTTGGTGGGGCTTAACCAACTGAGCCACCCAGGTATCCTAAGACCCCATATATAGAAAATCCAAAAGACCCCACCAAAAAACTACTACATCTGATCAATTAATTCAGTAAAGTCACAGGATACAAAATCAATGTACAGAACTCTGTTGTATTCCTATACACTAATAATGAAGTAGCAGAAAGTGCAATTAAGAAAACAATCCCATTTACAATTGCACACACACACACACACACACACACACACACGTGTATATATATGGAATAAACTTAACCAAAGAGGTGAAAGACCTGTACTCTGAAAACTATGAACCACTGATGAAAGAAACTGAAGACAACACAAAGAATGTAAAATCATTCCATGCTCATGAATTGGAAGAACAAATATTGTTAAAATGTCTATACTACCCAAAGCAATCTACAGACTTAATAAAATCCCTTTCAAAATGCCAATGGAAGTTTTCACAGAACTAGAACAAACAATCCTAAAATTTGTATAGAACCACAAAAGACCTCAACCAGCCAAATCAATCTTGAAAAAGAAAAACAAAATTGGAAGCATCACAATTACAGATCTGCAGTTATAATACAAAGTGGTAGTCATTAAAATAGTGTGGTACTGGCAAAAAAATATAGACACATAGATGAATAGAACACAAAACCTAGAAATAAACCCACAATTATATAACCAATTAATCTTTGACAAAGGAGGAATGAATATGCAATGTGAAAAGTATCTTCCACAAATGATACTGGGAAAACTGAATAGTCAATGAAAAAAAAATGAAATTGGACCACTTTCTTTCACCATATACAAGAGTGAACTAACAATGGATTAAGAACTTAAATGTGAGACCTGAAACCATAAAATCCTAGAAGAGGTCACAGGCAGTAATCTCTCTGACCTCAGCCATAACATGTTTCTAGATGTGTCTTCTGAGGCAAGGCAAACAAAAGAAAAACAAAAACAAAAACAAAAAACAAAAAAACAAACATTGGGACTACATTTAAAAAAAGCTTCTGCACATCAAGGGAAAAAATCAAAACTAAAATGCAACCTACTGAATGAGAGTAGATATTTGCAAATGACTTATCTGATAAAGGGTTAGTATCCAAAATATATAAAGAACTTATACAACTCAATATCCCCAAAATAATCAAATTTAAAAATGGGCAGAAGATATGAATAGACATTACTCCAAAGAAGACATCCAGATGGTCAACACAAAAAAATCAACAACACAAGAATCAACAACACAAGAAACAAGTGTTGGCAAAGATGTGCAGAAAAAGGAACCTTCTTGAATAATTGGTGGGAATGCAAATTGATGCAGCTACTGTGGAAAACAGTATGGAGGTTCCTCAAAAAATTAAAAATAGAACTATCCTATGATCCAAGAACCACATTGATGGGTATCGACCCAGAAATGCAAAAACATTAATTCAAAGGGATACATGCATCCCTGTTTATGGCAACATTATTTACAATAGCCAAATTATGTAAGTAGCCCAAGTGTCCACTGGTAGATGAATGGATAAAGAGAAGGTGGCATATATATATATATATATATATATACACACACACACACACACACACACACACACATGTGTATATATATATTTCAGCTATTAAAAAATAATGAAATCTTGCCTTTTGCAACAACATAAAGTTAGTATAATGCTAACTGAAATAAGTCAGAGAAAGACGAATACTATATATCACTCATGTGTGTAGTTTAAGAAACAAATGAGAAGGAAAAAGAATGAGAGAGAGTGAAACTAAGAAACAGGATCTTAATTAACTACAGAGAACAAACAGATGGTTTATCAGAGTGGAGGTTGGCGGGAAGGAGGATAGGGTAAATAGGGGATGGGGACTGAGGAGCACATTTTTTATGATGAGAAAAAAAAGAAAAGAAAATGGAAAAAGAGATAAATGTGTGAGATGATGGATATGTTCATCTAGTTAATGTGTTCATCAACTAGATAGGGGGATTCCTTTCACAAAGTATACATACATTCACCACAATGTACACCTGAAATATCTTACAATTTGTGCATTATACCTCAATAAAGTCAGAAAAAAGGAGAAAAAAGATTAATTCCCCAAGATAAACACTAATTTATGTGTTGAATGTGCACTCATCTCACTTTTCATGTCTGCCTAATGACAGATGTCATTAGATGTCATGCCTAATAACTTATGTTAGCATCAGAAATTTACAGTCTTATAAGCTATTTACTCATCACTCTATAAGGTCTTTCAAATAAAATTAAGATGTGACTACTTATTAGATGGGTAGACAAAAAAAGATTAGAGTGAATCCAATTCTTCTATTAACATATTCTTGAGATTTGGGGAGAAAACTCATTGCTCTGGGCTTGTTTTGCTGTTGGATCAAAACGGTTTACTAATCCTTTGTTATAGCACCACTACTTACTGCCTCTCTCCTTTACCAGAAAGACCAAAAGCAGCAGAACCAGATCAAGTCTCCAACCAGAGGGTGCCTTTAGGCAGATAGCAACCGTTTAAGGATTACCAGAACTCAGAAATTTATCGTGACTGTCACAAATTTTTCTTCATCACATCAGAATTGAGTTCTTACTAGTCCCTCTTCACAAAGGTGTTATTTCAGTAGTATGCGAGTGTGTTTGTATGTGTGTAAGAGAGACAAAGAGAAACCAGTGTGGGACATAGAAGTGTGCAGGTAGTTCAGAAGAAAATAGCTTCTCTGAATTAGCTTATTTCCTCCCAAATACGTTACAAGATAGAAGTCTCAAAACCATTAGAATCTTCTATTACTTAAGCTCAATATTAGGATAGCCTTAGTCTCCATTTATATAAATGGAAGAAACATCTCATACAAAGCACTTTACCATTTTCCCAAATCCCAATATTAAATAAACACAAGACATTTTTTAAGTCTCTATATTCCCGATTTCAAATGACACTTGTGACATCTGGTAAATTGACTGCCTGACTGACCATACCTAAATATTGACATGGAATTACTGCCCATTTTGATGATGTGGAAAGTCACAGAGCTTCATCTTCTTCTAGCTCATTAAGACTTGCATTAAAATATTCATGGGAAGCTCAGAAAATGTGTGAATTCTGTGAATTTGGGAGGCATGATGATCAAGTCCAAGATCTTGACAGGCTCAAGTGATGGGCCAAATTTAACAAGACGTATTTAATCAAAATAATTATAAGGTTACACAAGGGATATCTTATGTCCAAAAACCCTAATTGCACAAAAATGATTGGAAAGAAATGTGGCTTACCAGCAAAAACTATGGTAGAAAATAATGAAGCAGCTTAGGAGTTTTGACTGATATTGTCTCTCTCAATGTTCTCTCAGTATTAATTGCCAATGTAATGAGATGAACATAAAAGCAAGTTTCATCTTCATTTTAATTGATTAAAACTATACATCTACAACTTGATAACTATTATGGTCAAACCACACCTAGATTTTTTTCTGTAGTTATTCAATCTGCTTTTTAAAAAGAATTAAAGATAGAAGGAAACCCATCCAGGTGAGTATGATCAGTTAATAAACTTATAAATATTGAAAAAATTTATAAAAATAGTTGAAAATCTTTAAATCTTTATCGTATCTGCAGGCACTTATGTGGATAAGGTATGAATATTGTACAATCTTAAGGTACTGATAAAGCTGAAAATTACTGATTTCAACTTCTTATGAAGTAAAAAGGTAATGAGTAAATAATGTTTGTAGAATGTAGAATGTTTATGTACCAAGTGCTGTGTAATTGAATTTCAGAACAGTTGTTACTTTGCCTATTGGACACAGAAAGTGAATGCTCGATTGAGTTTTCAAACTCAGATTTGACCATATCCAAAGTCTTTGATAATTACAATTAACTCTTTTCTTATTATAGAAAGTTTTTCTGTCAGATGGGCCCATGGGTGAAATGAGCCAGCTGAAAAGGCAATGTGTTTTAAAAACATTGGAAATGTTCAGTCATGGGATGAAAAACCATTTGATATTTAATGAATTCTACTAAAAATACCTTTCTCCTAAATTATCATCTTTACAAATGCAATGTTTCCTTTAGTGTGTTCAAAGTATTTCCATAAAGCTGTGGTTCTTTGAAGATTTTGTGAATCTCTCATAACTAAACAAAGAATCACATTCAACTAGAGTCAAGTACTACACTAATGTCGATTCACTACTAACTGAAAAAAAAATTAAGAAAGCACAATGTAAGCTCACAGACTTCAGAACTTTGGTCAGAGAAATTATGTAGTCCATGTTTGTATCTATACATATGTACTTCACATAAATGTATATGTGTGTGTATTCACTAGGATTCCCTAATGCTTTCTAATTATAGATAATAATTACAATGCTTATAGATAATTTAATATGTGCCAGGTTCTATAATTCTATTCATAAAATATTTAATCCTCACAACAATCCCATAGGGCAGATTTTACAGATGAAGTGACTGAGTCATAGAAACATTGAATTACTTGTTCAAAACCACACAAATAGAGAGTGCCTAAACACAATTAAAACTAAGAAGTCTTACTGCTAAGTACATACTCTTGACTACTAAGGATGCTGCCTCTCATAATTATCTGCCACAGTAATTAAAATAACAAATAACTTATAAATGTCTTACTTTTTGAATTTTAGTTTTCACTGGGTGAGCATGTAAAAAGTCTAAATATGTAATATATGTAATTTTAATAATATAATTTATTTCAGGTAAGTGCTAAATATTTTGTTTTATTTTAAACTTAAGTTTATCTCCTAATGCCTTTATTTATTTAGCCATATAATATGGAACTCTCATGTGTATATTGAGCATTATCTCTACTAACCTATTTTACAAAAATCTAATGAGTTCAGCTATGCTTAACACAAATACACAAATCCTTACAATATGCTAGGCACTGCATTATATGCTAGAGAATGTTCCACAAGAATACTATAAGGTCTCTTCCTACAAAAACCATACTATTTGGGGAGATAAAAGTTGTAAAAATATTACAAATCAATGTTATATATGCTATACTTATATAAAAGTGTAGGAATAGAACAGACTGTTTTGGGGAGGGCATGCCAGGCACTGCACTGGGAAATGGTCCAGTGAAACCTCAGCAGTATGTCAGCTGAGTAAGCTTTTGAAAAATGGATATGGGTTTAGCAACCAACAGAGACTTCATGCACAATAGGAAGGAGGCACTGTGTTTACAAAACATGAAAGAATAAAACAGCTGAGTGGGCAATGGAAGCTATATATAGTTCAGTAAGGGAGTAAAGAATGAGGGTCAGAGTGATGTGGGGCATGAGCCTGAAGATATTTGAAGAGTAGGCAACATGTAAGGAGGTACTAATACTCTGTCCTTTATCCAGCAAGGATCCAAGCAGCATCCCAAAGAGGAGAATGATGTGTGGATTATTCTGATGGTAGTGGGGAATTTGTGCTGGAGGTAGGATCAGGGAGAATAGCTAGCAGTAGTAAGAACAGTTAGGAGGCTATGCTGCTATAGTCTCTATGAGGTTTTGAGGGCCTGAACTCAAATATGTAGTAAAGATGGAGAGAACAGAAGTTGAGGAAATTTAAGGAGGTCTAGAAGGCCTTGCTTGAGTAATTAAAGGAACGGTGGGTCATACCACAAAATAAGATATCTTGGTTGGATAATTACAGGGATAGCAGTACAACTAAACAAAATTTTAAATACAGAGCAAACAATTGTTTTGGTGAGAAAAAGAGAAAATACACACTCAGTAATGGAGTTTGAGGGGCCTTGTGTCATCCATGAGAAATCTGAATATATGAATCTGGCACTCAGAGGATAGACAAAACCAGTATTTTTGCATATATGGTTGGTAATTAAAAACGATGCATTTTATTGCAATCACCCATGGAAAATAAATGAAAAAAAACAATGGAAAGCCCTACAACAAATATGAACATATACATCAATGTATAGAATTGATGATATTATTATTAAACACTTGCACAGTGGGATTGATAACAGAAGAGGCAACTAATCTTTGGTTTCCGTGGTGGAGACAATGCTGATATAATAATGGTAATAAAGGTCTTTATTTAAGTTACAGATTGAAACAGATGACAAGACAGGTAATTTGTTTTGCTCAGACTCGGGCCTACCCTAGGGTTACCATGGAAGAAATTGGCACTAAATTACTATCAGATTTAGGTCAAAGCAATATCATGAGCTTTTCTTAGGGCAGAAATTCAATGAATTTTTGTGGACAGCCTACAGAATCCTTTTTATTTTTTTTCACTTTCCAGATCAGGCATGAGAAGAGCAGATGTTTTTCTATTAGAACTAATTTATCCTGAAACTTTCCCGTATCAGCTTAATACTTCAGAAACATTTATTTTTCAATCTATAATGATTAATTAGAAAATGTCCAACTGCTATGGAGCTGGTCTGAGGCTGTGCATGCAGACAACACAGTAGGAGCCTAGCCATTCATATCTCATAGAATAAAGATGTTCATTTAAAAAAATAATAACCTCTGAACTGCTTAGAAAATCCTTATAAAACCACATTTCCATAAAATTCCTTTACAGGGAGCAAATGTGATCTTTAAGGAAAATGTCTTCAGTTACTTTCTACTGTTGTGTTAACAAAAGTTCCCACTTCCTGAGTTAAACAATGTCATTTGTATAGCGGAAGGTTCTCTGCCAATCAAAGAACAAAGTAGTTGTGCTTTGGACTTTGTGTTTGACACTATTTTTTCTCTTTCAGCAACTACAGAACAAACACAATGCAAGCTTAGGTGGGAAATGTCTAAAATTTAGTTGAAACAATAAGTTTGTATATAAATGCAGATGAGAAGCAGGTAAAATCAATTCCAGGAAAGTTTAGTGGAGGAACTTCAAAAGATAACTGGAACATCGAGAAAAAAATTTGTGGTAGAGATCGACATTGGGAAAAGCTTGTATGTTGTAAAAGAGAAAAAAACAAAACTCAGGTAATGAATTGATCAAAGCCTCACTCAGATTATCAAATTATGATTGACTTTGAAAGCCAGCGTAAGTAATGTATAGTTGAAAAAATAAAATATTCACATCTCAGTTTAATTTTTTGAAGGTTTTGTTTCATCAATGAAGAATTTTGAGTCCCTCTAAAGAATCCAGTGCAATCCTCACTCCGTGGCATACAAACCCCTCTGAAACCTAAATTTTGTTTACCTGTAAACCATCATCACATACACTCTGGAACAGTCAATAAATAATGTATTCAAAATTTCATTAAACTTCTAAACATCTTTAAGAATTTGCCCAAAATGTTCACTCTGTCTCGAATATTTTTCTTAAATTATGACAATTTATGAAAATTACACTTTCTGTAAAGTTTCACTTCTAATGTCACCTACATTGTAAAAATTCCCTTTCCCCTAAGTTATTATTAATTACCTCCTTTGATGTGAAATGTATCTATATACTTTCATTTATCTATTTGTGTGTATGTGTATACACTTACATATACAACTAATATAATACTTGCTAATTCAGTTCACCAATTCAGCTGGGGGTTTGTGTGTTATAAACTTAAAGACTCAAAATATTTATTTTCTGTAGCCCATAATGCTTAACAGAATTTTTCCATGAGAAACACTTAAAAACATGTTAAGCACACCTACCCGTACATATACATATGCATTCAGACCGGAATTTAATTCATGATCCATGTTTTTCATATTAGATGTTAAAACAAATCTATATGGACTTTACCACTGGGACTGATTATGATGATAACAGATTCATATAAATCTACAGTGTTTTAGATAGCTAGGAAGACACTTTTTGCTCCCTTTCCACAGTAGAGAGTTAGTGCAGGAAGTGGTTTCCCAGCCTTTGACATTTAGGTCTGGCATTGTTACTGATTCTTGCCAACAGAATACAAATAGAATCGACATGTGTTAATCTCTAATTATATAAAGAGGCAGGTGTTCCTTCTCTATTTTTTTTTTTTTTTTTTTTTTTGTCCTTCTACAAAGCCTTGTGGATAGCAATTCTGCATCCGGAGAATCTTAACATGGAAAAAGTTGAAGACTCACTCTGATCCTGCAGGGAAACTTTAGAGTGTAAATTATACTTCATTGTGCAATGCTGGCCTTTTATATCCTCAAATCAGTCCACCAGTCAGTCAGTGGCTAAAGGTACCCATTGGTGATACAACTCCCACAGGCACTTCTGACTCTCTGTGCATGTATGCAAAGTGGTTCAAGTAGCTCCTGGAAGAGAGTCACAGGTATAGTTCTTAGCAGCAAAAGAACACAGAAACCAGGGGAGGAATGCATAGACATAGTGAAAGAGACCTGAGGGCATCTGAGTAGAGCACGGATAGCATCTGCTACACACACTATGTAGCCAAACATCATCTAGCCATAATGAGCATGACTAGAGTCCCGACAGTACCTAATATAACTCCCTACCTTGGAGGAGATTCTAACCAGATATTAACAGCCTTCTTTTATACTATCTTCAAAACTTTTGGGAAAAAATAACTATCAGAAATAATAACTGAAAATTATAAAAGGCACTATTTTTCATATTCATAAGCATTCATATAGACACACATAGGAAACACACATAGGAATGTGTCTACCCTAAAAGTAACATAAATGGAAATCATTATTCAAAGATTACATCTAGCAATGGGTTCTGTCCAATGTCAGGGGCCTGGAAAAGGGAATATTACCATTAAAACTTCAGTGATTTCACATAATGATCTCAGAGAGTTGAATTTCCATAAAAACTAAAATTTAATCTCAACAATTCACAGGTATATCAAATTTTAGAGGGTCAGTTGATTCGAAATTAGTTTCTAGAATAGGATGGTTGGAAAGCATCCCCTTTTATTTTCCCCAAAGTAGACAAAACTAACAATGACTCCCTCAAAGAGTGACTGCAACAGTATGGGTGATAGTGACCATGAGTGAATACCCACATGAGTCATGGCAGATACAACATCAACAACAGCAGGAAAATTAGCAACTGTAGTGACTCTCCCCTCAATACTAGAGACTTGGACATAGTTGTGACCGCAGTAAGGTTAATGATGACACCAAGCCAGAGCAATGACAGCCTCAGAGGTCGAGGGAGTCATAATAAGCATCTAGAAGCAGATTTCAGGATTCATGTTGGTCAGAATCCCATTCACATATATATGGATATTCAGACACTTTTGGAATTGTGATGAGGTCTCTAAAAACATCATTGACAAAAACTCTTCATCAACTTTAAAAGCCTTGAAGATAAGGCGAAAAATTGATTCTCATGTAGTTATTTACTGACGGTGAAAATAATGGAGCAAGGCAACAGTATAACAGAAGGCAAACAAGGGTAAGAGCATCTTGACAGTGCTGATGAAAATGGAAGTAAACAAACAAGTTTCACAAGGGTGGCCAGAAAGATATGTAGGAAAAGAATATTGCTCTGATGTTATAGAACTGCCTTAGTTTGAACTGAAGAGACTGATCAGATCACAAGGGAGCCATTAGATCTTCTTTCAAGTCATTAAATATGGGGTTTATATAAAGGATTAATGAGAACACATGTAAATCCCAAGAAAATATATGAACCTCTGGGGCAAAATATAGCTATGTTGGCTAGTTGGTTATTAGAAAAAGCTAGATGAAAATCTGTTTTCTAACTTTTAAAACACTGCTCTTTTACATACATGACACGACCCATCATTTCACCATCCATTGTTTTCCTTGATTTGGATCCCAAGGAAATGCTTTACTTGAAGGAAGTGAAACTGTGGGAAATCAAATAGTTATGTCCTGTGTTAGGAGATTATAGGGAATGCATTGCAAAGCAGAACATTGCCTTCTGGCCTTGCTGAAAACAGCGGTCAGTATCTAATTAGTGCATATATAGGGGTTGGCCTGTGCTCATGAATTCCTTAGACCAGATTATCTATGGAATATCTTACCTTGTTCTCAACTCTGCTTTCTGCATCTGCTCTTTTGTAGCCTTAGGAATACCTTTCTATATGTTCTTATTGGCATGTAGCCCAGGGACATATTATGCAACATTTTCCCTATAATGTATGTGTAATAAATATGGGAGCATGAGAGCAGCTCAGGAGACTTACCTTAGACTCCCTCTCACCTCTCTTGACTTGCATGGAGTCTCAAATAATCCTTTCTGCCACACCCGCCTTTGCTGGACAAAGCCAAAAGCCAAACTCACATGAAACAAAGTATACACTAGTAAAATTCAGTGTAGGAAACTTATGCAAAATTTTTTAACTCAGTGGGCTTGCCTTACTTTTTTATATTAAATTTCCAGAAGGAAAAGCCAGAATGAAGTATTTTTTATTCTAAAAAAATTATGCATATATATATATATATACACATACATATATATATACACACACATATATTAATAAAATATAACATTTTGGGCAAAGAAACATCTAATTGCAATTTATTAAACTGAATTGTTCAGCTTGCAGTAATATATCATTAATAAGTATTATTTTTTACTTTTCCTATTAAAACCAAACTGGAGGATAGAATCATATATGAAAACAGTTGTTTTGCCATTAAAATTCTTAGGAGTTAATTCTCCGTATTTATTGTTTACATTTTTTAGAATTTCCTTCCCATTAAATTTTTTCTTTATAATCACATATATTTACCCAATAATTTTAAGTTTTATGTGCCTTCATTGTTGTATATCCTAATAGTATTAAGCATTCAAGGACTCTCTGAGATCTTATTTTCCTATTCTATTTTAGAAGTCCTGTAACTTTATACTCATTGGTTGGGTGGGGCTAACATCTTCATGAGCAAAGCACTCATAAATTCAGAAAACTATTTTTCAAAATTAATAGTCACTTGAATTTTTCAATTAAATGTAATGACTAAATAGATTATTTTAATATTCAGTAATCTTTCTTATATCACATTTTTGTTATAACTATATGTATTTGTATATAATCAATATAATAATATACCACATACTATATAATATTTTATATATAACTATCACTTGTCTATATTTTAAAATATTACTATATAAATAGAAAAATTGAAATGATGGAACTTTGATTAACTTCAATAGAAGCGATCTACAATCAGATAGTGAATAATAGATTTCTCTTTTACATCTATCCTCATATGAGACATAGCTGTAATCTGATCAATATTTCTATTTTTTGGATTCCCTTTTAATATTATTAGAAATAAATCAAAAAACATTTATGGTCACAATCAATTCTGCCTATCAAGGCTGATCCAATTTCATCTACATCCGTACTTATTTATGCTTCTTCTTAGGCAAGGCCACTTGCTCTAGGGAATACAAAATTACGTAATGAACAGTTACCTCAAAGAGCTTGCAACTAACTATTAAAGTTCTACTTTAAACCAATTCAGGAGAAAGTGAAATAAATGAATTAAAGATCAAAGGAAAATGCTATTACACACCTGTGACTGTACTGGAAAAGCCCATTTCATTAAAATTGTTTCATAAGACATATACTCTGAAATTTTCAATGACCTTGAGTTACACATTGGCTCACCTACTCCAACATCAATGATAGATCAAATTGGGCATGAGATTGGTTGTTTGGAGACTTCATTTCTTTTTTTTTTGAACCTAAGATACTTTGGGCAAATCAATTTACCTTTTCTTAATATGAATTTCCCCTACTACTATCCTTAATTTTATATATTCAAGAATTTTTTTAAGATACTTTAACATCCCAGCATTTTTAATATTTGCATTACTACCTTTCGTCTTGACAGTTCCCGGTCAACCCTTTTTGTATATCCTGGCTTTTTTGTGATGTTTGGCAAGCATCCAATAATTTCAGAGAATTCAGGTTTTATCACACATATTGTATCCCCTAAGAATTCAGCCTGGAAGATTTCACATTTTTACTCCAAATAGAATAAGGATACATGCTGTATTCTCATCTTTATAGCCAAGTTGAAAGTATGATTCTGGAGCTGAGTGTAAAGTTCAGACTGGAGATTTGCTTCTCAAATGTGGCACTCCAGTAAGGTGCAACAGAAAGAAAGAAAAGAGAGGTCATTATAGAAATTATTCAGTATTTGCTACCATTTGTCTTGAGAACGTAATATTTCTGCCATTTTGCATCCTAATTGCCACACATCGTTAAGGTACAGTTGGAATGAGAATGAGGACATGGAATAGATTTTAGTAAAGTTTTCATATACTGCAGCTCAAAAATCTTTGTGAATTCCTCACTGTCTAAATGATGTCTGTACCAGGCTATAATCTAACTCTTACATCATAGGCTAGGACTATATTGCTAATTGAACCTATGAAGACTCTGCTTCTTTGTCATAATTTATCTTAATGCAGGACATGGCACACTTTCTGTAAAGAAGTGAAAACATATAATATGCTATAAAATAAAAGAGCTTTAGTCAAGTAGACTGATTTAAATGGACTGACTTTTCATGTTTTCTGGTCTTGTAGTCTACTTTATGAAGCTTCTGTCTCAGAGCAGAAAACTGAAATGGGAATGTGGGATGAAAAGCTATCATGGGGATTCCAGACACAAGTGATAACTTATTCTTACTGCTTACGAGAAAATGTCTTCATTCAATATTTATCCTTTACAAAGGAGGTGGCTTATGAATATAGAAGTAAAATACTGTGAAACTGAATACTCCCAATTAATCTTTTACTAGAGTCATGGAAGATCCCCTTCTTACTTCTAAGAATAATATTTTTTGTCTTAAAGTTTATAATTAGTTCAAGTGATTTGCCAATGGTGTATGTGTGTGTGTGTGTGTGTGTGTGTGTGTGTGTGTGTGTATACATACGTATCTTTGCAACTATTGTCTTGCCCTTCTAATGTTTACAAATATTACTAGAGATGATAATAAAATAGAGTTTAGCAAACATTCATAGAGGTAGAAAAATCCTCAAATTGTCATTTTTCATGCTATTCACTAAGAAAATTAGAATTAAAGCATCTGTTTGGCTTCTTTTAGTATCTTATTTTATAGCTCCACAGAGGAAAGTGTTTCTTGGATACCTTTCATTTGTTTGAGAAGTGATACTCTCAAAAAGTTTTCCTTATGTTTCAAATACTTTTTTTTCCAAAATTAATTTAGCTTTTCCTTTACGTAGACATACGTACGTACCTTTGTAACAAATTCAACATTTTATGCACTTATTAAGGTGTATTATTTCCAAAGCACATTATATTTAAACGTGCAGTTCCATGATGATGCTACATCTTAATATCTGTTTTTGTGTAAAGACGTAAATGTATTTAATACCAGTCTTAAATGTTATTGTCCTTATGAACAATAAAGATAATAATATGAACCCATTTCATGAGGTTTCACTCAATTCTATTTCTTTATCCTTCATTAAAGCACTGTAAACTGCAACTCTGCAGTAATAAGCTTTCTTCACATTGCTAACCTTATATGCATTGATATCTCCATCCTTCACTTAATCAGATACAGACTAAAATATGTATATATGTTAGTAGAATATTTTCATAGTTTAAATTAAACTGATATCATAGGCTAAAAGGGGAGCACAGGCAAAAATATAGATAAAAGATAGCTCGTGGTGGTTTAGGACATGTAGGCATCAATTAATGACTAGAAGTTAGGGGTATAGAGGTACGTGGAGATAGCTTAGGTCAGTGCATCCTAAATAATTAAAAAATTATAAAATTCATGATAATTTATTTGAATTTAACTATACAGATAAAGAAGACTTCATTTTCTCTTCTTTTTGAGAAATAAAATCACACACCAGCCGTACAAAGGATAGGCTAGAGATGTAACAGAGATGTAACAGCAAGATTCCTTACGAAACCCTTACTTTTGCATAGGAAGCAAAATTTTACCTCTAGTTTCTGAGGGTCTTCAGCTGAGCCTGAGGATTAAATTGACATAAAACAGATTAACAGAAGAGAAGCATAGACATTTATTTGATATATGTTTTCAGTGACACAGAAGTTTTCACAAGGAAATTAACTTCCAAAGAAGCAGCAAAACCTAAATGTTTTATATTAGGTTGAACATAGGGAAGCAATTGTGCAAAAGTTACTAAAATACATGAAAAGCTAAAAGAAGATAAGAGTTATTTTAACGAGATTTGTTTGTACAGAATTCTCTTGTTCTCTATTCCCGTCTCTGGTGATAAGAATGTTCTTTCATCCTCAGAGAGGGAGGACATCTTTCACAAGGGAATTTTATCTCCTGCTTTCAGGAAGAAAAGAGAGGGTCAGAACACTCTTCTTATACCTGCTGTTGTTGAAGTGCCTTTAGCTCAAAATAATCCTTATGCTAAAGGAGCATATTTTGAGGTGGTATATTTTGCCACCCTTCCCTTTACTAGGACACTTTAAAGAAGTTAAAATAAGAAAAACTGGGGGTCTGGCTTAGAACAGCAGCAGCAAGTAAAAGAGAAGAAACATATAATACAGGGTACAATTATAGATGTGGTTTTGCTTAAAATATGAGGGTAATTGACATTGGATGTAATAAATCATTATAATGGTTCTAATCTAAGTAAAGGAAGTTGGTTACCATACTACTAAAGATGCAGAATGCAGAAGAGAGAAAAACCACCTGTAACCTGTGTTCTGCCCATTATTCTAGCATTAAGATAAGAGTAAGAAAATTATCTGGATTTATACAAGTTGAAAATATTACCAACTAGTCATTTCAGTAAAAACAAAACAAAACAAAACAAAACACACTAGGAGTATTTTTACTGCATAATAAATTCAGTAAAAGTTTACTCTTCTAAACTTCTAACAGTGGAAAAATCAACCCATATCACAATATCACTCCACTTAATATTTAACAAAATGAAGAAGCACAGTAAATACCAGCAAAAATTTCAGCAGTAGAAATCAAACAATATAATTTATAAATATATTCATTCAAAACCTTCATAAGATAGTTGCAAAAGTAACAAAAAGAAGGTTCTAATGAAAATGAGTGAGATTCAGTGTGGCTCTGAACCCTACCTGCAACCTTCAGAAGCAGGATGGGTGAGTCAATATTACCTCTGGCACTTGGAAAGAAACACACTACCCTATGTTATCCTAGGAAAGAGTATCCTAGACTTTCCACCTTCTAACTCAGATGAAAGATTGGACTGAGACTGAAGAAAGTGAAAAATGCATATTGTAATACATGGTAGGTCAACCATTAAGGAGAAGTATAATTGATACAAAAAAGACGACAAAATAATATCAAATAATAATATAATTAATATAATATATAATTAATTATAATATAATATCAAATGCTCAATTAAAACCAGAGAAGGCAGAAAAGAGGAGAAAATAGTAAACACACATGAAATGGATGGAAAAACTTTCACAAAGGTAATATTAATCCAATGAAACTAACAATCACCTTAAAATGAGTGTAATCATATTTAAATCATATAAATATGAGATTCTAAATACCAGTTAAAACACAGAGATTGTCTAGGCAAATTAAAAAGAAAATCCAACTATATGTTGTCTAAAAGAAACCCACTTTACATATAAAGTCGCAGGTTGACAATAAGGGGGTAGTGAAAGATAAAGCATGCTAACATAATCTAAAGAAAGCTGTAGTAACTACATTAATCTCAGGCAAAGAAGTTTTCCAAACAAGGAATATTGTGAGAGATAAAGAGAAGCACTACAAAATAATAAAGAGTCAATCCTATAAAAAGAAATATAATCCTAAATATATCTAACATAACCTGACTACAAAAATGTCAAAAACGCATGACACAAAAACTGATAAAACACACAGAAGAATTAGAAGAATCTACTATTAAAGTTGAAATTCAACAACCCTCTGTCACTAATTAGTAGATGAACCAGAAAAAGAATCAGTAAGAATATAGATGACCCAAATAACAGTATCAATCAACTTGATGTAATTGACATTATAGAATGCTCCATCCAACAGCACAATTGAACATTCATCAAGATAACCAATATACTCGACTATAAAACACATCCTAACAAATTCAAAAGAATATATATCATATAAGTACATCCTCAGATGACAATAGAATTAAACTAGAAATCCATAACAGAATAATAGTTGAAAAATTTTTAAATATCTTGTTTTAAAAAAACACATTTCTTAACAGCATATGAGTCAAAGAAGTGTCAAGAGAAAATAAAATTGAAAAAATGAAAATGAAAACACATGATCAGGGTGCCTGGGTGACTCAGTTGGTTAAGCATCCAACTCTTGATTTCAGCTCAGGTCATAATCTCACAGCTGTGAGATCAAACCCTGTATTAAGCTCCACACTGAGCATAGAGCCTGCCCCCTCTGCCCCTCCCCACTCACTCTCTCTCTCACTCTCTCTACCAAAATAAACATTAAAAAAAAGAAAGAAAATACAAGTGATCAAAATCTGTGGGATTTAGTAAAAGTAGTGCTTAGAGGGAAATTTACATTATTAAGTGCACATATTACAAGAGAAGATGTATTTAAAACCAATAACTTCATTTCCCCTCTTTTAAACTATACCAAGTAGAGAAAATTAAGCCTAAAGCACACACAAACAAACAGAAGACTATGAATGAGAGGAGAAATCAATTAAATTGTTGGTAGGATGAAAAATGACCACCAGAAATTCAGGCCCTAATCACTAGAACCTATAAATGTATCTCATATTGCAAATAGGACTGTGCACATGTCACCAATTTAAGGATACCTAATGGGGAATTTGTCCTAGATTATCTTGTCTGCCCTAAATGTAATCACAAGTGTTCTAGAAGAGGAAGCAAAGGGAGATTTGAGATACGAAGCTGAAAGCAAGAAGTTGGAATGAAGCAATGAAGGGGTCACAAGGTGGAGGACTGCAGGCTGCTTCAGATTCAAGAAAAGTTAAGAAAACCCATTCTCTCCTAGAGTGTTCAGAATGAACCAGCCTGGCTGACACTTTGACTTTAGCTCAGTGACAGTGACCTCCAAAACTGTTGTTTTAAGCCATCAAATGTGTGGTAATTTGTTACTGCAGCCATGGGAAACTAATTTAAAACTAATTTAAACAAATTTAAAACAGGGAAATAACAGAGAAAGAAAAAGGAAACAATAAGTGGCCTTTATGGGGGTGCCTGGTTGGATCAGTCAGTGGAGCATGCAACTCTTGATCTTGGGGTTGTGAGATCAAGCCCCATGCTCCATTTTGGGCCTAGAGCTTACAGGGTAAAAAAAGAGGGAAAGAAAGAAAGAAAAAAAGAAAGAAAGAAAGAAAGAAAGAAAGAAAGAAAGAAAGAAAGAGGAAAACACACACAAAAAAAACCTCTATAAAATTGATAAACATCCAGCCAGACTAACTAGGAAAAAGAGAGAGAGAGAGGACAGACATATTATCAATAAAAAAATAAAAGTAGGGCCATAATACTGATAAATAGGGATAATAAGTAACATAATAGACAACTATAGGCAAAAGTTTTTATAACATAGATAAAATGGATGAATGCTGCAAAGGACACAGGCTACCAAAACTCACAAAATGAGAAATAGATAATCTGAATAACACTCTACCTATTAAAAAATTAATCTATAATTAAAATCACTACAAAATATAAAGCACTAGGTACAAGCAGATTCACTAGTGAATTCTACCAAATATTTAAGAAAGAAATGATACCAAATTTCTACAATCTTCCAGAAAATAATTTTCTTAAGAGAACACATCCCAACTCATTTTATGAGACCAGTATTACCCTAGTAGCAAAAACAGATAAAAAATTACGGGAAAACTATGCCACTCTCTCTCATGAGCATAGACACAAAAATCTTTACACTAGCAAATCAAATACAATAATAAAATATCTATTACAGAAGAATTCAAGGCTGACTCAATCCTCAAAGATCAATCAATGCACTAGACATATAAACACACTGAATTTGTGTGTGTGGTCTTATTAGTGGATTCATAAAAAAAGCACTTGAAAAAAATCAACCCACATTAATGAAAAAAAAATACTAGGAATGGAAGTGATCTCCCTTAACCTAAAGAGAATATATTAAAATCCTACTGCTAAAATCATATGTAATGGTGAGTTATAGAATGAATCTCCAAGATTCAGACAAGGCTAGGACATCCTCTCGTGCTCCTGCTATATAAAATCATATTGGATGTCTTAGGTGATAAAATAAGACAAAGAAAATAAAAGGAGAAATAAAACTATACTGTTTGCCCAATAAATATAGTCTATGTAGAAAACCCAAAAGAATCTACAACAAGAAACTTCTGGTACTAATAAATAAGTAGAACATGGTTGCAAAATGCAAAATGAATACATCAAAGTTAGTTAATACCCTATATAGCAGCAGAAATTTGGAATTCGAATGTTTTAAATATACCATTTACAATAGCACAAACATATGTAAATACAGAGATCTAAATTTAGCAATATACGTATAGGATCTACATGAAGAAAACTACAAAACACTGATTTAATAAATCATAGAAGATCAAAATAAATATATCTGCCATGTTCACGAATTAGAAGATTCAATACTTTTAGAATGTCAATTATTCCCACTTCATCTACGAAATCAATGAAGTTCCAATAAAAAACCCAGAAAGATATTTTGTATCTATACACAAATTGGTTCCAAATTGTATATGGAAAGGCAAGGAACTAGCAGAGCCAATAGAAAACTAAAGAAGAATCAAGTTGGAGTATTGACTGACACTATCTAATGTCAAGACTTCTATAAAACTTACTCTAGCTTATAAATCTATAGTAATTAAAACACTGTAGTAATTATGAAATCCAAATAAACCTATACCATAGCCAAACTGTAAAACAGCAGTCATAGAGAGGAATCTTACATACAGGAAAAGAGAGAGAGAGAGAGAGACTACTTCAAAAGAACTCCATTGACATTGGCAGCCATCTAAACACTAACAGGGAAGCCAGAGCAATTTCCTCAAGGCCATGTGAGAAAATGTCAAACTAGAATGCCAAGTAAATTATTTTATGAGAATGATTGCAAAATAAAACATTTGAGGTAAATAAACATTTGAGGTAAAACAGAGATAGATTACTATCAAGAAATTGTCACTAATGAAACCTCCTAAGAATGTACTTTAAAAATAAAGTTTTGAGGGGTGCCTGGGTAGCTTAGTCGGTTAAGTGTCTGACTTCAGCTCGGGCCATGATCTCATGGTTTGTAAGTTCAAGCCCCACATCTGGCTCTGTGCTGACAGCTCAGAGCCTGCAGCCTGCTTGCTTCAGATTTTGTGGCTCCCTCTCTCTCTGCCTCTACCCTGCTTGTGCTCTCTCTCTCTCTCTCTCTCTCTCTCTCTCTCTCTCTCAAAAATAAGTAAACATTAAAAACGTAAAGTTTTGAGAAGCAAAAAAGACAAGTAAATGAAATAAAACTGTGGACATGAAATTAAAGATAAGCAAACCTTTACTATATATTGATAATATTTAATTTATAAAACAAAAAACTGATACAGCTAAAAGGTTGAATAGCAATAATAAAGGTGAACAGAATTTTATCATTGTGTATTCCAAATTAATGCAACAATATTACTTAATTTTAAATATTTACTTATGCATGTTGAAAGTTAATGGAGAAGTATAGAAATAAAATGTATACCTTTAAAACAATTAAAAGGGAAAAAATGGAATTCAGTCAATAATAACAATAAATACCTAAGTTACAAAAAGCCAGAAAATTATAATCTCCAAATCATATGATACAAATAAATCAAAATAAGTCAATAATCCAAATAAATGTAAATATTATAATCTTTTCAGTTGAAAACATAGATTTTCATTTTAAAAATCCTGACCAAAAAATAGCAGGTATAGTTCCATTAAAATCACCCTATTATCACTTCTGTTCAACATAGTATCAGAGGTTCTAGCCAGCACAAGTTGACAAATTAAAAACAAACAAGCAAAAAAAAGGTGAAAATTAGGGTGGAAAAACAAATTTGTTATTATTTTCACATAGTAACATTATCTATTTGGAAAACTTCAAATAACCTATAAAAATTATTGGAATCAATAGATATGACCAGTCTTCTTACCTGTAAGATCAAAAATGAAATTTATTCTGGGGCGCCTGGGTGGCTCAGTCCGTTGAGTGTCCGACTTCGGCTCAGGCCATGATCTCACAGTTCGTGGGTTTGAGCCCCGCATCAGGCTCTGTGCTGACCGCTTGCTCAGAACCTGGAACCTGCTTCAGATTCTGTGTCTCCTACTCTCTCTGCTCCTCCCCCGTTCATGCTTTTTCTCACTCTGTTTCTCAAAAAAAAATAAATAAATGTAAAAAAAAAATTTTTTTTTAATGAAATTTATTCTATGTTTATATATACCAGTGATAGACAATGAAATTTCTAGAATTTAAAGTAGTATTATATATCATCATTTAAATAGCAACAAAGAAATAACAACCTCCATAGTAATAAACACACCAAAGAAGAAAATTATAAAACTTTTAATTCAAAGATACTAAGAAAGTATCCAAAATAATTATATTTTTAAAGATATTGTACCAATTTATAAAGATGTCAGTACTTCCCAATCTATATGAAGAGTCATTGTAGTGCCAACACACACTGCAACAAAATTTTCATTGACTTCACATGTTCAACTAAAATGTACATGGAATTCAAAAGGCAAAAGAATATTCCTTTTTGAGAAAACAAAAGTATATTTGGTGAATATATATTTGACCTAGAAGAAATAAGGATCTTACCAAAGGAAGAAGACATTAAGATATTAAGTGGTATGATACTAACATGGTCATGGAGAAATAAATAAATGGCATAGAACAGGAAGCCAAGAAGAATACCCACCCACATGAAAATATTGATATATGACAGAAATGTCATTACAGGCCTTTGGAGAAAAGATGGATTATTTACTAAGTAGTGATAGAAAAAATGAGTATTGATATAAAAAAGCTAAAAACCTATGAAATGGTCATTTACAAAATTTTGTCAATATGTAAATTCATCGATTAGAAAGGAAAAAGTTTTTAAAGAGAATATAGATTTGCTGCTCAATTTTGGGAATAGAAGGATATCTTAAGATACGTAAAGCAGACGCAAAGATTGAACATTTTGACACTATAAAATTACGAACCCCTCTCAATTAATAGATACCTCAAAGAAAATGAAAATAAAAGCCACTAGCTGGAAAAAAATGTTTGAGACAATTATAATATACAATAAATACTGGTAAAGTCTCTACTTCGAAAAATAGCAATTTCCCAAATATCATCTCCAGAGCACTGAATATCCTCTAGCCTAGAAAAGGAATGTTACTTTACATTTTTCTAACATAAGAACTACAGGAATTGATTCTACCCAAATCCAGCAGGGACAGAGCAAGATGCAAATACTCAGGGAGTCTAAAGCAATCTAATATCATAGGCCAAATATTAGTAGCATATTGATTGCAATTTCTATCCAGTGCAAAAATCTGTATTTTGTTAGTGTACTGCATATGGATTGTATATTCTACTTTATGGATGGGATTGGAAAGCATTTCCTCCTGAGTACCACAGAAAGTTAGCTGTGTATATAATTTGATATCTTTAGATTGCATAGCAACACATTTCCCAAGCACTTCCTGATGTGAAATTTAACTTGAAAGTTAGATTTGTATGCTCCAGCTCATGAAGTTGACACTGTTCTGACTACCACCACGGGCAAGTTATTCTCTGCATGGTATGGAATTTTGGAATTTAATTAGAGATGCTACATGATTTCAGTTACTTGTGAATTGTTGAAATGGAGATTTGATAATCCTCAGGAAAATGTTGTTCTGACAGAGAAAAAGAACAGATATGTAGTTAATTTGCATTTTAGTGTTTGATGTAAGGGTGACCGCTTTAGAGAAAATTGCAAAATTGTCTATCGCTTATCGCTTACTCATAGGTTCTGTGTCTGATGTGACATTCCTCCAATGACTATACGATTGATCAGGAAGTTACAGAAGCAGGAATTTTGATGTTAATGGTAATTAAGACTAAAGGCAATGCCAGTAGCTCTAAGGGAGAGGAAACTGAACTTATTTTTACATAAAAAAGGCACCGGTACAAATTGTGGCATGCATAACGCTATATTGTACGTGATTTTGTGTATCTATAACCACCACTGTACCATCTGCCCCAGAAAACAAGGGCTTTATCAAACCTAACTCCTTGCATTTTACATGGAAGGCACTCAGTAAATATTTGCTGAATGAAGAACTGAATGGCTAGATGACGAGATCTTTTTCTCCTTAATGAACAGATTTTACAGGAACAAATAAAGATTAACCAGATTAAATACAAAGACGATTTTTCCAGGGTCCTGTGGTAGATATGCTATATTCTAGCAAATGTGCATTCTTAGAGAACCACCAAAGCATGCTGCCAACAGTTCTGTAGGAGAGGGGGTAAGGCATTTAGGATTAGAGTCAATTTTAAAATGATGCAATTTTAAAATGTTGTAAGCATAAATGCTATGAAAAAAGTGAGTTATTATCAATGATGATTTTTCAGTCGTCTCTATACATTGTGGTTTAAATGAAGCCAGGTAAGTGCAAGTTAATTATATAAATTTTACAAAGTGCTCTTTAAATATTGGTGTTTTCATTTTATAAAGCACATTATAAAGTGTGTTCATATAAAGCGGAGCCTCATAAATTTGATATTTCCCAAGGACAAATGGTATAATTATATTATTGACCAAAAAAACAGTGTATATTTTAAAACCACTCAATAAAGTGTTACTTAGTGCAAACTTCTGCAATAAATGTAATAGTAAAAATAGACTCTAGATCTTAAACAGAACACATAATATATTTTACACATGCACCTCCTAAAATAATAGATGTATAAGTATATACTCAGCACATGAAACAATTGTTTTCATTTGTTTGTTAAACATTTAACCTAAAAGAACATTAAATATTTAGAAAATAATTGTTGTGATTTAAAATTAAAATTTCATGATGTTTACCAGAATGTTCTAGGTTACTATAAAGTGATGTCAGAATAAATTTGTTTTGAATTATTTTCTAAGAAATCAGAAGCATTCAAAATATTTCCACAAATTTCCTGGTCACCCCAAAACAGTATAATGCTTGGTATGTATTTTTTATTGTTGTTATTTGTAGTAGTGATAATGATGATAAGATTTTAAATTGTCTAAAGATTAATCAAATCTTTCTTTCCTTAATCTTTCCTACAAATCTATTTTATTCTAAATAGTCTTAAAGCAACATATGATAGAATCAGAACTTCAGTCTTCACAGGAAAAACATGCAAGGAAAACTGTTATAAATTTTATCTGAAACTCTTAAGAAGATTCTAAACTTCTTTAAATGATATGTTAAAATAAGCATAAATATTCAAACAACATATGCTGATTTTCATTGTGTCTTCACTCAGCTAATGGATTAAGGCACCTAGAGGATGGGCATTAATTAGGTAATGCTCAGTAAGTAGAGAAGGGAAATAAACTTCCTACTTTGTTAAGGTAAGATTTATATCCTTGACTTCAGGAAAAGTGGATGAATTGAATAAAAGAGCTGACATTTGTAAAGTCTTGAGTATATGCCAGGCACTAATTTATGTGATTTATATTAACCCCACAACAACTGAGTGAGGCTAATACCATTATGCAGTCCATTTCACAGATGAGGAAACTGACGTACAGAGAAATTAAGCAACTTGAACTGACATTCAGACCTAAACAATCTACTCTGGAGCCCAGGCTTTTAACAATTAGGCAAACTGCCTTGCGATGGATTAGATCTATTTGAATTGAAACAATTTTGGGGGTCAGAAGCTACTGGCGCTATACTGTGAAGGAAGGAAAGACATGTAACACAAAGCTTCTGCCCTGTAGCAGCTTTCAATCTCATAGATGTTCATAAATATTGAACACTTAGAAATGTATGCACAGATTTTTGGCATGCCAAATTATCTTTTTATCTGATGTTCAGATCTACATATTTCCAACTCCCTTCTCTGAATTCCTTGGTATGAAGTGGCCTGGATTGTGTATTTTGGCACCTAATCATCTACTTGTTCCTGTTGTGGGCAGGGTCACTCGGTTGGACAATTCATTGAATGCCTATATTGTATAAGGAATTATAGTGACATTATTTTTGTCCTTTTTCAACCAGATGTCTTCAACCCCGGGTCCTAGGTTATATAAAGACTACAAGAGGCCACCATGCACGGTTTCAATGGAATTGATTTCTAAATTCTCATATTCTTATATGTCCTTCTTAAAATTTATCTGAGAACAAATCTAAATTCATATAGTATGTTCCTACTTCATACAGTTACAGGCACATTCCTTTCTCACCCCTAATTTTAATATGGTAGATTAACCAAAGCTTTAAAAAACTCTAGGATGCTAAACAAAGGGATACATTTAAATATTGGTTACAGGAAATTTTCCTTTAATCATGATTGAAAGCTGTCTTAAACCTTAAAAACCTTTCTTTTTATACACTGACACACACATAGGCATACAATATCAATACAAATGCACATACATAGAGTTTTATATTTAAAATGGATATTCTGACCTAAGACTAAAGACTACATTCAGAATAGCCAAAGCATAAGTTACTGATGCTCTTTTAAAATGTCAATATTTTATACTTTCTTCAGGAGTATTAAATTCTGCAAGTTTATTAGAAAAACATGTTGTTGTTTTTTTCAGATGTTTTATTAAATTATGTAGTTTAAACTGACTTTATAAATATATGAAATATTTATCACTATGTTAATGAATTTTTAAGTTTTTTTCACATTTAAAAATGAAGCATAGATTATTTATCTCTTAATTTGAAGAAATATACTTATTTCACCTTACAATTAAAAAAAACCCTAAGATGTACACTTAAAATATGGAGGCAAGTATAAGTTATTCTTTCACTGTTTCAAACTATTGTTTCCCAAACTATTTCATAAATAAGTAGTAAAACAAATATGAAGAGAAAAAATTGAAGAGAGCCTAGAGAAAGCTACAACTACTTAAGCTCTCAAAGAACAGAGTTCCTGGAATCTACAGAAAATTTTATAAGTGAATTTCCACTGTTTAAGCTGAGCATGTATATTAAAAGACATGAAATACTAGAAGTTTAAAAAACATACACTAATACTCCACTGTAAACATTCTGTAGTAATCAGTCTTGCTGGGAATTAAATAATGACTCTTAGTATGGCAATGGTTGATACACATCTTTCTCTGTAGCATTGATGGAATATTTTTGCTACCACAATGTCCCATAACATTCACTAAAGCTCTGTGTTGTACATCCATAAGCATTTGTTTACTCATGAGTCTGTTGATTAGCAACAGACTAATCAACTGGGAAAACTAGAAGACTCACCTCCACTCTATGGGTCTCTTATCTTCCAGTAGCAACCAGGGCATCCCTCATAGCAATACGAGAAATGTAAGAGACCAAGTAGAGGGGCAACTGAGTGGCTCAGCTGGCTAAGTGTCCAACTTTAGCTCAGGTCATGATCTCATGGTTCGTGGGTTCAAGCCTTGCATTGGGCTCTGTGCTGAGAGCTCAGAGACTGGAACCTGCTTTGGATTCTGTATCTTCCTCTCTCTTTGCCCCTCCCTGCTCTCTCTCTCTCGTTCTCTCTCTCTCTCTCTCTCAAAAATAAATATTGAAAAAAAATTTTTAAAAAAATAAGAAAGCAAGTAGACACACTCAAGGCTTCCTGAGGCCTTGACTTAAAATTGGTAGAAAAATACTTCTAGCTCATTTCATTGACCAAAGCTAGTCAAATGACCAAACCCCATATAGAACACTATAAGGTTATACAGCAAAGGTCATGGTTACAACAAGAAGTAAAAAAAAAATTGTAATCAGAGCAATTTTTGCCATCAAGCTCAGATATATACATACTGGATTACATTGTTTTTCCTTATTATTTTTTCAGAACAGTGAAATCTGTTTGCCTAGATGTTAGTTTGGAGACATTTTTAATAGTTTTGAGGTAAAGTGACCATTTTCTGCAAAGTCTCATGTACGGGGGAAAAAAAAACCACACTTTATATAGAATCAGAATTTCCAAGCCATATATTTCAATGTACAGGAGAACTAAAACATGTACTATTATGTTTATAAAAGAGGTAAAGGAAAGACTTCACAATGTAGGTAGGGCGCAGGGTCAATTTGATTATTCTTCCTGTTTTTTATATTTGCTGTATTTAGTACCTTCCTCTTATATATGGTACTTTTTTCTCTACTTGTCTATTAATATAATGATCATGTATTTTAGCTGTAATAGATAGAAAAATCATGGGTCAATAATCAGAAGATAAAAATAAATTAGTTTTAATACTGAACCAGAGTCTTCATTTCTTTGTGAATTTCCTTGTTTTATTTTGTTTCTTTTTTAATTTTTTAAACGTTTATTTATTTATTTATTTTTATTTTTAATTTTTTTTTTAACGTTTATTTATTTTTGAGACAGAGAGAGACAGAGCATGAACGGGGGAGGGGCAGAGAGAGAGGGAGACACAGAATCGGAAGCAGGCTCCAGGCTCCGAGCCATCAGCCCAGAGCCCGATGCGGGGCTCGAACTCACGGACCGCGAGATCGTGACCTGAGCTGAAGTCAGACGCTTAACCGACTGAGCCACCCAAGCGCCCCAAACGTTTATTTATTTTTGAGAGACAGAGAGAGATAGAGCATGAGCAGGGGAGGGGCAGAGAGAGAGGGAAACACAGAATCTGAAGCAGGCTCCAGGCTCTGAGCTATCAGCACAGAGCCTGACGCAGGTCTCGAACCCACAAATTGCGAGATCATGACCTGAGCCAAAGTCGGACACAACCAACTGAGCCACCCAGGCGCCCTTCTCTTGGTGAATTTCTTAAAGTGAATGATCTTTCATTTTATCTTCTCTGTCTTCACATATATTAATTTGTAGAGCATATTAACAGTGTAAGAGACAACAAATTTTGTGACTAAATGGTGGTGTTTAAAGAAAATTGTGTTTGTGAGGAAAACCCTAGATGAGGAAAGAGTTTTACATGTATTTGCAGATATCACAGTATTTTCACTGTTTAGCAAAAAGAACAAAATATTAAATTATTACATTTTAATCTCTGGATAGGAAAAGCTTTATGTGATATCAATTAAGAAATGTCAACAAGGGGGGCACCTGGGTGGCTTGGTGGGTTAACATCTGATTTCAGCTTGGGTCATGATCTCATGTTTCACGAGTTCAAGCCCTATGTCAGGTTCCACACAGAAAACACAGAACCTGCTTGGGATTCTCTCTCTCACTCACTCTCTCTGTCTCTCTCTGCGCCATCCTCACCCTCTCTCTTGCTTTCTCTCAAAGTAAATTAAGTGAAAGAAAGAAAGAAAGAAAGAAAAAGAAAGAAAGAAAGAAAGAAAGAAAGGTCAACAAGGGAAATGGTGTATTCACATAGAGCATCAATTACTAAATCTAGTAAGTGGTGTAGAGTCAGGTAGAGATATGGCTTTTGTCTATGCAAATACTTAAGTCAGTCTTATGAAAAATCACTGGCATTAATCTTAAAACTATATTTCACAGAATATGCTACTGAAAAATAATAGAGTCTTGATGATAATAGTGACAACGTATTTTCCCTCCTGTACAGCAATAACTGGTAAAAGCAACAAGCTCATGATAGTGAATCATGTTCCATTTCTCCCAGAATATACACTCTTTTCTAACCTTTATGTCTAGTTTTAAATTTCACTAATGTTACACCATTCTGTGAACACACATTTCGTGCCTTCTACATGAAAAGCACTGGACTAGACATTCGGGTTTAAAAAAAAAAAAGGAAGGGGGGGGATGGGCAGTGGCCTCCTCCTAAAGTTGCTCACAAAATATTAACAGAAATAAGACATGTATGCAAATAGCTAGAAGATAAATGTCTAGTCTTTATAAAAAGAGAAATAGACAAAGTCTTGAACTTCAGAAGAGGGACAATAATACTACACCATATCAAAGCTATTATTGGTTGCCTTAGCAAATAAGGAATGTAATTCAGTCACATAAGCAACAAGTATTTTGAAGTTTCCTCTCTGGCTCCAGTAACATGCTAGCAACTGTGATAGAAAACAAAATAAAACAAAAAGACAAGCACAGTGACTGGCCTCCATGATTTGTCTCTAGTCACCTAGAGAAAGACTTGATGCAGCACAGAATGCAAGTGCATTTAGGGCCAACAAAAAAGAGATCAGTGGAACCTGGCAAGAAATGCTTCAGGAAGAAATAAAACCCAAAGTGAGATGGAAAGACAAGGGTAGACAATGGCTGAGGTGAAGGCAAGGGCACGAACAGAGATGGAGAATCCATAACAAGCATCTGTGCTCCAGGAGAAGGGAGCAGATACATTCATTTTTATAAATGTCTTTTTGGAGGACATAACAATGAAATAAAAACTTATTATGATAAGGGAAAGAGCAGACAAAAAGAGAAATGGAATTTAAATAGTAAAATTTGATTCAAAATGCCATCAGGGGAACTTCTAGTTTCATAAATGAGTCAAGATTTGTTTGGCAGCTAACTGAAGGATGGATTGGAAGAGGCAGAGAGAGGAGAAACAGATGTCAGGAAAAATTCAAATCCTTTTGCCAATCTAGAACTATATTCCATTCTTCACTCCCCCTTGAGGAACGAAGGATTTATTTCCCCATCTGCTAGGAGTGCTGCCAGCAGACAACTTTAAGTTGTCAACCCCCGTTGAGGATTCCTTCAGCGAAAGAGAAGGACCTGCCAAACATCACACCCCCTTCCCCGGGAGGCCTGCATCCAGTCTACTTGCCTCAGACGGGGAGATCTCGAAAGGGTCATGCTATCCTCAGAAGTTTAGAAGCTTAACTTCTTCCTCAGCCCAACATCCTTCCCCTTCCCCTTCCCCTTCCCTTCCTTTCCCTCCCCCAGGGTCATCTCAGGGGTACTCCCCAACAGACCTCCATCTTAGAGTCAGCTTCACAGGGAACACAAGTTGTGAAATTCTCTTTTGCTTCTCTTTACAGAACTGTAACTGTTCTTTGAGGTACACAACGTTGCCAGAATGGATGTGATAACAGTGCCTTGGCAGCTATGTGCCCTTGTTGCCTGTGTCTGTTCCTGCCTTAAGGAGCTACTCTTATGCTGACATCTATACTAAGTACTTCCACAGGGCACAGAAGCACTGTAAAAACAATGGCGATACCTACAAAAAATACTTTCTTTCTCATTTTTGAAGAGTAATGACTAACTATACCTTAAAATTTTTCCCTCAGTCCATTTACCCCGGAGCCATCTTTCCCTTTCAAGAGGACATTATTTCACATAAATTTAAAACATATTGTCGATTCCCTCCTCTCTTCAGTGTACCTCCCGACTATCACCATCACCTCACTTCACCTCCACTCTGGGTAATCCTGTGGGCTGAATTACTCACTTTATGACCTAACTTCACCTTCACCATTTATAACAGCTTAGGCCATAAGAATTATGAGAAGAAAGGACAGGTTTATTTGCTGGTAGGTTGGTCTTCTCTGTAAAAGGTCCAGAGGGCATACGTTTTCCTTTGGAGACTTTTAATGGGAGCAAGCTTTAACAAGTAGAACTAGACTAAATGAAAAAGCCCTATTCATCTACCCATGTTCCCTTTTTAAAAAATATGTATTTTATGTGTGCAGGAACCTGCTTTCAAATAATGTTTCAAATGTTGTAGCTTTCAAAATGTGATCGTGCTAAATCTTTAAAAGTCATTTTGACCATTAGAAAATACTATGGGCTTTTTTTTTTAATTTTTTTAACGTTTATTTATTTTTGAGACAGAGAGAGACAGAGCATGAACGGGGGAGGGTCAGAGAGAGAGGGAGACACAGAATCTGAAACAGGCCCCGGGCTCTGAGCTGTCAGCACAGAGCCCGACACGGGGCTCCAAACTCACAGACTGTGAGATCATGACCTGAGCTGAAGTTGGACACTCAACCAACTGAGCCACCCAGGCGCCCCTATGGGTTTAACTAAGATACTGGAGAGACCAAGGTGATACTTAAAATGAAAGATAAAGCAGGCATACCTGATACAACGTGTTCTCCACATACTCAGGGAGCAGAACCTTCTTTAATGGAGCTAAAAGAAAATCGCCATCATTCTTCTACAAAACTGTTTACTCATTGGCTCACTAGGGAAGAAAAGCCACATCTTTTGATTAAGTGCAAATTCACAAGCAAAGCTAAAAGGTCACAACTTCTATCATTTAATTCATTTGAAGGAGAATGCTCCAATTAAAGTAAGAATGGCTCACACTGTTTTCAGAGTCAAAAACCCTTGGCCTGAGGGCTGGTCTTCTGGAGATGCTGGCAGGGGTGAGTTTACTCTAGGGGCTTTGGGCCCAGGCTGGAGAATGCCCAGTGGGAGGTGAGAGTGAGGTGAGGTTTTCTGAGGAATGAGGAAATGATGGCTGCAGGGGTTATCTCCCAGGGAGCTTTGTTTATCGGGGATAATAAAGGCAGATCCAAGGGCCTACACCTGCACAACCCCTGGGCACACAGCTTCTACCGCAGCTGTGTGATCTAGGCCTGGGCTCTCTGCCCTTGCCCCGGGAGCTCAGCGGGCGTTTGTCCCGAGTGTCCAGCCCTAAGACCAGGGCTCCCACAACCTGAACCCAGCCCTGCCCCCTGGCCAAAATCAACAAGCAGAAACAGACGCCAGCCCTCCTGCCAACAGCCAGCCTCTTCCTGCCCTTGGGCCCACGGGGTCGCGGGGAAACCTTTGAGAGCCCCCCCCCCCATCCCAAGAGTGGCAACCTCTAAGGCCTAGCAAATTGGGGAGAGCAGCGTGCGTAGGAAGGAAGAAACCACCACCGGGGCTCCCCAGGGTCACCACGGGGCTCCAGAGGCCTGAGCCACTCTGGCTCTGGGCACAGGCAGACTAGAGGACAGTGGGCTGGGGTCGCAGACAGGGCCCGGAGTCTCACCCAGCCTGGAGGGAGGGGAAATATTTCTTTCCAGCCCTCTTGTCCAGGTAGTTCCTGTGAAGTAGGAGAAGGAAGAGGGAGATTTCCTCAGTTCTGAGCCCACCCAGCCCTCAAGCACACCTTCCCCCTTACTCCTAGGTTACATCTTCTGGCTCTTTTTTCCCTTTGGAGGGAATTGGGTCCTAACTAATGAGGAATGAGAGAGAGAGAGAGAGAGAGAGAGAGAGAGAGAGAGAGAGAGAGAAAGAAAAGATTTTCGTTCCTGAAGGAAAGAAAGTGATATCATTTTGCTGAGATTAGATTGTGCACCTGAGCAGGTGTCTAGATGTTCCATCAAATCGTTATAAGTCCTAAAAACTGAATTTCTTGCATTTGGAGGGAAACTTCAATTTAAGTCTAATCTTACTTGCATCTGTAGTAGTCCCCCATCCATGAGAAATGCTTCCAAAAGCCCCAGTAGATGCTTGTAACTGCATATAGTACTGAACCCTACATATACTATGTTTTTTTATAGGTACCTACCTATGATAAAGTTTGATTTATGAGCTATGCACAGTAAGAGATTAGCATAAAATAGGATAATTATAATAATATAGAAGTTATGTGAATGTGCCCTATCAAGCTCTGTCCTTCTTACAATATCTTATTGTACTGTACTCACCGTCTTGTAATGATGTGAATACAGAGGGGAGAACGAGATAGGCATTACAACTTAGCATTAGGCTACTAAAGACCTTCTCAGGATAAACGAGGATCTTCTGCTGTTAGACTGTGGTTGACCCTGGGTAACTGACACCACAGAAACAGAAAACTGGGATAAAAGGAAATCACTGTATTATCTGTAGTCACTAGGGCTCTCTACCAGTTCAAAAATGCAAATGAAGTACATTTCACATAGATATAGTATGCAGGAAGAAAGAAAAGGAAAAAGAAAAGGGAAAGAAAATAAAAGAAGGAAGGAAGGATGGAAAGAAAGGAGGAAGGAAGGAAGGGAGGAAGGAAGGGAGGGAAAGAGAAAGAAATTAGCCTGAGACCAACCATCAGATTAATTGTGGAGAGCAAAACTAACCAATTAAGTATTCATTTCCAGGGAAGCACACAGCTGAAGTCAAAAAGGGAGAAAAGGTTAGTCAACAGATTTTCCTTCTCAGATATTATAAATTGATTTAATTTTTTCTGAGTTTACACCTGGAGACCTATGGAAGAAATGTTTTGCTATATAGATTGTAAGCTATGTTATACTGTTAATTTTGTTTCTAAATAAATCTAAATGTAAATGAGTCTCTTACTTATGCAGAAATTTAGCTAAATAATAATGTATTAAATCAAAAGTTGTATTATTCTAATTATCATCTCAAATGTTACAATACTGAGTCCCTCACACAATACTGAGACAAAACTGTCTTTAAAGATAGCTTTAAAGATAAAAGCTAATGGGGAAAAAACACTTTCATGTTTTTTGGTAACCAATTAATGAAAACTGCCCTTCAACTGGGAAAAGAAATAGTTTTCTGGTAGGATATACCCTTTCTAAGGAGAGAGAGAGAGAGAGAGAGAGAGAGAGAAACCTCAAGGCAACCTAGCTATATGCATATGTGGCAACATCCCTCAGGACTTTGTAACAGGAGACCACCTAATCCGACTGTATGTTTATGTGTTACCATATATGGGAGACAAAGAAATAGAAAATGTAAAAAACTATGCCATATGGCGTTGAGGGCTTAGTTCATGCAGTACGAACCCAACTGAGCAGTGCCTGCATGAATAAAGTTGTTTCCTGGAAAGAAAAGCCTCCCTGTCAAGACTCTCTGTTCAAGAATCCTGCTACAGTTTAAGCTCTTACAGTCTAATACCTGGGTTGATATTAGCTAAAGAAGTTTAAACTCCAACAGCATGTGAATAGACTATAATTTGTATGAGAGATGGCTGGGTAGCTGAGTCAATTGAATAACCAACTCTGGATTTCCACTCAGATCATTATCCCAGGATCATGGGATGAAGCCACACACAGGGCTCTGTGCTGAGCAGGAGCCTGTTAAGATTCTCCCTCTCCCTGTCTCTCTCCTACTGCCCCTCTCCCCTGCTCACATCTCTCTCGCTCTCGCTCTCTCTCTCTCTCAAATTAAAAAAATAAAAATAAAACAAAATGAAGAATATAATTTTATGAGAATATCATGGAGAGATCTCAAAAATTCACTCTATTTTATTTCTAACTTTGAAATTTCAAATGTGATTAAAAATAAGCAATAGATAATGTTACAAAATATTTACTTTGCTGAACACTGTTTTCTATTGAATGTTGCCTTTTCCCCCAACTTACCTATCTAGTTCGCTCTTGGAACCTCTGTGACTAAAATAATCAGTTGATTACTGATTAATGTATCTCAGTCATCACTTTATGATTTCTTGAATAGTTACCATTTTTTAATGGTAGTTCCATTTTCCCCCCTCAAGGCTCTTCATTGTCCTGAAAAATGCATTTTAGTGGTGTGGCTTACCATGAGTGAGGCAAATTTGACCAATGTTACTGACCTTTGAACAGGCATCTTTACATTCTCTCAAAAAAGGCAAAATGTCCCCTTCTCTTCGCTCCAACAGGCGCAGGCAGCTGGCAAGCTGAGGCCCTGCAAGGCCATGAAGGTGAAGAAGAGAGGCCGCAGTGGTGAGGCTGGGATAGGGACACAGCCTGTTCCAGGGGCCTCTGGCCAAGCCTGGAGCGCCAGCCCAAGCCGCAGCTTCAGAGCAAAGGGAATCTGGGTCTGGGAGAGAGCCGGGCCTCTGCGGAGGAACAGCTGTAGGGCAGGAGGATGTGCTGGGGCAGCCGCGGATCACTGCTGGCAACTTACCTATGCTTACTCGAGGAGAATATCTACAAAATCGACCTCATCAGGTTCAAGATTTGAGACACGGATTCAGGCACTGTCCTCTTTGAAATCAAGAAGCCCCAGCCTCAGAGTGGTTGCTCAGCAACCGGCGGGACCTGGACCCCAATGGTGGGTGCTTTGTCCACCATGAGTATACACCTGCCTTCCTGGGTCAGAGGCAAGTGGGAGCCACGGTGGAGTCCACGGTGGGAGACAAGTCTGTCAACCACTTTCTCATGATTGAGAGGCACTAAATCGCAACCAGCTCCAGGTCTGCCTGGGGAGTGTTCCAAGAGCCCTGAATCCGGAGTCAACTATGGGAGGGAGTGTGCCTCATGTCCCACATCCAAATCAGCGAAGCCCATGGGCCTGGAGCATGGGGTGGGATGGTAGGAGGTCTGTCTGCCTCCATGTCCAGAAATGCCTCCTGGGAGAGAGGTAGCCAGGACTTCCTGACAGCATAGTTGGGCTTTTTTGGAGCTTAAGCGTAGTGTTCCCATATCTAGGCTTTGACGAAGTCAGGGCAGGGACTCATTCCTTGTCCCCTGCCCACCACCAACAGGCCATTTAGAGTTGTAAATTCACAGATGAAGATCCATGGTGGGGTTTGGCTTCCATGACTCCCAAGGGAGTCTGGGCCCTGGGCCCACCCCAGGCGTTACCATCCAGGGCCCAGCCACTGCCTGTGATGTGTGGGAGGGACTGGACCAACTGAATATAGTTTTCAAAAACTTTCTCCTTTTCTTCTTAAAAAGAAAAAAAAAAAAAAAAGCAAAGTGTTGGAGAAACAGGGGTCTAAACAGAAAATAAATAATGTAACAAATTAGGATCAAAGGCAATTAAATAGTGACCATTTTAACATTTTCTCTTGTTTACTAATATCTTCATTTCCTTACATAAACTGGCTCACACTTATATGGATTTTATTCTCAAAATAGCTTAGTCTACACATAGCTGCACAGCACTTCAGTTTATTAATTGTAGTATCAAAATTTACTACAACTTACAACTCTTAAATGTAGCCTGCTAAAATAGTCAAATAGTATATTTAGATTAAAAAAACATGCTCATTGAGAAAGATAGTATATTTCCATTTTCTGTGTAGAATAATTTTGCAAAAGGGACAACACAAACTTAAAGGATTGATTGCATGAGAATTTGTTTAATAATCCCAGAATAGCTCAAGAAACATCAGAAAAGTTTGTGAGGAGACATGAGAAATGGCTTCTAATTTCAAATGTAAAAAATCACAAGCATTTTTTATTTAAAAATATCCATTTTTATATATGCTTTCCTGTCCTCTTCCTAGAATGTTTACAACCTAAAAATAGACATTGCTTTGTTAAATATATTTCTACTGGATATTGGTTGTTTCTTTCATTTTTTTAATACTGGTTATTTCTTAGTAAAAAGTTCAATACATATTTTTTTGACAATGATAAGATCTATTCAGTCTTCAAGTACTTAAGTTTTGATACTCATTTCTCTGGATACACATTGGACATAATACGGCTTTGCCAAGATCAGATGACTTGGGAAAGGTTCATGCTCAATCTCCTGGATCCCTGGAGCAGCAAAAGGCCTAACAGCAGAAAGAGTAAGGCACAAGAAAGCCAGAAAGCCACCTGGGGAGCAATGTGGTTTGTTAGGTCTGTGTAGTTACAGCCTGAGTAATTGCAGGGTGCTTGCTACGGGAACAATTTAGTTTTCTAGGTCTCTGGAGCCCTGCAACAAGCAATAGATCAGACTAGCCACCAAGGAAAGAGCTCATGTTACACAGCCCTACATATGGCAAGGAAGGCAAAACAACAAAGGATAGGAATCAATCTTTTTTATGACCTCCACTGGAACACCAAAGTAACATCATATGGTACAAGACTAAGTGACCCACCTTGGGAGAAGGCAATTGTACCAACTCTTTGACGCATGAAAGCAGCTCTGTGGATCTTTGGGTGAATGATACATGGCTTCTAAGTATACTGTTGGGAGGAACATGTCTCATCCAAGAGTGAAATGTTTTGCACCATTATTTTCTAGGCTGGGTTGTAGAAACAAGGCTGCTGTTCTAGTTTATTCTCTCTGTTGTGGGTTTAAACATAATATATGCTTGTTTACTAATGTTTGGTATTCAGTTGCTCATGTGCCAGTGTCTTCCCAAAAGACAATCTCTTTATTTCAGAAATTCCATTTTTATAAAGGGATTGAGTCTACCCAATACTTAGCATTGAGTTAGCTTAGCTGAGGAATCATTTATCTAAAATTCATCTTCTTATAGAGAATGACTGTTTCAAGTGCACAATATTAAGCAGTCGGGTATCCAGTCAAAAAAATCAAACAAGTGAAAAATGGGTCAGATGAAAATGAATTTTATCTGAAGTTGGTCCCAATGATTACATTTTGGATTTAATAACCACATTCTTTATAAAAAGAATAAAGTCTCCTACTGTAATTGCATTAAAATCATTGCCACATGAAGACATGGGCAGGAAGCTGAAGACCCAATAAAATCAGCAGAGAGATGACTTATCTCTCCTCCACTCAAAGTCATGGTCTAGGCCACAAAGAATTTTAAACTGCCCCATCCACTAAGGGAATTAGAGAACTATATAGAATTCCAGAGAACCATAGGGCCTAAGGCTCTTGGATAAGCAAAGTGAACTCCAATGACTTAAAAAAAGCTTAGGATAGTAAATAAAGAGTAGAAAGGATAAGAATGATGATAGACATAATTATCAGAGTAGTAGAAATGTCTTCTGTACTAACATCTCTGGTGTTTAGGGTCAATAACTAACACAGTATTATTTTCTCAATTGTAACACTTAGGGTCAGGTTATAATGACAAAGTGAACAGCTATTAGGGCAAAATTAATCACAAAAGTAAAGTAACTTGGTTCTATGCAGGTGAGATAGTTTTACCTTGTTGATCAAGAGAGAAGTCAAAGGAAGCGCTGATTTTACGTATGTTCTTCAATTATTTTACAAAAACATGGAACAGCTTGATCTTTGAGAATTATACAGTCATTGCTACCAGCTTTTCTGGCCTTGGGGACAGCTCTACTCAAGGAAACTGACAGTAACTCTGTCTCTTGATTTACAGCTCAGGTAAAATATTCCAGAGGGGATCCCAAACCCAGTAGCATTTCTTGTTATGTTATGCCTACTTAAATTATTCAACTTTTATGTTATGCCTACTTTTATGTTATGCCTACTTAAATTATTCAAAAATAAGCAATAAAATCCTAGTGAGGCAGCAAGTAGGTGCTATCTACCTCCCTTAAATACTAGAACATTAATCATCAAGTTAATCTATGTGGTTTGAGAATGATGGAGTAGTCTGTTCCTGGTAACAATCCAGTCAAAGATAATCTCAGTGTGCATAAAATTAACAATATTTACACACCCTCTCTACCACAGTCACAAGGTATATATATATATATATATATATATACATATATACACATATATGTGTGTGTGTATATATATATATATACATATATATAATATTGTTAATGAAATAGGACACTTTGGCCACCTCCATTTTGCCCTCAAACTTTCTAGCTGGTTTCTTTCCAGCTGTCTCTTGGCTCAGGTATAAGACCCTGAGGGAAAATCATTCCCTGATGGGAACTGAAACTACCCCCTCAAGCAATAAGGACTGCCTTGAGCAACAAGAATGCATCCCTGTTTGATTCCAAAACAATGATGACTTAACTTTCTGCCCACCTGCATGTACCCACCCACCTTTGTTCCCCATTCTCCATTCTTCTTATATACACCTATAAGTATTTTCAACACTTTGGAGATAGTCTTTGAGACACTAGTGCTCTGTCTTCCCAATATCAGTCTCACTGAAATAAATTTATTTCTCATTTCACCACCACTCATTTCTCTGCCTTTTTTTTTTTTTTTTGTCGGCAGCTAGTGGCTGAACCTGGTGTATCTGGGACCCCTGGAGCCCGAGCTACAGGAAGCTATCCCTGCCCCCTGGCTACAGGAAGAGATTTGCACAGAAATATTTCAGAATCATTGTGAGGCATCAGAACTGGAAAACCATGGCATGAGCTTAACTGTATTGGAATTAGTCTCACAGATAGTATTTTCGTATCCACTTGGAGTTGAACAGTAACAAAATTAGATCAGAAATATCAATTACAATATCGTTAAAGTACTTTAAAGATTAAACTTTCAATCACACAAAGGAGCTAAACCCTTTAGCATGCATCTTCTTTGGATAGCAGTAGGGGAATGAGGAGTAGCAAAAGGAAGATTAGTAATGATATAACATTGATGTAATAATGTTTGGCATTTATTTATTACTTATAATAATTTAGGCACTATTTTAACCACATAACACGTAGTAACTCACTTAATTCTCTATCTGGACTGTAGGAGCCACTATTGCATTTTCCAAATAAGAAACTTTGGGCAGAGAGAATAAGTAACTTGTTCAATATGACGCAGTTATGTAGTATCAGAGTTGGGATATGAACGCTAGCATTGTGACACCAATGCCTATATGAAATTGAACAATTTGACGCAGATGCATCTAGATGAGCGTAGGATAAATATTTCCAGGGAATAGATATAGATCCCAAGATTTTGTATAACTGGCTGATAACCCAGTTATTAACAACAGTAAAGATGAACTAAAAGTTAGCAGTAGATTCTTCTGTAGTGATAGTTACCAATTACTTCATGTGTCACAAATAAGATGACTATTTCTATACCCTATACATAGTATATAGTGCACCCTTTGCCTAATTAAACCATGTTCCCTCCATAACATTTAAAATTTAAGACCCATATCAGAGAAATAGTTAAGATCAGGTACCTGAATTTTTTGGTTTAAGCCACATCTCTAATTTCTGGTTTTACATTCAAAACTAGAAGTCAGAAAAGACACACTTCTACACAATGATTTTGACCATGACTTGTTCTGAGTACAATATGTATCTACCTACTGCTGTACTTGTGGTTTATTGCCACCATCTTCATTGCCACCATCTGCTGAACTTTTGAGCTTAAAGAAAAAACACAAACAAAAAACTAAAAGTTTACTAGATGTGATGCCACACGATGCTTTCATATATACTATAACAAAAGTCTCACTGCATCTCCTTAAAATATGCTCTTGTAAAGTATGCTTTTAAATCATATTCTGAAACTCAGCAGTATAAATTTCATTGTCATTAATGGAAACTGCCCTGCTAAAACACCACATGATGACTGCATAATGTATGCTGCAGTCCCCGGTGACCCATATGGCCTATAACGTATTGATTCCCTCATTACTGTATGAAGCTGCGTAAGAAGAGACAACTAATGCACTGTTTTGTCTAGTTTTATTATATTCTCCTTCAAAATAAAAGCATTTCTTCTATCTATTAAAATTACAACCTATAACCTAGGAACTATAAATAAAAGCAATTGCATTGCAACTCATGTTAAAAGCCAATATTGAATTTTATCTTATTGAACAAAGTCTTGCTGCATCAAGGTTAAGGATATCGTGTATTGGCCAC
This sequence comes from Panthera pardus, assembly GCF_024362965.1. Classification (NCBI taxonomy): domain Eukaryota; kingdom Metazoa; phylum Chordata; class Mammalia; order Carnivora; family Felidae; genus Panthera; species Panthera pardus. The sequence goes on along the minus strand of NW_026526810.1, from coordinate 82,749,749 downwards.
AATTCCATGGCCATAGAGTAAATATTGTACTACTGCAGAATAGGATTCTGAAATATCAAGCTACTGACTTGAAATGTTTCTTTTCAGGTGTACAGATTTGAGAAGCATTCCTTAAATAATTCTACCTTGCTTAATAATTGTTCCAGTTTCTGTATTGTGTTTTTCTGTTCTTAGTACTTATAAAATTGTATTCATTATAACACAAAATGACCTGCAATGTGTGATTAGTAATTCAAGAAATCTATTTTACTGTGTTTTCTGGTCTATTCCATTTTTAAAATTTCTATTTATTTGAGAGAGAGAGAGAAGTGCAAGCAAGGGAGAGGGGGAGAGGAGGAGAGGGAGAGAAAGAGAGGGAGAGACAGAGAGAGAGAGAAAGATATTCTGAAGCAGGCTCCACACTCAGTGTGGAGCCCCACATAGAGTTCAATCCCACGACCCTGGGATCATGACCTGTGCCTACATTGAGAGTCGGACATTCAACTAACTGAGCCACCCAGGCACCTCGATTCCATTTTTTTTAACGTGAGGTAATTAATTCTCTCTGAGAGATGTCAAATCAAATCTAAATACATATATACAATCATCAGGAAACTAGGATTGCCAGTCAGGAACACCAACAAGTATGTAGGTTAAATTTCTTAGTTAAGAGAATTAAGTGGGCTGGAAAGAGTTGGGTTAGACATTTCATTAAATGTGGTTCTAGAGAGAAGATTATTTTAATGTTAAATACAATCTATATAAGCTTTTTATGAGTTCTGTGCATGTCAAGAGAACTTGATATATATGAGAAGGATGAGTAGAAGATGGAAGAAGAAATGGATTGCAAACTGAGATGGATTCAAAATTCCAAACTTAAAAACACTGATTAATCCATAATTTTCAATAGTAAATCCACTTTCTTGATAGTTACCCACCATATTTTTTTTCATAAGTCCATTTACATATATTTGCATTAACCAAAAGATTGTTAGATGTACCTAAAAAGAGGGAGACCCAGTTTTCTAGTGTTTGGGGGCTGGGATAATGCTGTTAAAAAGGAATAGTCTTATTCAATGAGAGGTTTCAACCCTGAGCTAGCCCTATTGTAACTCTGAAATAATTGGCTGAAACTGACACATCATTCTCCTAATCCGATGTGATTTGGATTTCTATGTAATATAAATAAGAAGATAAAGGAGAAGGTAACATCTTAGGATACCTCTCCTGTGGAGAATCATAACTCCCTAAGATTTGTTACCTTCTCCCATGTTTCCAGGAACTGTAGCCAGTCTCAAGAAAAAAAGAAGGAAAAAAAGTGTCTTCTCTCCAAAAGCATTATGTATAAATCCAAATCACAACCAATTAAGGGAATGATGTATCATTTTCAGCCAATTATTTCCACTCTTCATTCTTTAGGTTAGCAAAACCTGATACCTAAATCTCCCTCTTTTTCCTCCTAACTCTACTTCTATCCCTCTTTAGCTGTGTCTCTATTCTCATTGGTTCAAATATCTCATTAAATAATTTTCTCAAGTAAATTAGAGCAATCATTCCTTTTAAATAAAAGAAAACAAATATTATGGATATAAATATTCTGTCCAAAATTAATTTCTTAATCTTTAGGCTCTAAAGTATATTGTCTGAGAGCAATACCATAATGAATGGGTTTCTAAACTTACATTTGTCTTCCAGAGTGGATCAATTCAATCAATTTACAATAACTATTGAAGATATTTGGCACATAAGATGCGATTTTAGTAAGATAAGAACAATGTCATAGAATACTCAATCTAGTTGTAGTGTAGATGTGTAATCAGAGGGAAGGTTGAAGGGTTGGGGAATGCCTGAAACCTAAAAAGGAAAAGTTCCCTTGACTTCATTGTTCTTAGGTAGTCTATAGATGTTCTCTTGATCATATGCAAATGCTTCTCTTCCTTAACAGAGTTCTGCAGACATTTGACTTGGAGGAAGAAAAGAAGTGATTTTCAGAAGTTAGAAGAAAACAAATATTAAGTAACTTTGTGTGTCATCCTATGTAGTAACTGGAATACACAATGCACTCTCATTTTACTCCAATGATCCAATGAGGCAAGTACTACTCAGAATTGAAAACCTGAATTCTAGAAACTTTTCTCAGCAGTCCCACATGTCTTTGTCAACCTCTCCCACTTAGAGGTCAGACTCCCCAGTCTTCCATTTAACCTCAGTGACATTTCTGAGTTTTTGACATGAAAGGTTCAAATGGAAGACATTTTATGATCTTGATGAGAGTGATCGAAGACCGAATGAAGCTGATTTTCCCGGGTGCATCATGGAATTTCTTTTGTTATGTAATAGCCACATTTAACAATCTCAACATTTATTATCTTTCTCTCACAACTAAGAAATCATATATTTTCTAGCATATGTTTCTGGGATCCCTTTTTAATTAAAAAAAGAAATAAATAAGAGTATTGTCTCCATTTTTAGAATGGTTATGGGTACAAACCCTCTAAATCATATGGTTTGCTTATCAGGTTAAAGGGAGGGATATTTACCAGTCTTGAATCACACGTTTGCATCCTTGCCTCAGTAGCTTCAGTGCAAATCACTGTGCGAGTTGAGTCAGACAAGCTGGGGACTTAACATGAGATATAATCAGGAGCACACAAGCTGTTCTGCACTGATATAACTTATAAGAGGAGTTTCATGGAGCTTCAAGGTTTCTCACAGAGAACTTCAGAGAGGTGAGATTCTGGAGTAAGTGTAAGAAAACAAAGTAAAGGAAAAGAATGTGTCTCCTTGTTGTCATGGTTATTTTTTCTAAATAGGAAACAAATTCCAGTAAATAAAATGTAAGGCCACAAAAAGCAAGTTTATCCTGAAGTATATTTTTTGACTCCTACACTGGCTTTCCCATTACCTACCACCACTATGACTCAAGATTCTCCTGGAGTTTACCTTTCCTATCATGGAATTCATGTGCAGGTTCACGGATCACTCAGACTGTACTCTGTGAACTGCCTGGGAATCTTACCACCAAGAAGGCCTTACTTTTGCATCTATTTAATCATTGCTTCAGGTATATATTCAGCATCATCCAGAATATATGAGAATAGAAAAAGTACAGAAAAAGACATACAGACATATTTTAAAAGCATTTAATTTCATCTGCAATACCTCAAAATAATTTCCTTCTAAGGATTCATGATTTGCATCCAGAAATATAAATTACCTAATACTTTAAACACTGCTTTTATCTGTGGGTCTTACTGTTATTTTTATTATTAGAGTTGTAGTAGGAAAAAAAAAATAATATGCTTCTTTTCCTGATGACAAAAGAGGAACACTTGTGAAAAGATATAATCTGTACATGGCATCTTCAACCTCCCTTTTTGAAATACTAACATAATTAATTTTGTTATTATAATAAATAAGGAATATCATTAATCAAAAAAACACCTTAAATGTACTGTTTATATACATGAGTATGTATTCAATATAGAGATTTCTTAGATACATGTGTATTCACATCACATGTATGAATGTGAATGGAAACTTTTTTTTTTTTTGAGAAGGGGAGAGGGCACAGTGAGTGAGGGTCCCTCACTCACTGAGGAAGTGAGAGAGGAAGAGAGAGAGAGAGAGAGAGAGAGAGAGAACTGGGGCCCACTCAAAGCAGGGCTCCTGTTTGACTTGTAGTCGGGCTCATGTTTTACCAGAAGCAGGTCTTATGCCCACCCTATGAGGAGCTCAAGCTCATCTGGTGTGGGACTGGAACTATCAACTAAGAGATCATGACCTGAGCCAAAGTCAGATGCTAAACAACTGAGCCACCCGGGCACCCATGGATGGAAACTTTCATAGAAATAAAATATGAAAAATTTGGAAAACAGAAAGGGAATAATCATGAAATTTCTACCATTATCACAGAATGGAGCTGTAAGCAAGTTTTGATTATCATAAGAAGCTACATTTTTGCATTTCTTGACTATAATGGTTTTCCAGTCTCCATCTGCCACACTGTAGAAAACCTCATCCCCTGTTGATTTCCACAGTAAACCATGCCTGATTGCTCAGCACCAAGCTTTATAATTTGAATCTCTGGGCCAAAACATTTACTAATGATCACTGTTCCAAACAGGAATAATCAATAGAGCCTACAATTACAGCACTGGTCTTTCTGGTTTTAAAAAAACAAGCTGCTTCTCTGCAATTATGTTCCATTGTAAGCAAATACAACATTTTAGTTGGCCTTTTCCTTTAAAAATTAATTTGTGCCCCTATTGTGCAGTCACAATTAATTTATTTAAAAAAAAGACATGCTCTTGAAAGATGCAAAGTGAACTGAAATCCCATAGTCAAGATGCTAATACTAAATAAAAAGCTCAAAAGTAAAACCCTGGATACCACAAACAGACAGGAGACTCTAGACTTTTCCTTGTATATTTTTCTTCCTTTTGTATTTTTCCATTTTTTTGCTATTTTCTTCCATAAATTTTATCATGATTTCTTCAATAAAAACATCAGCTTTCTTGTGAATCTAATATAATGTCATCTGAAAGTCTCAAGATGTATCTAAATTGAAGATGCTGTCCTATTTTTAATTCAATTAAAAGATAGTTGCTATCACTAAAATGATTTAAAGCCTGTCAAATGCCTGTTGATCCTAAAAAGATCAACGTAGTTATATCCTTCCTCTTTGTTCCTGGACTTGCCCAATGCTGACATTAGATGTGCCTGTTGATTAGAGACTTGTCATTATAGGGACAATGTACTAATCAGCTGATTGTTAATGGACATCACTAGATCATTCACTACCACATTTAACAGGAAAATTCTATTCCCATAATTTCCTCTAGAAATTTACTTAATTCACCTCTATTTTTATGTGCTTAACAATCTAAAAATTGCCATACAAATACTAATTTGCTCACTTATGCCAATTTTCTTTCAATAAGAAATTTCAAAGACATGAAGAGCGCAGTTAATGCTATAGGCAACATTTTTGAGAAGCATACTATCTTACCAGGATACCACTTACAGGTAAATAAGCCCATTTTAAACCAAAAAGTGGTCCCATTTTCCAAAAACATTGGAGTGAACACATAAAATTCCTTTTTCTCAACATTCTGAACCATGAAAATTCCTTTTTCTCAACATTCCAAGGTATTTCTAATTGTTTTAAATTATAATTTTGCCATTTAATTCATGAGTAAAACTATAGTATAACAATTGAAAGACATTTTATACCATCAGTTTTTTCCTAACCATCTATTTCTATCACAAGTCCCTATTTTGATCCCAAACCATTTCTACATTAATATTGTAGATCATTCACAGTGAAACATGAAAATACAAACTTGAGTCAATGGACACACAGGCATCATTTATACACATGAGATGCTTATATTTGAATTGTTTACAAGTTAGAACCTGTGGAAGGCTTATTTTTAATCAGAGATTATCTCTCCCAACTATTACCTTGGTTTGTCTAATTTTGGGGGGATATAACAAGAATCATGCTTGAAAACTAAGAAATTACATCTAGGAATATTTTATATAACTAAAATAAAAGAATACACACCCTACTTCTTTCTGAATGTTTCTCTCAATCAGTACTTTGGAGATCAATTTGGAAAAGTTACAACCATGGTTCTCATTTCAAAAATACACAACAGCTTCTTACCTTATCTTAGTTAATCCATATAATAATCTTTGAAAGTAGTCATTATTATTCATTCTTTACTAAGAAAAATAGGGTTCAGAGTTTAAATTACTCATCAAAAGACAGAAATAACTACCAAATACTAGCCTTAGGGTTTGGACTCAGTGCTCTCCACAGTCCAATATCTTGTCATTTCCAGGCCAGGCGGCATCCCCAAAGTGAATGGTCAGCTTGCCTGGTAAAGGAAGTGGGTAATAGTTGTAACAGCAAACATTAACCCAATACAAGGCAACATTTTTGCCAATATATATGCCTATATATATATATACATATATATAATATTTATATATATGTATTAGATAAGATATTTTGAATAATATTTTATTTATACATATATTTTATGCTTTACCAGTTTTCCTGGGAAAACAAAATCAAAATAGTCTTCAAATCAAATGGAGGAGACTTTTTAAAAAATGACATAAACAGGGTGCCTGGATGGCCCACTCAGTTGAGCATCTGACCCTTGATTTCAGCTCAGGTCATGATCTCACAGTGGTAAGATCGAGCTCCCCATCTGGCTCCTTGCTGGGTATAGAGTATGCTTAAGATGCTCTCTCTCTCTCTCTCTCTCTCTCTCCTCCTCTCTCACATGTGTGCATGGTTTCTTTGTCTCTCTCAAAAATAAAAATTACAAAAATGACATAAACAAAGATACATATTCAAAGAGAATATTTCATTATAGCCATAAATCTACAAACTTGAGGAAAAAATAGACTCTAAGACTGGAAAACCAGTGATTTTGTTACAAACAATGTGCCTAGAGTTAATACTATTGTTCTATACATTTAAAAATGATTAATAAGATATAATGTTTTGTGTTTTTTGCCTCATTAAAGAAACTGAGAAGATTTTAATGTTTTCAAATTCATTCTAAGAATGGAGAAATGTAAGAATTTAAGATTAACCCAATTAAGAAATAAATCTTAGCTCAAGATTATTACTGCATGCTTAATAAATAAAATTATTACATTATCTTGAAAAAGTTAAAATCAGAAATGTATTTCATACAGAATCAATAACAAATGTTGCCAATTTTCATGGTTTACTTGAAAAATATACACTCTAAGTTTTATTTTTCATGACATCAAACATGGATTATTTTGTTTGAAAATCAAGAGCATTACAATCTAAACAGAACTAACAATGTTAAAAATAATAATGTATAAATGTAAAGAAAGATATTTAAATAAATCATAGTTTACTTAAAGATTAAAGAACAACAACAGAATCCTTTCTTAGGATTTTTATAACAGCAGGACCCAAACAATGACAATATGGATCTTACCATTTGAATGTATTTGGTCACTTTCACCTTTTGTGCTGTTCTTATAAGCAACAAACTTCCTGAACATTATTATTAGTTGAAATAATGTGCCTACAGAACATGTTGAGTTTTCTAGATGGGTAGTATGTTTATTCATAACAAAAGTATTGCTTTTGTCCCTTTATTTTCCTTGGCTGGTGCACTGGCTGTAATTTCCAGCACATTATTACAAAAGGCAGGGATGGTTTATCTGTGTGTTTGTGTGTGAGGTTTTATTTTAAGGATGATGTCTGTTTAGGCTTTTGTGATATCAGTATTCATAGTTGAAACTGGCCTATAGTTTTCTTCTTGCACAGTTTCATTCTCCTTGTCTTTGTTGCTAATATTATTCACAACATAAAATGAGTGAATGAATTCCTTCTTGTTCTATCATTTGGAACAATTTGTATCATATAGATTATCTGTTTCTGAAAAATTTGGTAGAATTCTTTTAAAAAATTATGTGAGTTTCATGTGTGTGAATACTTATTGGTCTGTTTTGTTCTTTTGTTATCAATTTAGATAATTGCATCTTACTGTAACAATTGTCTTTCCTTTAGGATTTGAATGTTTTTTCTTTTCTAAATGAGATATAATTTACATATAACATATTACTATATAACATCACATATAACATAATTTAATATGATACAATTGGTTCATAATATTACCTATTTTAAAGTCTAATATTATATATATTATTCGTAACTTCCCTCATCTTCCTTATCAATCATCCCAGATGCGATTTTTCTATTTAATTCCATTTATAAAGAAACAGTTTTGGGGCACTTCAGTGGCTCAGTGGGTTAAGCATCCAACTCTTGATTTCGGCTCAGGTCATGATGTAATGGTTCATGAGTTCGAGTTTCTCATCAGGCCTGGTGCTGGCAGCATGGAGCCTGCTTAAGATTCTCTCTCTGCTCCTTCCCTGCTCATTCTTTCTCTCAAAATAACAAGTACACTTAAAAAATTTTTTTTTAAAAACTCACTAAAAATAAATAATAAACAGTTTTGGTTTTCTTGTTATGTATATTTTCTTTTATTTTTATACTTTAAGTTCAACAATCACATATATTAATCTCGTTCATTACCTATCACTTTATCATCTTATTCTTTTGCAGCTTTTTGAGTTCCTATACATGAATATCAATCTTTCTTCCTTTATAATATATGAATCTATAAGTAACCTTCTAAATGCCATTTTAGTTGCACCCTAGAAGTACTGTAATGCTATGTTCATGTATTTATATACCTAATTTGTCACATGAATTTTGTCTTCAATAAATTATTTTGAAGTATATCTTTAAATTCATTAAATTAAGACATTGAGTTCTATCTCTTATATTGAGTTGTAACAATTCGTTGAGATAGATGGGGTGCCTGGGTGGCTCAGTTGGTTAAGTGTCTAACTTTGGCTCAGGTCCATGGATTTGAGCCGCGTGTTGGGCTCTGTGCTGACACCTCGGAGCCTGGAGCCTGCTTCATATTCTTTGTCTCCCTCTCTCTCTGTCATGCTCTGTTTCTCTTTTTATCTAAAACAAGTAAACATTAAAAAAATAAAAAATGACTAACCATCCATTGAGATAGAGATCCTATTTGGTATAAACTCATTCATCTAGTCTGTGCTAGGATTTCTTTTGCAGTTTAATACATGCTCAATGTTTATACGTTTTTCATGTATGGTTACAGAAAAGTGTTTACTGATTTTTTAATCCAAAATTCTATATATGTTCTTTATTTTTTATTTATTTAAAAAAATTTTTTTATTACGTTTCTTTATTTTTGAGAGGCAGAGAGAGACAGAGCATGAGTGGGGGAGGGTCAGAGAGAGAGGGACACACAGAATCTGAAGCAGGCTCCAGGCTCTGAGCTGTCAGCCCAGAGCCTGACGCAGGGCTCGAACCCAAGAACCGTGAGATCATGACCTGAGCCGAAGTCAGACACTCAACTGACTGAGCCACCCAGGTGCCTTATATATGTTCTTTAGATCAGAGTTGTTAATTACATTATTACAATATTTTGTATCATTGCTCACATTTTCTCCATTTTATCTATCTGTTGTAGATAGTTTCTATTAAAATCTATAAATCTGTGAGGTTTTCAATTTCCACTTGTCATTGTTAAAATGTTTACTCTGTGATTTCAACATTTTTTTGTAGGGATATACGGTTTCAGTACCGTGTTATCTTTCTCTGAAATCACAGAAATAATCTAAGTAATTCTTTTCTTTGTCACCCATTTGCACACACATATAAATATACACTGGTTTGTATACACACACACACACAAGTTCACACATATATATATATATATATATATATATGTATATATATAACTTCATGCATTTTGATATTTTTATTCTCTATTCTATCCTTTATTTCTAAATACATGAATAATATACACTTATATTTTATGATTATACAATATAAGTAGCATATATTTTTAGATATATTTATCTGCCTGCTATTTTATTTATTATATTTGCTTCATTTTTTTATTTCCTCTACTGCTTTGGCAATTAAAATTTGTGTATTTATGTTTGTAACAGTATGTTGATATTTTCACAATCATTTTTTACTTTGGAAATTTCAGAAGTTAATCACTGTCTCTGCTAGGCTCTTTCTGAATAATACAGAGTTCAAATGCTTTAATTTTAATCAACCCGATTTTATCTTATTTGTTATTATATTTATTTACTCCCAAATAGGTAATTATTATCATTACTGTTTTCCTGAGCATTTTTTTTTGATTGCTCAGATTTACTGATAGACTTAGCAATTTATTCACACAATATTGCTTCAAGCATCTCTTTTAATCATGTGGTTTCACTTTCACTTGTCTATGAATGTGTAACTGATAAATTTTTTTCTGAAAAAAAAGTTTTTACTCTCACATTGAGCTTACATGTTAACTCAATGAAATATAAAAATATAAATGGACATTTATTTTTACTGATTTCTAAAATTTTATTGCTACTTGATTAAGCAGGTCTAGGTCTTTAGAGCTAAAAAATTTGTAAATTTCTTAGTCCACTATTTTTCCAGAATCAGGAATGAATATTGTTATTAATTTTTTATGAGTAAGGTAATAAAAGCCAGTTCATTTACTTCAAAGTTTAGCTGTTTGTGTCACTATTCAAAACGTTATTGGTTTAATAAAATAAGATTTATAAAGATAAATTAAAACATTGGTTTTACTAAATTGATGTATTACCAAGAACTCATGTAATTTACATTAAATAATAGCAAAGAAATATAAATTAATAGTCAAAAAATCATTATGATGTTAATAAATAAACTTTTTAAACTGTATTAAAATAATTGTCGCTAGTGTTTATGTTCCTTCAGCTCTCATAGATCTTTTCTCCAGAATCAAATGATGATCTCGCTTGTTTTGACAAAGTGATACACTTCTGGATGGCTCACTGTATTTGATGTCTAGATGACTCAGTTAATCTGACTAAACACATTGACTGTGTTACAGCTTCTTTTCTTCATCATACTAACTTATCAATCATATCAATATTCTCATTATATTTTAGTAGTAAGATATAATGCTACACTTGAGCACCTAGAAAAAATAGAGATTTACAATTGACCGCTTCCAGTTGTTTGGCAGTGTTAAAAGCATTTGAGTGTTACTGACTTATATTTTACCGGACACCTAAAGAAATTTTTCTGCTAGTAATTCTGAGATAAGTGAGAAAGCAGAGGTAAAAAGAGCTTAAGTATCTTGCTCAAGATCACACAGGTAAGGAGTGATGACATGTGTTTGCAAATATGCTGAATTTCAGAGTAGAGATATCTTTAAAGCTCTGTGATATTGCTCTACCACTCAGTGTCACACAATTGAAAGGGACACTTGCAGAAATTACCGTGCAATTTAATTTGAACTGTCAAGTTACAGAGAATATGAAAAAATAACAACCAAAATATCCTTTTCACTTTTGAAAGTTACTCCTAAATTGAATAAGAAATGTACGGACTCACAGGACAAAAATTATAAATCTTAAGTCAAAGACAAAACAGAAGACTTGAAGAAGTCATATTGTATTCCTATATTGGAAGGCTTGAATGTATAAAGCTGTATTTCTGCCTCAATTCTTTTATTGATTCATTAAGAAAAATACACAATAATTGTACCAAATAAATGCATAAAATAAAGAGTTCTAGAAAAACTTGCATTTAAATATGTAGTGTAAAGTATTTGGTTTCTGAAACATAATGGGGGGCAAACACACTGAAAAATGGAGGAATTACTCAACAAATCATGTAAATGAGAAATTTCAAAATTTGAAAAATTAAAAATATACTTGTCCAGCATGTACCATAAAACAATATATATTTGAGACAGAACAGAAAGTTAAAAGGAAAAGTAAATTTCTAAATAATAGAGCAATTTATAATGCTGATGAATATTTATTATCAAGATAGTGAAGAGCTTTTTAAACATAAAAAGAACCACAGAAATTAATGTACTTAACAACATATAAATTAAAACCCCAATATTTGCAAGTTATCATATGAAAGTATAAGGCAAATGACAAGCTTAAGAAATAGGTCATGACAATGAATTATTGATATTATGCTTAAAGTCCCTAAAATCAGTGCAAAAAAAAAATAATGTCCTAATAAAACTGGGAATAAGTATAGACAAATAAACAGGTGAAAATGACCAAATTCCTTATTACTTAAGGATTTACCCACATAATTACAATATGTTTTCAAGGACAGAGGTCTATCAAGTAGTTTCTATTCTTTAAAAAAAATGTTTATTTTAATTATTTTGAGAGAGAGAGAGAGAGTGCGAGGATGGGAGGGGCAGAGACAGAGGTAGAGTGAGAAAATCCCAAGCAGGCTCCGCACTGACAGGCCAGAGAGGCTCAGTCTCATGAGCCTTGAAATCATGACCTGGGCCAAAGTTAAGAACCACCCCGGGCACCCCAAAGACTTTCTTTTAATGGTAATTCCCCACGTTAATGAGGTTTTCATAAGAAATACAATTCCAGGCACTGTTGATGTACTGACGTAGTCCAACTCTTTTGAATGCTATTTTGTCTTATGCATCAAGAATCTTCAAAATGGCCTGGGTGGCGCAGTCGGTTAAGCGTCCGACTTCAGCCAGGTCACGATCTCGCGGTCTGTGAGTTCGAGCCCCGCGTCAGGCTCTGGGCTGATGGCTCGGAGCCTGGAGCCTGTTTCCGATTCTGTGTCTCCCTCTCTCTCTGCCCCTCCCCTGTTCATGCTCTGTCTCTCTCTGTCCCAAAAATAAATAAAAAAGGTTGAAAAAAAAAAATTTAAAAAAAAAAGAATCTTCAAAATGGCAATATCCTCTGACTGCCGGAAGTAGTCATAAGAATACCTCATAGTTGTGTTCATACTATACAAAACAGAGAGGAAACACCTGAATACAACAGATAAGGGTATAATTTGATTAATTATGGTCCATTTTTTAAAACTGATTCTGCAGTATTTTATGTTGTATTTTCAAAGAGTACTATAACAGAAAACAGAAAAATATGAAAACAGAAATATGTATGATTCACACTGATCTATGAAGTGAAATAAGCAGGGCGTTACGTTATGTACAGTAAAAGGAAAATGTGCTTTGTTGATATTATTATTAATAAACATTATATATATATACATACATACGTATATATGTATATAATGTATGTGTAAGTTTATGAAGGTAATGAAGAGTTTATTCTATGCTGCTACAGCACCAGGAAAGGAGATGATAAAACTGAAGAACGGGCTTGGTTTGGAGGTTATAGGGGCTACCATGGGTTTCTTTCCAGTGGGAGGCAGGGCACTAGGGTGGTGCTTAGGCTATTGCCCTGGCAGTTCTGAAGGGTGAGAGTGGCTCTCAAGTGCAACAGGTTAACAAGGACCCCAGGCAGACGCAGAGAAGGTAGGATGCTTCCTACATCCAGAAATATCAGTACTGTCTTGGTTTGATAATATAGTGTTCACCTTTGAGTGATATCCTTCTTTCCCTGTTATAGATTACTTTTTATTTTTCAGAATAAATCTATTTGACTGATTTAAATTTGTGTTAATATAACAATCCAACTGCAGGAAGAAAGGATGCTGGTGCTTCAAAAATAAAGTTAGTACACTCTTCTATTTACACTGGGTTTTAATATAATTAAGTGAAATTATAACCAAGTAAGCAGGTTTGTATTTTATAAATACAAAGATGAAAAGTTTCATTGCATACCTAAACTAATTAATTCAACCAAGAACCTGATCAATTTCCTTAAATAAAATCAGATTTTCCCATTGTATTATGTAATTATTAATAGTATCCCAATAAGTTTATTTTTTTTCCGATTGATCTTTAGGCAAACACCCAATTAAGGTAAATTAGGTATTTAGGGAGAAAAATTATTTTGATGGTTAAAAAAAAACCCTTACAAACAAATGATATTATTCCCATAGGATTTGATGGCTTACTTTAGAATGTCTGAAAAATATTTTTTCTTCATATTAATTTTACTTATTCATTCAACAAATATTTGTTGACTTTCTGCCTTGTGTCATGCACACATTTATATGGATTATTACTCTCATCTAATTTGGTTAATTATCTGCCCTCTTTTGAAAATGTAGTGACCACAACCCTCCAAATAAATGCCAAATAAATCCCAAACAAATCTCCAAATGGGAGAAAATAAATGCTTTTTTTAAGAGTAAAAAAAAATAAGTAATTAAGCATTAAGATTTTCCTTTCCCCTTAGCTTTTAGGTTAGCAGCTTTGAATTTTAAAACATTTCCAGATACATATTTTTAACGCTTATTTATCTTGAGAGAGAGAGAGAGAGAGAAAGAGAGAGCATGCTTGAGCATGTGCGCATAAGCAGGAGTGGGGCAGAGACAGAGAGAGAGAGAGAGAGAAGCCCAAGCAGGATCTGCGCTGACAGCAGGGGCTCTATCTCACCAACGCTGAGATCATGACCTGAGCCACAATCAAGAGTTGGACAGTCAACAGACTGAGATATCTAGGCACCCCTCAGATACTTTTATGGTGTGATTTTTTGGTTTGGATTTTGATTTGAAACTTACTTAATCTGAAAACACTCTCTAAGAGTGTCCAGAAAGAGTCCTTTACATGCATGTTTACTTACCCCATGCATTCTCTCTGTGGAATATAAGTAGTTTAATAGTTCTAAATTTGCATAACGGCTATTTACCTGGGATGATTGCTTAATATTTGGTGACTAATGAATACGTTAAGTTCAATCCCCACTGGGATCTAATCTATAAACAAGTGGTGTTGAATCTATGTCATGAAAGTTTAACTAAAATTTTACTGAGTTTTCCAGGGGTTTTCCCATCCCAAAGGCAAACTTCTTGGTGCAAGCACCATCCCCTCTCTTCTGAATGGATTAGTCCTCTGAATAGACAGCAGTGGCAACAGAAGATGGCTTGATCTCCATCAGCTCCAGACCCATTCTTGGAGATAGAAAATTCAAATAGTCTCAATCTTATGTAAAGTGTTATGAAAAACACAGACTCAATCTATGCAGTTCCAGTTGCATACTTGAAATAATTCGAGTGTGGTCATCGTATGTCATGCCATAAAGAATTTTTTGAGCTGCCACAGAGTATTGACAAGAACCTTATGGATTTTCTACCCAGTTGCATTTGACGGATTACCCAAAGGTGATGAAAAGACATTTGAGATAAACTTGCTTACTCAACATTTCTATCAAGGCTCGTGAGTACAAATGAGAATAAGTCTCAAAATACTGTTTCAATCAGTATATAAATGTATTATTGTACTAAATAAAGCAAATAAAACATTAAAAAATTCTAATGTTAAGGGTTGTAGAACTTTAAATATCTGCCCTCTAAAATATGTGAGCTTCCTCATGCTAAATAAAGTTTTACAACCAAACTGGGAAAAACCATGCTGTGTCAACTTCTCATAGTGAACCTAGGTTTCCATCTCTTAGATAATGAAATATTCTATTTTTGAAGACAAAGGTTTCAACTGTAATTTGGTACTGAGTACATTTATAAGCGATGCTTAAATAATTTAAGCTAAGTGAATTAGACCACACTTACAACTAAAATCAATTTATATTTGTTGGATGAAATAGTTGCCTCTCTGATATACTTGTGTCCTGGCCCTAAACCCCAAATACTAGATTATGGTTTTTAAAACTTTATAAATTATTTCTTTGGTGCCATAAAAAAGTCATCAGCATGTGCTCTAGTGGTTGCACTCAAGAGTCAGAAGTCTTGAATTATATTCTCATTATGTAAGTGATTTTTTTAATACTCCAGAAAAGTCAATCAAATAACCAATAGCCAAATATAATTAGCTTTGAACATAGGCTGATAATACTACATGAGGGCTTTTAAATTAGAGCATTTGATTCAGCTTAACTTTAATCTCCCTCCTTCTGGGTCACCATACTTGGTGGTTTAAGAAAGGAAATGTGGGTAAAATTAAACAAAACTTACAAGTAGAAAATATCTACTGCTATCTGTCTTACTGGGCATGAGAAAAGAACTAGAAGACACAGAAGTACATGCAAAGTTCTTTGCTATTTCAATTTTAACATGTCCTCTGCTTATTGTCTCCACATCAAGGTATTCTCTTTGGAAATTAAACCTATCTCTCTATGTTCTTTCATACTTGGTTAGTCTCTAGACAATTCAAAATTGACTATCCTAAACACTCATGCACTGTTGGTGGGAATGCAAACTGATGTAGCCACTGTGGAAAAGAGTATGGAGTTTCCGCAGAAATTTGAAAATAGAACTACCTATGATCCAGCAATTGCACTATGGGTATTTACCCATAGAACACGAGAACACTATTTCAAAAGATACACCCTGATGTTGATAGCAGCATTATTTACAATTGCCAAGATACAGAAGCAGCCTAAGTATCCATCGATTGATGACTGGATAAAAATGTGGTATAGATATACAAGAGAACATTATTCAGCCATAAAAAAGAATGAAATCTTGTCATTTGTAATGACATTAATGAAAGTAGAGAATATAATGCTAAACAAAATCAGTTAGAAAAGATAAATACCATATAATTTCACTCATATGTGGAATTTAAGAAGTAAAACAAACAAGCAAAGGCAAAAATTCTCATTTTTTTTTTCAAATCAAGAAACAGACCCTTAACTATAGAGAAAGAACAAATTGATGGTTTCCAGAGAGCAGGGATTGGGGGATGGATTGAATGGTTAATAAATATTCAGAAGTGCACTTATGATGAGTTCAGGGTAATGTATGGAGGTGTTGAGTCATTGTGTTGTATACCTGAAGCTAATGTATGTTAATTAACTGGAAATGAAGTAAAAACTTAAAAAAAAAAGAAATACACAAAAATTGACTATCTTATCAAACCTCAATGTTATATGTCTTATTTACTGAATATGTCTTGGGTCTAGAAGTATATCCTATAAATTCATTATGATGCTCTTTTCCTTATTCATTAATCCACCCTTTGAGAACTTTTGACAATTTTCAGGGCGCCTGGGTGGCTAAGTCGGTTGAGCCTCTGACTTCGGCTCAGGCCATGATCTCACGGTCTGTGGGTTTGAACCCTGCATTGGGCTCTGTGCTGACAGCTCAGAGCCTGGAGCCTGCTTTGTATTCTGTGTCTCCATCTCTCTCTGACCCTCCCCCATTCATGCTCTCTCTGTCTCAAAAATAAATAAACATTAAAAAAAATTTTTTAAAGAACTTTTGACAATTTTCTCCTCTACACCTGCCCTGAGATTCCATATAAAATCAGCAAATCCATCCTATTGACCCAGTCTTCTATTATTTTCTTTAATATACCTCCTCTTCCTGTGCACACTCACTCCCTTGGTCTCTAAATTTATATACTTAACTTCATCAGTCTGATCCCCTACCTGTTTCCCCACTTAGGGATTCTGTTCTAATCTGGTAAATAAGAAATTCTACATTCACTTACTATTTCTAGATGACTTTTGCTTCATGACCTTCTTTTTGAACAGCATTTTTCATCTACTATATTTAGTACATTTAGTACTTTCTCTTACGCATAATTTTTTGGTTATTGTTGAATTGAAGAATTATTACCCATAGTAAAATAATTAATTATAAGGACTGTAGCAATAATAGAGTTACAATCGACACCAAGAAAAAAACAATGCAGCCAACTTAGGGAAGAAACAAAAAATCAAATTGCATGTGATTATACCACCATCAAATATCTTGAGGGAAAATATGAGAATATAGTTGAATATGTGAATTATAATTCACATATAGTAAATAGTACAATTTAACAATACTTTCATAGACCCTAGGGTAAAAATTAGAGCTGTTGAATATCACATTAAAACCTACACCATAGAAAAGAAGCAAAATAGAAGTGAAAAAGATGAAAAGCAAAAAATTAATGATGGTACAAATAAAATATTCCCTAGAATTTAAATATCCAGAATTTTGGGGAAAGATAAAAATTATCTTATTTACTTACCTAAAATAACTGGACATTGATTAATTATCCAGTATTTTATCTTGCCTCTCACTCCAAAGACTGTCTGGAAAGAAATCTGCTGTGTACATTACCCTTGATGCTAATTAAATATATAAATACAGTACACTTGATGCGTTAAAGAATTAGTTGATTTAATATCTAGATGTCTCTTTTCAAATACAACCACTGGATGCAGCTTTTATGGTTGTAAAAATACAGAGAATTAAAATGTTACATAATAATAGAACTACTATTGACATAGAGACATCTTATGTCTTCACTGGTTTAAGAGAAATTATGAGAATAATTTGAACATTTTAATGAAGTAAATGCCATTACTGTCATTAAAATATTTTTAGAATTACTAATGTTGATTTGTTCTCTTCTCCTGCTTTGTGTCAAAGACTAATATTAATCGCAATTTTGGCCACATTTTGAGATCTGAGGAAACTTTGAAATTCTAAGGAGTACAATAAAAGTGACTAACTTTATATATATATGTATTTTTTTCCTTTGGAAAACTTTAATGCTACCTACGTCCATATTCGTCTTTTGTGAGCTAATGCTCAAAATAATGGTGGAAGGACTGTAATAAGCACCTGTAGAAAGAAAATAATTTAATAATTTTTTGGCATTTGGAGTTTTAGAATATTACATTTATATAATTAAAATTGTGACCAATTTTTCAATAAGTTAGCATGAAAGAGTAAACTGTGATTTACATGGTGGGTGGAAGTTGCAAATTATTGAGATACTTTGCCCCCACATAGATTATCTGAAGCGGCAGTGAAAACCCAAAATAGATTTATTTCTGAGATAATTCTGATGTCTGCTAAAGTTTGAGAAATGTTGTAGAGACAAGAGTCACTTAAAAAATGTTGAAGATACTCTTTTGCAAAAAAGGTTTGTCTACATTGTGATACTCATTCTTGAATAAAAGAGAGTAGGGAAAGTAATAGGGCAATTGGACCATAGAATGGGAATTTAGAATGATCAAATTGTATTGTTTCAAATAATCTGCCCAAAACAAGATTGGAGTGTTGGTATTTAGTTATTACAGGTTTCATTTACCATGTAAACAAGTAAAAGGGTTTTTGGATTACAATATCAGAGATAGAAATGATACTATATTTGCATCCAAATAAGAATCACTGCAAATTTTGATTTCCCATATTATTAGAAATTATGTTTTAAAAATGAAAATTAAAAAAATTATCATTCTAGTTCTTGACTCCTATTTATTCAAGCATTTGTCAGTAAGTTAATAGAAAAAAAAAATAGTAGAGCATTAAAAGGACACCAGCATGAAATTATTGGCAAAAATTCCTATTCTTGAGACATTGAAAGTAAAATAAGCTTTGATTTATTTACCTTTTACAATGGCAATTTATTTATTTACTAATTTAATAAAGTAAAACACAAATTAATGCTAACAAAAACAGTAAGTAAAATAAATAAATAAATAAATAAATAAATAATAAATAAAACACGATGAAAAACCCACCAAGAATTGAAATATATAGAAAATATATACAGCCAATTTTAGCTATTCACACTTGCCAAGGATGTATGGTTTAATTCACTTGACTCATACATACCCTTTAGTTCAGTCAAGAAAGCCACCATAGGGAAGCATTAAGCAGTTTTTGAAAGGCAAATCTAGGAAGTAATTTGGGTAAACTAATCATAAAGAGGATGACACAGAAATATTGTGGGAAGACTGCAGTGACTTCAGGAAAGAAAATAAGTTTCTTTTTCTAGAGAAGAGCAAGAGAAGGATAGTTAAGCACCTAAGACTATTAATTTAAATTTGATTTTATATCATATGTAGTTACATATCCCCAGTGTCAAAGCTCCAAATTTTACTATTATTATCACTCAAAATTCTACATTTTAAAATAGGTTCCGGTTACCAATTCCAATGGGAGAATTTCTCCATAGCAACAAGCAATTATCTGGACACCTTCTGGGTGTCCCTACAACTCCATTCAATTTTAATGCCTATCTACTTGAAGATATCATCAGATTTCATGGTTAAAGGTTCAGTCCTCTAAGATTGCTTCTTCCTGTAGACACCAGTCACAATCCCAGAATGTCACCTGTGCTTCTGACCTCCTGGCTACAAGTTGGAGATTCCAGTAATTCCCTCCACCTCAGGATGCCAATCCCAAGCCTAGGTTATTACCTGTACTTCTGATGGGCCTGTTGTAGATCAGAGGTTACCATGACCCCCTCCTTGGGTTTAATTCACTAAAGCAGCTCACATACATGAGGGGATCATTTTACTCATTAGACTACCCCTTTACTATAAAAGGATATAACCCAAGAACATCCAGATGGAAGAAATTCATAGGGCAAGATATGGGGAAAGGACACAGAGTTTCCATGCCTTTCTCAGCATACCACTCTCCCCAAATCATCATGTGTTTGCTAACCTCTGAACTCAATCCTTTTGGGTTTTTATGAAGACTATTACAGAGCCATGGTTGATTAAATCATTGGTACTGGAACTAATTAAACCTCCAGGCCCTCTTCACTGCCCAGAGGTGGGGATACAAGGGGTAAGGTGGGTGGATGAGATTGAAAATCCCAACCCTCTAATCACACGGTTGGTTCTCCTGGCAACCAGCCTCCTTCCTTAGATATGGGACAAAAGTCACCTCATTAACATTACAAAAGACAAGTTTATGTGTCTCATCACTTAGGAAATTCTAAGAATTTTAGAAGCTCTGTGCTAAGACAAAGAGCAAATACATATTTCTTAATATAAATCACAATATCACACACATTAAGAAAGTGGAAATTACACTTTATATCACTCATCTTTTCTATTACCCTCAACATTAATCACCATACTATGAGATCCCAAACTCAGAATCACACAATTCTTTGTAATCATTTATTTATCTTTGTTCTTCACAGTGTGTCTTTTATGCTTATTGTTCATATAGTATGTCTTGTTTTAGAACTTGCTGTTGATGCATCTATCTACTCCTATAAAAATAAGCTGTCTTAGCCCAAGAACAAAATTTCCTATGATATTTATTAAATTAATTTGATATAACACATAGATATCCAAATGTCACTTATTGTCTACTCTATCTTGATCACTTAAAAGATTAAGAAGCACAAAATTATAACAAATATTTGTTAATAAAAATAACATGCTTATGTAATGAATAAATGAAGATTCTTTTGGCATTTTTGTATCTTGTTTCAATTTCTTTCTTAGCTATCACCCTAATCTCATCATCGACTCTTCCCCATTCTTATAGCTGACTCCAAATTTGTCATTTTTCAGTTCTTTCTGTATGTAGCTACTATTGCAATATATTTATATAGCAAACATATAGGATTTGTCTTGTATATTCAAAGCACTCTACTGAGCATCTTAAGAGATCCAAAATTAAATATGATGTAATACCTGATCAAAAGATTTTCAAGTCTAAAAAGGAAGGTACACATTTTTAATAAATAACACAAGAGGACATGAAGTTCAGGGCTTGGTGAAGATAGTTTGAGTTGATGTAGTAAAATACTGAGGGTGGTTTCAAAAAGGATCATAAAGTCTTGTGGTTCCATAAATGGAATTTTGATTTGGGGACATTATTTAATCTTACTCATTTTAGTGGTCATGAATTGCTTTAGTTTTCATCTGGGAAACTCTGTCTCTCCTTCTATTCTGAATGATAGCCTTGCTGGGTAGAGTATTCTTGGCTGCAGATTTTTTCCAACAGTATTTTGACTGTATCATGCCACTCCCTTGTGACATGTGAAGTTTCTTTTGAGAACAATTTTACTCATTTTAAGTAGCACCAGTAGGATGAGCTATTTTTTACCTCTTTTGCTCAGAGGGTCATTGGATTGGTTTGTACTCTGCTTCCATACAGTTGTGGTTCTAAATCCCTAATAATGTCACTTCTTATGTAAGCATATGTCTTACTGTTGGTGTTTCTCCCCACACCCAATTAATATGTTGCAATCTTAATACCCAAGATAATAGTATTAGGAATTGGTAGGCCTTTGGGTAGTGCTTAGATCAGGAAGGTAGAACACCCTTGATTGGATTAGTGCCTTATAAAAGAGACTTCAGAGAAATTCCTAGCTCCTTCCACCATGGGAGGACACAGCAACAAGGCACCAGCTAAGAATCAGGAAGAGGGACTTTACCAGGATGCAACTAAATTCAGAACTGTGAGCAATAAATTTCCGCCATGTATAAGCTACCCAGTGTGTGGTATTTTGTTAGAGCAGCTTGAACAGACTAAACAACACAAGACATCCATATATTTACCTTCCACCTAAATATGAATATTTGAGTCATTTATTTCTTTATCCCCAGTGGATAGTACCAGACACAGGACAAATTAAATGCTGAATAAATGGTTGCAGAATTGAACAAGTTTGATAAAGACTTTGAAATCTTCCCTTAGAAATAAAATAGTCTTTCCAGCAATTAGAGATTTCCTGTGAACATTCTCTAAGCCACTCCCCTCAGAAACTCATTCAAATAAAAAGTTTCCAATCACATTCAATTAAACTTTTATATCTAAATTGTTAAATATGATAACCTATGACTCTTAATGCACCAATTTTATTTTCTTAGTTCAAGGTGGAAAGTCAGACCCACTTTATTATTTTCTTATTCTAGACATTTGCACATCTCATACTTCTTGGGGGTCATGCAATATGTTATGCCCTATCTAAATAGGTATCCCTGACCCTCCTTTTTCTTATAAAGACAACAAGAAGACAGCTTAAAAAAACTATTTCAAAAGACTTCATGAATTCCACTGATGGGCATTTGTGCTACAGTAATATATTTAGAGTACTTATTGTTGGCTTTTACAGGTATTCACAATGTTGTGCTACTAAAGATTGTGAATGATTTATGAGGATAGATAAATTATGCATTCTTTTTGGAAAGCATTATATACTTTTTTGTGCTCCCTTAATTTTTATGTCAGTATTCAAATCATAAAGACAAATTAGTTTGTTAATGACCCATTTCACTAATGTATATGTAGAGAAAAATCTTTGCTGGCATTTGAGAGTGATGGTTGTGGGAGCAGTCTCCAAAATGTTGGTATACATTATTGACAAAGAGACTGGCATATTAGTTAATAAGACTGAAGTTTGAGATGAGTGTTAAGTCTTAAAACTGGATTTCAATTAGGACAGAAATGAAAGATGAGGGTTAGTATATGATATAACAAAGACACCAATTATACTTGGGGTTGGGAACAAGTGAAATAGATGTGACAATGAAGTTAGTGTACTCAGAATAAATTCATGTAGTTAACAATTAGGATAATCAGGGGCACCTGAGTGGCTCAGTAGGTTGAGAGTCTGACTTCAGCTCAGGTCATGATCTCACAGTTTGTGGGTTCAAGCCTTGCATCAGGCTTGTGCTGACAGCTCAGAGCCTAAAGCCCACTTCAGATTCTGTGTGTCCTTCTCTCTCTGTCCCTCCCCCACTCACACTCTCTGTCTCTGTCTCTGTCTCTCTCTCTCTCTCTCTCTCAAAATAAATAAACATTAAAAAATTTAAAAAATAATTATGATAATCAGATTTGTGACACTGAAGAACATTCCAAAACCAATCATATCATCAAGAGAGTATAACAATTGTAATTTATACATACTAGCAAACAGTGGCTTAAAATATATGAAGCAACACTGGAGAGAATTGAAAAGATAAATAGTACTACAGTAATACTTGGAGACGTCAATAAGCCACTTTCAAAAATGGAGAAAAGTGACCTTGCAGAAACAAAAAGAATTATAGGTGAGTACTAGGAAAAATTGTACATCAACAAATTAGATAGCTTAGGTGAAAGTGACAAGCTCCTAGAAATACATAAATTATCCAAACTGACTCAAGAGTAAATAGAAAATCTCAACATACCTATAATAAAAAATTAAATTAACAATCCGAAATCTTCCAACAAAGATACTCTAGGACCAGATGGTTTCACTAGCAAATTCTGTGAAACAGTAAAAGAAGAATTTACACCAATTCTTTTCAAACTTTTCCAGAAAATAGAAGAGGAGGAAACACTTCCTAACTCATTCTGAGAGGCCAGCATTACCTGATACTAACATCAGATAAAGACATCATAAGGAAATAAAACTACACACCAACATCCATAGTGTATAGAGATGCAAAAATCCTTAACAAAATACTAGCAAAACAAATACAACAGCATATTTAAAGGTTTATATATCATGACCATGTGGAATTTATCCTAGAGATGCTAAGGGTTAAAGATAAGAAAACCAATGTAATATACCACATTAATAGGATGAAGTTAAAACTAAATACAAGACAATGACACCAAATATCATTTGAAAAAAAACTTAACACCCTTTCATGATGAAAACACCAGGAAACTAGGAACAGAAGGGAACTTCCTCAACAAAATAAAGCCCAGTTTTAAAAACCCATAGTCTACATCAT
Organism: Panthera pardus; assembly: GCF_024362965.1. Classification (NCBI taxonomy): domain Eukaryota; kingdom Metazoa; phylum Chordata; class Mammalia; order Carnivora; family Felidae; genus Panthera; species Panthera pardus. The sequence goes on along the minus strand of NW_026526810.1, from coordinate 82,725,815 downwards.
ACTCATCTTGAAAGATTGAAAATTTTCCTTTAAAATAAAACATAAGACAAGGATGGCTGTTTTCACCAGTGTTCTTCAATTTTGTACTGTATTTGTAGCAAGAGCAATTAGACAAAAAAGAAAAAAGAAAAGAAATGACAAGAAAACTAAAATAGGAAAGGAAGAAGTAAACTATCTCTATTCATATATGTTATGATTCTATATATAGACAACCCAAAGAATTCATAAGAAAACTACTAGAGTTAACAAATTCAAACAAGTTGCCGGGTACAAGATTAACACCCAGAAATTAGTTATTTTTTAATATACACAATGAAGAATCCACAAAAGAAATTAAAAAGCAATTCCACTTACAAGAACATGAAAAGAATAAAATACTTATTTAAGGAGATGAAAGACTTGTGCACTGTATACTATAAAACATTGTTGAGAGAAATTAAAAAAGCCACAAGTAAATGGAAAGACATGTCATGTTCATGGATTGAAAAATTCAATTATTGTTATGATATCAGTATTTCCCAAATGATCTATAGGTTCGTTGGAATCCCTATCAAAATTCTAACTGCTGCTTTGCAGAAAAGGAAAAGCCAATCCTACAATTCATTTGGAACTGCAAGTAACCCAGAGTAGCCAAACCATTTTGAAAAAGAACAAAGTTGCAGAACTCATACTTCTGGTTTCAAAGCCTACAAAGCTACAGTGATCAAAATATTATGAGTACTGACATAAAAACAAACATATACACCTAAGGGATAGAATATAGAATCTAGAAATAAATACATCTGTGGTCAACTGATTTTTGATCGGCCTGCCAAATCCATTCAACAGGGAAAAAATACTTTTTCTGGGACAGATGTTGCTGGGACAACTAACTGGATTTCCACAACCAACAGAATAATATCAGGGCTTTACCTCAAAACATACACAAAAACTTATTCAAAATGGATCAATAATCTAAATATAAGAGGTAAAAACATAAAGCTCTTAGAAAAATACATAGAGATAAATTTTGATGACCTTGGGTTAGGCAAAGAATTATTAGATACGACAGCAAAAAAAGCACAACGGCAGATAAAAATACAGAACAGGACTTCATAAAAATTAAATGTTTTTGTTCATCAAAGGATATAATACCAAGAAAGCTAAAAACCCAGAATGGAAAACAGTAGTTGCAAATAATATATCTGAGAAGGGTTTAGTGTACAGAAGATATAAAGAATGCCTTCAACTCCATAACAACAATATAGATTAAGAATGGGCAAAGAACTTGAGTTGGCATTTCTCCAGAGAAGATATGCAAATGGTCAAGCACATGAAAAGAAGTTCAATATCGTTATTGATTAGGGAAATGCAATTCAATATCACCATGAGATAACCCACACCACTGGGATGGCTAAAAAACTGAAAATTATAATTATGGGGAAATTGGAACAAATGCACATTACTGGAATGAATGTAAAATGGTGTAGCCACAGTGGAAAACAGCCTGACAGTTCTTCAAAAGGTAAAATTGTAACATAAAATTATTTTATGACCCAGCAATTCAATTAAAAGAATTGAAAACTGACACCTAAATATGTAGTTGAATACCAATGTTCATTTTAGCATGATTCACAGTGTCCATAAGATGGGAACAACATGGTGTCCATCAAAAGATGAATGGATAAACAAAATATGCTACATATATTCCTGGAATATCAACAGCCATAAAACGTTCTGATGATATATCTTCAACATGGATGAAACTTGGAAACACTATGGTAAATGGAATAAGCCAGACAAAAAGAACAATTGATGATACAACTAGCATAAAATATCTAGAATAGGCAAATTAATAGAGAAAGTTGATTAGAGTTTACCAGAGACTGAAAGAAGGAGAATGGATATTATTGCTTAATGGCTACAGATTCTGTGTATGGGCTGATAAGAATGTTTTTAAAATACTGGTGATGATTGTACAACATTGCGAATGTAATTAATGCCATTGAATCATACACTTAAAGTGGCTAAAATATCAAATTTTATGTCATATATATTTTCCACAATAAAAAAACGCTTTTATAAAAAATCTAATGTAGTTTCCTTATATATTATACTTGTATATCAAATAAAGCAATCATGAGTTAGGGATTTTTACTTTGGTTGTACATAATATATTCTGTATCACTTGTATTTTTAAATAATTGCATATGCCTTAATAGACACACACACACACACACACACACACACACACGCCCCATTTGCTGAGTAGATCTATGAGATGTCAGTATAAGTATATTTTGGAAATAAAAAAAGGAATAAATTCTTAACTTATAGAAAGCAGCGTAAAAGTAGAAATAATCTGAATATATTTTGGACAAAACAAACCAAGAATCTGTCACAAAATATTCTATATATATGAAATGGGGTTTTTACATAATTGGACAACAAAAAGTTGTAAAACTAAATTTAAAGCTACTAAATCACAAATAAAGCGGAAAATTAAAATTATTTGAGTTTTCCTTTCAACACCAACAATGATGCTTTATTACTAAACTCTGGTTCTACAAATCATGGATTTCAAAAACCATGACTGTAGAATTTCAAAATATAAACTATGGTTTTCAGGCCATTTCCATGTCTCACGAACTCTACTGATGCTGCATTCAAAATTCTTTTGTTTCATTTTCTTGTATTTTTGATGTGGTTTATATTATGTATAACCTATTTCATAAGGTGAACTTCAAACATTCATGTTAATACAATATATATTTATAGCAGCTGGGTTACTTCCAGTATTACTCAGGAATGTAGAATAACAGGAAAACAGAAGTGGTTTCCAATGCATATTCAATAACGTTAGGTGAGGCTTTTTACCACCCATTAAATTACCCTTGTGACATTATAAGCTCAGCTAAAGAAATTATTCCTACTTGTCCTCAAAATATTATTTTGTTGCTTTTTTGCAAAACTTTAACTTGTGATCATTATTCCTATTAAGGGTGTGCATTTGTGTTCTCTGAATCTCATTGTATAAGAAGTAAATATCTGCCCATAAACAATTGAGTATTGCATACTTACAGAATCAGAGACCTGGGCCCCAGTCTTCCTTACAAACATTTCAAAAAGAGAAAATATGTACAATATGAGTGCCTGATTAATGTTGTTTGAATGTTTGCATAAATGGAAGTTTTAGTTCAGGTGTAGGGGATGCAAGATGAAGACTTAAAGTGATTAAATGTAATTTTAGTTCTAACACACTAAAACTCATGTTCATTGGAACACAATAGTGTGAACGTCCTAAAGAAGTGAAGAGGTCAGGCTACATTATCATCAAGAAAAATGTCAAAATAGGAAAGAATCAGTCCCAGACAGCAGGAGAAATTCAAAGATAAACAGGAGAATGTTCTTGAAGAAAAGTTAGCAGGTTTTCCTGAGAAAGACCTTAAAAAGTTGAACTCTGCACTGAGATCCAGGAAAGCCATTTGTCTTCCTGAAGCTTTATATTTGAGGAGAAAAGTTGTATATATCGGGAATAGATTTGCAGATGCACAGTGTTCATTTTGTGTCTTTTTTGTCACCATAAACGTTTATCCATGCATATATACATGTACACACACATGAACAGAATTGCTCAGAGAATTAGAGTCGCCAGGAAACAGAGAGAATGAACCATTTGCCCAGAGTCATTTCAACTTACTTCTGTTTCAAGCATGCATTGGGTGTCTGGAGTGAATGTATGTGTGCACCTCTTTAGATTGTTTAGTGTAGTTAGGCTCTGAGCAGATTTCAAGTGCCATCTAAAGGCTAATAATCTGTAACCTCTCTTTGGATGGTTGGATATTTTTAAAAGTATATGAGATGTGGAAGGGCTAAGAGATAACCTACATTTCTTAAAAGACAGTTTCCTGGGTTTTTAAAAAATTTAAACTACATATTGCTTTTGATGATTGACAACTAATAAAATTATAAAGGAACAGAAATAAAATCTAATATTTAAGAGAATCTGAATTCAATGGCTAATGGCAATGCTAATACTAGTTTTTAATTGAACTTATTGCTTAACAAATACAGGGATAAGTTTATATACGTTTTCAAATTTTACAATATTTCTTCTGTGAGAACACGAAAAGGTAGGTGACTGGCCAAATTTGCTCAGATGTAGAGTTTGAGCTCAGGCCTGCCTTATTACCAGGGATGGCCCTTAAATGCTAGGCTTGGATACTGCTTAAATAAGATTGTATTAACATTTATTGGCCATGGAAATGTCTTCCTCTTATTTATGCTGGTGTTAAATCAGATGTCTGTTCTTCTTTATCTACCCTTTATTTACTTTACTTCTTAATTTTGTTTATTTGCAATTGTGTAAAATTGGAGAAATGGGCACTTACCATGAAATATAAGGCCTAAAATTATTAAAATTGTTTGCTCTGGCTCTCCAGAAGAGCAATGCATCAATTTGGATTAATTACCATACATGCCTACCTTGAGGCTTTCTGAAGTTCCACTAGGAGAAGAGATCCCTCATCACTGTCTTACACTGAAGCATAAAACTGCTGTAAAGCTTTTTAAATAGCTGTACTGCTCTCCCACAGACGTGGGTGAGCTTCAGTCACGGCAGAAATAGTTCCAGTATTATAAAGCAATTGTGATTCCTTAAGGTTTTGCATTACATAAATGTAAAATAGTATTATTAGTTCTTACAGTCATCATTTCACCATTCATTCTTGAAGCAACTGATATTTCCACAAATCAGGCACTGTACAAATTCTGTCATAGTAAAACATTTATTTGTTAAAGTGATATAGATTATTCAAGATTCTACAGTCTTAAATCATGGATGGCAATGTAACATGGATTGATACAGAACTCGATGCCAGTGTAGGCTTTTCTCTTTCCTTCTTTAAAAAAAAGAAAATACTTGTAGGCCAGAAGAAAAAAAAATTTGGCTTTAAAAGAGGATGAACCATGGTCTGATAGAGCCAGTTCCACCAGCATCAGAGACTTCTGCTTCGGCTCCTGTGAACAATTTCTTCTAGGACACCAGTTCAACAATTGGCCTTTGTGAATTGAAACGTTTAAATTTTATCCAGTAAAAATATCAGTGGCAACTTTTTTCAGGAGAGAAAGAAGTAGTGCTCTTCAGATTAACTCCAGCCTCTAAAATAGAAAGAAAGAAAGAAAGAAAGAAAGAAAGAAAAAGAAAAAAAAAACAAAGAGAAAATACACATGTAATAAGATCATTGTGCTGGCAATTTAGAAGTCACTGAACTATAAGTACCTAGGCAGGAGTTTTTTGCCATAAAATACAAGATACACCCCTAAAAACTATCTAGACACGCACATCAGCTCTTAAAATGTTATTTGGTAATTTCAAATTGGTGAATATATAAAAGAGTCTCATTTTAAAAAGAAATCTAAATGTATTAAAGCCTAAATAGTTATGCAAGTCAAAGGCAAATTGTGGGAAGTCATTTTCCCTTACTATGTTTTTCACATTTATATTCTCAATTAAGAAAAAATAATAATTGTATTCATTAGTGCATACCACTTAAATTTTAATAAATAATCATACTGGTTTTAAAACTATAAGCATATTAGATCACATTTGTTCATCACACATAAAACCTAAGTGATCTCTACTTTTTAAGTATAGTCTGTTGAGAGTTTTGTATCATATTGAAATTTTATAAAATTTAATTATACATGAAATGTCAGTGAAGACTATTATTCCTCTTCATAAATTAGTTCCTCACCCACAGAACAAATAAATATGTAAAATGACAATAATGCACAAGAAAGACAATCCATAGTTAATATAATTTTGAGTAAAACAATATAAAAAATATTTAAATATCAAACAGTAAAATTTTTTCCTCTAATGTGGGTTCTCAGTATCATAGATTTAAGACATGCCTATAAATTCTATCTTTGATGGAGATAAAAAAGAATTTTTGAGAAATATATAATTTCATAAATATGAAATAGACGTAATTTTCTCCTCGCCATTCAAAAACAACTACATGTTTACAAGTTGCGGGTTATAAAATGCATGGCACAAATGAATCATGAAATATAGAAGCATATTGTATATCAAAATGCTGATGTAGAACATATTTGGAGCAGAACACGCTTGATGTGATAAAGGTAGGAAAATACTGTAGAGATGTTTTATTTAAGAAAATATTTCATCTGGGGGTGCCTAGCTGGTAGAGTTGGTCCAGTGTATGACTCTTAATCTCGAGGTTCTGTGTTCAAGCCCCACATCAGGTGTAGAGATTACTTAAAAATAAAACATTTTTTAAAAAAAGGAAAAATATTTCATCTACAGAGTTGAAGTTATTTTTGGTATAAACAATAATTTTTGAAAATTATTTAACAAAAGATTTACACAACGTTTGAACACTGTTAGTAGGTAATAGATGTAAAACCGATTTATAAAAAATAACTACCTTGGAAACTACTGAAATATAGATATCATTGTTTATCTGGAATGTTCTAAGAAAAACATTCCAAAATCACTTTAAATTACAATGGGATTATATCTAAATTCATATCTATTGGGTTCACAGTATAGCTTGCTTATTTTGGTGAAATTGGATTACGAGAATTTATTTCTGTTTGTATTTCCAATCATATGTCCCTTTTGAGAGTAAAAAGATGTAGTTGTACCATACCAAAGTTCGCAGAAGTAGTAATATAAAAACCACACAATACACTTAGAAGAAAAATAGTGGGCAGTATAACTAGTTTGATTTTAGAAATAATAAACCCTTCCAGAATAAAGAATCTATTTTAATATCAAGTTAATGATTGTATAAGCTTACATATTTTAAAGAGTTTTTGATTCACTTCCAAATTACATAAAACATTACTAACAAACTATGAAATTATGGCTTTTATAAAAGCTGTTCATTTCAAATATTAGACAATTAGCAGTTTTGGAAATTATGGTCTGAATTTGCCTACCCTGAAGTTACTACCATTATTGAAATGATCACATAATATGAAACTGAATAAAAACATATATGTAGGATATTAAAAATAACACTTTTTACTTATCAATAGGCAAACTCTTACAATGATTCCATAAAGATCTAAATATGAGCACCAAATTACACGAGCATCACAAAGGGAAAAAAAGCAAAATAGACTATAATAATTATGTTAAAATTTTACAAGAACTAACAACAATGAATTTGAGATAGGCTCAGGATGTTTTGGTAATGGTCGTTATTTAACAGTGAAATGATATCATGCAAATATTATGGACAGATAGTCTTATTAACAGTACTACAAAGAAAAGAGGAAATTAAAGCTACCCCAATATTAGGAGAAGAAAAAATGTCCTGATTTGAATGTATTGTGGGAAAATGTTGTTACTACCCTTATTCAGAATGCAATTAAGAACTATGAATGATTTTTATCTTGTATAGTTAGGATATCTAACCAAGAAGGAAATTATTTCTAGAAGTCATTATTGACATTAGGGTTCTATTTTTTTCTTATATACTGTAACATTCAAATTAATGTCAAAAGTATGCTTTAATTATTATAAAAATAGTTAAATGGTTTCTATATATGTGCATATGTGCCTGTTCTATCATTCTTATTTTTAAAAATTTCATTTGAAAGGAATATCATAGGAAAGAAAAGTTACAGAAGCAAATATTTTATATTGGTCATTTTTACTGGGAAATAACTTTGGAAAGATATCTGGATCATAAATATACATTTGCTTTGCTGTTTTGCTCTTATTTCATATTTTTTTCCTAAGCCTGTATTAAAATGTCACTGTTTCTTTACAATCAGCATCACTAACTTTTATTCATTTATATCTTAATACTTTCCATAAAAGAACTGAACTCTTATCACGGTTATTGCATCTGTAGCAGGAATTTTATGATAAAGTGTAAATCGGTTAAATACTTTAATTGATACTAAACAGAACAATCAGAAGTCAAATTAATTAGAATCAGGAAGCTATTACCTTAAAGGCTGGTGCAAGCAGTTGCAGAATTAGGGGAATTTCTTGTGCATACTTAACACACACAGATACACACACACCATGGACATATTTTGTTGGTTTGAATTTGTCAAATACTTTTAAAGAAAAGTTTACTTAAGGCATTTTCATTATAAATGCAACTAGTCAATTGTTCCTATTTTAACTTCTAAACATGGCATATCAATTGTTTTACTCTATCTGAAGTATAACAATCTTTTCAAACACAAGATTACTTTATATGTGAGTGCCAATTTACATGTAATTATCACCAGTTTTATCAATGACTCCTCTTCCCTTTGCTGTCAATTCGTCTTAGTGTGATTAGAATCCTAAAAGTTTATTATAGAAGGATCATACGTCATATACTAGTTATTTTCCATGTTCACTCTATTTCTATACATATGCAGTAAAGGTCTTAAGGGGAAAATTTGGCATAGGGTGTATTCTTGCTAATGGAAATGAAATACATGTATTAACTCTTCATCCTTGGGGAAAAATTATCTTAGCAGATACGTCAGTATGAGGAACACCTAAACCACTGACTAGATGAAACTTTTCTGTCATCCATGTACCTTCCTATTAGAGTTTGATGTTCTATGAGGGACTGTGGTATAGTTAATTTAGTATGGTTGCCATGGTTAACATTTTTGTTATATTAAAAACAAAAAATGTGTTCTAGGGTGTTTTTTGTTTGTTTCTTGCTTACTTTTACTGTATATATACATACGTAGAATTTTAATTTAAATTTTGCCTTTGGGTAGTAAACAGCATTTGTTACCATCCTGCAGGAAATGTAAACTTAAAATAAAAATTTATATCCCTTCATCTCTCTTCCTCCCCACCCCCCACCACCCCAAAAAAGAGCTGGGAAGCTGTGAGCACCAGACATCTCTGCCAGCTCTACCTCACTCCACCCACCCAGGGTGAGCTATTTCTGAAAGCCGAGAAAGACCATGAGGAGACTAAGCTCACAGGTCAGTCTCCTTGAAGGGGCTTCACTGGATGTGTTGACAGTTATAGAAATGATAGTCTGGCTATGGCAGAAATCATTTACCACGTAAGTACCAAGACTAGTTACACTGCAGTCTCACAGTGATTTCAATCTGATAACAGAAATGTAGCAAGGAGTTTTCTTTTCTCTTTTTTTTTTTTTTGAGTGAATGATTATTGCCAGTAAATTCTGTTAAAATTATTCTTTGCCTGTGGATTTGTTTTTCTTGGTAACGCTTATAGGAAAAAAAAAAAAAAATAGCCAAAGCGGAAAAAAAGTTTCTAGGACAGTTTGTTTCATAAAGGGAACTAAAGAAAGACTCAGAATATTTTTTTTAAAGAGTGACATATTCCACATATACACATTCATTATATAAATCTAATACATGCCACACATATGTACACATGAATTCAGTTCACGTAGAAATGACAAATCACTGAAAGATTATATACTAGATAATGGTATGGTAGGTTTAACAGATATGTATTTACTTTTACATTTTTTCTAGATTTTTGAATGTTTTTGTAATTAATACTAACTACTTTAGGACAAAGAAAGTCATTATTGGAAATTTTACATACTTATCTCCTTGGCAAAACCTGTACTATCTAGAGAAATATGCAAACTCCCGAGGAAATTACTTTTATCCAAATTCGACTTCTAATAACATAGTGAAATAAATAAACACAATACAATGTAATATGTCCTGTGAAATGTAAACATTTGGGAAATGAATTCATAATTGAAAAATGACTCTTCCAATCCTTATATAACATTCAGCACCCTTCTGGATTGTGCTTCTGATAGATTAACCATCTACTTTCTAATTCCTTTCTAAAGATATTCTCTTTCAAAACAGCTAGATGTCCAAAGTTACATGATAAATGAATTTTTGGAAGCCAGAGGCGGGGGTAGAGGAGGAGAGGGGTGGTGAGGAAAGGAGGCAGAAAGAGAGGGAGAGAGTTTCAGAATGAGAAAGCAAACTGCTGGGTGCTGATGATACAACACACCTTAAAGCAGGTCAGCTGAGGACACAACATAGAACTCAGAGTATGTGCCACACACTCTGCTATTGATTGTTTCCAGTGTCATCTGTTTATTTTTTGCAACCTGGGAATGGGATCCTGAACTCACTAAAGGGATGATGCAGGAAAAAGTGTTTGATTTGGGAGTCGAATTCATTAGGGGAAACCCTGAATGATTGCCCAAGTTATTCTTTTTTAAATGCAAAATGTTAAAAAAACAAAAACAAAAACAAGGTCCTATTTTTACTACTAGAAAATAAATCAGTGGCCTTTTTTAGAACTTTTAAAAGCAGAATATTTTTTCTGTGCCAAAACTTAAGCAAATGGCTGATGCTTCCAGCTGTGTGAACAGATTGTTAAAGTGCTATTCCACTCTGGAAGCACACATTCTGATCCAATTAAAATGCAGGAATCAAATACTCATTTGAAACTTCCAAAAAGGGAAAAAAAAAACCCAAAAAACAAAAAAACAAACACACAAACAAATGGAAAAAAAAAAACAGAAGAGTAATCAGTTGCTGACAAAAGAAATACCATGAATATTTCATATGTAGCCTTTTGCTCCATTTTATAGTGGCTTCATTCATTTTAGATAACCCTGAAACAGTTGTGTTCATCCACTGTCAGTAAGGTATAATGTATCATTTCAGTTCCAATTAGGATATGGGGGTCAAAGATAGGAGTTAATACATTCTTAATAAGTTACTATCTTCACACTGGGAAATATTTGTAAAAATGCACATTATATCATAGATAACTAACTACAAGAGTGACTCCAAAGTCACATTAGTATTCCCTTTATTCTTACAGTATGAATCAGAAATGTTCAGTTAACCAGAAATATGTCGAAGTTTAATAACTGGAAATCCATTTAACCAAACTGAATTTTAGTTTGTATCATTGAGCATTGAGTAAGTTCTAATGGAAAATTTCAAGGAGTTAAATAAAATTGCAAAAAACATTTAAAATTTTATTTATAACAGGATATACCCACTTAAGTGCTGAATTATGAGACAGGTAACAAAAATCTCACCTGTGTTTCCTGGACAATCTGGTCAACATTAGTCAGCAAAGCATCTGGGAATAAAATTTTCAGTGTCATAAACAAATACACAAATTCAAGTTTTAAGAAACAGACCCTAAAACTCTTCTTACTGAAATCTTGGTAAGATTTCTCTTAATAAAGATTTATCTAATTTTTTTTAACTTACCAGTTCTTGGACTAATTGCAATTGACTTTATAATTGTCTATGACTACTTCCTGATATATACGTAGAAATTTAAAAATATTGTCCTAGTTGCTAAAGTGAGAAATTATGTAATGCAACTTTCCAGAAAGAGTTCAGGGAGAGAATCAGGCTTCTACTCATTTTTCCCTACTCAAAGTTAACATTTCAGCTAGAGTTGCATATGATTAATAATAAAAGATACACCAAGGAAGAGAATCCAAAATAGGAAACATAGCTTCACCATGTTCAACATGCAGACTATTAAATAATCATTTATGATAATCATTATTCAATAGCTCCCAAAATACTACCATGTTTTATGAAGTACCCATTTATCTTCGTGTAAAACACTAATGGTCTATATGTAAACATTCTGTCTTTACATGTCCACATGTATGTTCCAATTGGCTGTAAGTGTTTAATACCATTACATAGCCCTGCATAACACACATTCTATTTCTTTCCAAATGTTCTCTTTTTAAACAAATACTCCTAGTCATTAAGAAGTGACACAATGATAAGAAAAAAATCAGGAAAAAGTTATTTTCAGGGTTCAGAGGTGAGTGTGAAGAGAACAGTACAAAATATTTTTTATAGAACCTCAAACACAAATATTCATAGAAATTTATAATGGCCTCTGGAGATTAGGTTTTACATTAAAACAATAATAAGACATGTTCACATTATACAGGAAAAAAATGTTTAGTAAATTACATTATGGTAGAGCCAACACAATCTATTTCATAAGCCCTCATGTTAGTTGAATAATTTATTGGACATACTCTGGAGCTGAATCACAATATCTACCTAGTTCATGTTTCAGGCAAGATCAATCGTACATCCACTTTCCAGACACAAAATGAAAGGGACTTCATGACCTTCTCTGAATATATTTGAAAAAAATTTTTGCTAATTTTTAAAATTCATGAACAGTAACCTTCTTGAAAAGAGTGGAGGAAATTAGACAAGTTGTAGAGATCATTAGGAAGTTCAGAAAAATAAATTTCTACTAGAGAGCTTATATTCCATTTTAATCTTATAAATAAGAAGTATAGTTTGTGCAGTTGTTCTGGGATAAGTGCTCTGGTAGCCAGCCCATTTAAATATAATTTTGCTACATTAATTACAATCCATGTTGCAGGACGCAAAATTCTGATTTTAATGGATTAATGTGATAAGCATACATATTAGTATATCTATATATTAGATACATAAGTATATACTGTGTATGTGTTTTATCAAGGTTAAATTTAGATCCTAAATTTGACTTTGAAATAGCTGACAAAATCAGAAGACAATAGTACACTACTTGCTACATGGACTATTTGTAATATTTGATAAAATTGCAAATACATTAACACTATAATTTAATAAGTTAATTTCATACTTAAACAGACTCCCAGTTATATATGTCTCACTTCAGACAATACCACATTTTTAGGATGACTCCATCACAGTAATACTTTTACCATTCTTCCTCTATTAAGTGATCTTCTGTACTGCGACAAGGATTGTTTTTGTTGCAAAAAGCAAGCAAACAAACAACCCAAAACTTGACAAAACTCAATGTATTTGTAGTTCCAGCACGCACTTTTCTAGTATGGGAGGAAAAGGACTGAGTAATCTGAAAAGACAGAGCTCTGAAACTATCACAAAATTCCTGTCAAACATTTTGGGTATTTTCCTTTTCTGTATGAAATTTTAAAAACAAGCTATTTCTTATCCATAAATTTAACTCAACGGACACTTAACTCACAAACATTATAAGGTAAATAATAGTAATGATAATAATAATGATTATATAATGATGATGGTTATCATCATCAACTAAGGAGGATAAGAAAAAAATCCTTTTCCCATCCAGCCTATCTCTGTGCCGAAGTCCTTTCCCCAAAATGCCACAAACACTCACAGGCAGAAGCATTCACATTCACTGTTAAAGAAGAAAGACTGGACGCTTCCTGAAACACAAGGGAAGACTGAGCAAGGGAAAGCGTAAGTAGTCTTCATTCTGTTTAATATGGTAAATAGTGCTTTCTTAGCATCATAAAACAGAAGTAGGATTTTGTCACACCAAGAAGAAAATGGGTTCAGATCTTCAATCCTTGAAAAAATGTCCCATTTACCTTCTCAATTCTGTGCACAGTAAGATACTTTATGTTTTCGGCATTTTCTAGACTATTGGCATTTAAATGATTATTATTAAGCTTAGTATTGTGAATAACACGGGGGAAATAGTAACATTCAGAAACTAGAGGCAATTGTTGTGGATTTTGTGATAATTGCTCTAGGTTTTTACTTTTAAAAATGAAATATTTAGTTTCTCCTTAGTAATAATACAAGCAAATAAAACAGTTAAAATTTAGTTTGGAAGTAAGTACCTCCTGAGTGCTTTAAATTGAAGCAGGAAACACTTCTCAAGAAAAGCTAAAAAGAGATTCCTATAGATAAGTGGAATACATTTAATTTTTTTTTATTTTTCAATTCTTATGGAGAAAGCATGTATCATTCAGGTAATAGATTTATTATGTTTATAAATAGCTTATAATAATTCTCAACATATATTCTGAAACATTTTTAGTAAAATATATCTACAGAGCTCCTAAAATCAACTGTCTGAAAGCATAAAATACTTGCTATAACCTCAACCTAAGTAACTGCATTTAATAGTTTAAAAAATAATTCAGGAAATAAATTAGCCACCATGAAGGTATTACTGTATCTAATTTAAATTATTTATTTAATGCACCTCTGTTCTAATCTTTTTGTAGTGTAAAAATAAATGATATTCATCAAACCAAACTTTGTTTCCACTTAGGATTTTGAGGAAGCTTTGGATGCCTCATTATCCTTTTGTGATGTTCAGAAATTACATATATTAAATCAAAAGACTTACTTTAATAATAGTTGGGGGCATTTTTGAATTGGGGGACAATTATCCAAAAGAAACAAAAAACAACACAGGAAGACGTATAATTAAAGAGAAATGTTTAGAGCAAATATCTGCAAATACATTTTTTGTTAGTTTTCATATTGAACAACCTGAAATCACAGTGTAGAATGGCTAAAAAAAAAAAAAAAGTAATTGAGAACAAAGAAATAAAATCAATGTATATAACCTATACATGATCAACAACAGCAAATCATATGCTTTGGATTGCATATGTATAGCTGGTTAAATGGGAAATGCAAGAAATAACAGAAAGAAAAATAGTAAGAGATAGAATTTCTTGCTTATAGTAATAAAATAGCCAGATCACAAATCTCCATTGTGCATATAATCAAAATTCTTATTACTGCACCTTCGTCTCTGGCCCCATTCATTCATTTATCTATCTATTCATTCATTCACTCGAGTGACTACTGTGTTTCAGACATTATACCAGGTACCTTTAATCACCTCCAACCATCCCAACGATTTATTTTTCAGTCACTTCACACTGAAATTGCCCTGGTGGAAAAGTTTTTCATATAGTTGTAAACAAAAACATTTGACCCTCTTGATAGGCCAATCTCTCATTGTTCACTCAAAATATAAACTTTTTGAAAAGGCAGAAACATAAGGCCTTCTCAACGCTTCTAAAAACAAGTGTTCAAGCATTTGGTTAATACACCCTGAAAATAGTCTTGTAAAGCTAATAAAAATTAAATGGTTTCAATGGCTTTAGTCAAACAGAATAAATTTCACATGATTAGATGTTATAGAGTTCTAAATGTTTATAAGAAATAAGAGATATTTAATTAAAGTTTCATTTGAAACATAAGCAGGGAACTGATTTTAAAAAATACAGGCAAATGAAAAATATAAAATAAGTTAATCAGTAGCTTGGAGTAGATATGTTACACTGTGGCCTTTATGCATGATTTCAGAGTCCCCTTGACCGTAACCTTCATAATACCAGAGATTTCTTTTTGGGGATTAATTTTTTTAAGTCTGAAAGCCTTTATATATTCTGGACTTTTTAATACCATGTAGGTAAAAACTAAGAAAGGGAAAAGTGATATGCTTTTGTCATTCAGCACCTTTTGAAGAATTATTTGAAGTTAATTAGAAATGTTAAATTGGGATCAGAGCATGATTACAGAAATTGTGTGGGAGATACACTTTGCTCTGAGTAATGCTTTTGATTTTACAAAATACAACTACACATGTAATCTCATTTATTCCTCAAAGAACTATACAACTGACCCATGAAAGCTGATTAGACTTTAGAAATGTGAAAGGCAAACATTAGAAAGGGAACTGGGGCAAAGAAGGCATTTATGAAACATCTAAGTTGGTACTAGCACATTAGATAATTTCTTTCAAGACTTGCATGGAGAATAATCTTGAACTGCTTTAATTTTACCTGCTTTTGAATGTAATCATGATAAATCATGTATAAGGTGTGCCTCTGTCAAGTTAAAATTAACTGACATTTTTATATATGCCTCTAGTAGAAGGAAATTAAACTAATGACTACCATTCCTTATCTGTGTTTTAATGTTTAAAATGATTTGTAAGAGATAATAAACTTTGTGTTTAACTTACTCTCATGGAGTATGTTATATTAATAAAATACATATCTTATTATATTATGGCTAATTTTTTGTTGTTGTTGTGCAAGGTTCTCACATGAGCCTCATTCTCAACCTCCCACTTCAAACATCAAGAAACCTCTTAATATTAACCTCCATTTACCAATCTTTAAAAAACTACCATCAAGTTGCCATAGAATGTAAGACTTTCAATGAGTAAATAGGAACATTTATCTATAGACCTTGATTTCAGTGAATGTCCAGGAATGCCATTTATCAAAAAGCAACATTATTGTCTGACTAAATTAAAAATTTTTAAATGTTTATTTCTGACAGTGACAGAGCACAAAGTGGGGAGGGGCAGAGAAAGAAGGAGAGAGAGAATTCCAAGCAGGCTCTGCACTGTCAGCACAGACCCCGACATGGGGCTCAATCCCACAAACATTGAGACCATGACCCAGGCCAAAACCAAGAGTCGGACACTTAATTGACTGAGTCACCTGGGTGCCCTTAAATTTAAACATTTTTAATGATAAATTAAGCTGCATGATTTAATGATGCACTAAGCTGCATGATATCTAATTAAATTTCATCACAGGTTTAGGTTAAAATGAATACATTTACTCTAAGAGAGGAACATTCCAATTGAGAATTATAGGCAGAAGGGAAAAATGAAATCACCATTTGGTTAATGAGCAATGCCTTTATATTGCTTATAAATGTAATAAGAATTCCATTAAAAGGATTTTTTATTTTACTTAGTGATAAACATAAACCTTCCTTTGATAAGGCAGTCTTATTTTTTTGTCTCTCTTTTTAACTTACATTAAGAAAAACATAAAATTCACTCATTCTGCAAATGTGTACCGAATGAACAAAAACACCTTCACATGCCCAGGTAGCAGCATATAAAATTGTGGCATGTGACATAAAACTGAACTAGATTTTTTTGATAAACGCAAAATCAATTGCATTTTCTTTTGCTTCCCACTATGGCTATGGCATAAAGCTATGGCATGGGTGAGAAATACCATAAGACCATTAAGGCACCTGAACCAAGAATGTTGTTTAGAAGCATACTTATGTTAACACTGTCTGGATAGACTTATTGAGTATTTTAAGTACCGTAACAACACAGAGTTGTTCTTTATAATATCTGCCTGAAAAGAAACACCATTGTCCTTGAAAAAAATATACAATCTACTCATTGAAAAATATTTATCAGCCATGAGTGAGCCTTTGTAAGAGTGGAGAAAATATCATTATTTATATAGGCAAGACATTTTTTGTCTGATGATAACCTTTATTTAGTGTTCTGCTATTGTAGAACCTGGAAGCCAGCCCTAGAATAGAAGGCACTGCTGCTCTGTCACGTTTTATCCCTATTTCATATATATTACCTTCATGTATTAAGCTGTACCTGGAAGGTTTATACATCTTGGCTCTAGTAGCCATGTATCAGAAAAACAAAACTGGAATTTCAAATTCCAATTTCCTATGTGAGTTTTCAAATCACTTTTTCATTAAAAAGAAATACTAGGTTACACAGTGCTTTCCGATATCCACTCAGAATTTGAGAGTTGTTTTTCCACTATGCCCATCAGAACTGTGGGACTGAATTAACATGGCATTCATAGACATGCTTCTTTGAGAACACAGTCCACGTGTGTTCAGTGAGTTAATATAACAATAGTATTCCTTTACTCCTCCATTCAGGGAGTACCTGTGCCTTGCTCTGGATCTCTCAGCAGGCAAAGTGAGAAACTTACTTGGCTTTGAATGTGCTCTTTTAGATGTGGGCCCCTCTGTGACAGAATCAGGAGGTCGACTAGCTAACTGCAATGCAGTTGAGTTGTTCCTGTTAGTGTTTTGGGACTCAACATTTGTGACGGCTTCATTCTGTGGTTCGGTACTTGGCTTTGTGCCAGTCTTTCTTTTCTGCTTCTGGGACACAGAAGTGCTTGAAGTCCAGGTAGGAGGCAAAGCAGAGGTAGTGGTAGAGGAGTCCTGACTTGAACAAGTTTCCGAAGATTGTATCACATTGTCATTGGCAACTTTACAACACTGGGCATTCTCTTCATGTCCCACAGCTTGTTTGGACATGGACTGGGGCAGCGTTACACTACAGCCTTGGATTTGAGCCCCATTAGTTTGAGAGTAGACATTGCTGACCTTGGTGACCTTGTGTTGCCCGTTATTGTTGCAAACCTTATACCGGATCATTAGGATGATGATGAAAACCAGCACAGATGCTACAATTATTCCACCAATAATAATAATCATGGTGCCTCCCAAAAACTGGGACTGCATGAAGTGGCATCGCACATAATCTTGTTCCGTAGTAAACTGGATGCAACCCACGACTCTCGTGGCAGTGAGCGAAGTGATGCCATCATCATATATTGCCAAGACACACAGGTCATACATAGTTCCAGCAGCCAGGTTATTGACAAGAAAAGTTTTGCTCGTGGGAGGTATCATTCTGAGGGACAATGGAATTTGCATTAATATAAGAAACAAAACATATAAACACACAGGTGTTATGACTTCAGTTCTGTTTCATTTCAGGATTCATTAAGATAAGCATACTTATAACAGATATGAAATATGGGGAAATGATCTAATCTTACATTTACCTAGTTAAAATGATTAAGACTCATTGTTGGATTCTGCATTATATTAATGGTGCCTGTGCCATGCCTTGACAAGCTTACTAATTACATTGCTTGGCAAAGCAGAACTCCTAATAAAAGCCACTGCTAAAAAATCATTTATGACAAATTGCTTTTGAAAGGTGTGACTGTGACATTATCTGACTACTAAACAAATCCATTTAGCACTTACAACACCTCTGTGACTAAAAGCCAATTTGAAGGAAGGGAAAACACTGACAATCACATTAGAAACCAGAATGGAAATGCATTTCAGAGTATTTATTTTCCAAATCAGTTATAAGCTGCTATGGAATGGTATCCAGTAAATCTATCTTTAATAACTAAGATAATTACTAAGATTAAAATACTTCATTTACACATTTCAGCCCTCTTCTTTTGTCTTCAACACTTGGTTCCCAGTATGTTTTTATCTATAAATGAGGTTGATGAAAATGCATGAGTAATATTATCCTAAAAACATGAACAGGGCAATGCTGTTGACCAGAGTATAAATCCTTTGTCCTGTCCATTGTGGGCTGATGAAATTACCTTCAGAACACAGTTTCTAAAGTTTGATAAACATTACAGACATCTCTAAATTCATTATATCACAAACTCTTCTGTGGATGCTTTTTTTTTCCCCACATTTTTTTTTAGTAGCAACCAGATATGACCTAAACTGAGATTTCATTTAGAAAAAAAAAATGCTTGAAACTATATGTTTTCTCTGAAAAAACTTTTTAGAAAATTTTAAACCTTGGTAATAGTAATCTGTTATACAACCTAGACAATGTGTTCTAATGAACCAGGTGACTTTTAGGCCAGAGTATTTATTTCTGATTAAAATCACTATTATTTAGTAAGTGCATGATAAATACCAGGCATTACTAAGCATGTTATATATATCATAATTTTATTCTTTTTTTTCTTGAACACCATAATTTTATTCTTACAACGATTGTATGAGGTAGGCATCATTACTATTTTATTCATGACAAGCTTTGCAGTCATGAAATTCAAGCAACTTTCTGAAGGTCATATAGAATTTACTTGTCATGGTAGGATTAAAATATTAGAATTTGGAAACTAGAAACTGACATATTGCATATATCATCTATATATATGCAATAGATAGATACATAGATATATAGAGATAGATAGATAGATAGATAGATAGAGGCAAGTTAATATATATATTAGCTACAGGAAGGTGAGGGACAGAGATGTACACTCTTCTTTGACAAAGGGATACATAATGGATAGCCTAGGTAAAGAGCTGCGTATGAGAAGGACAAACTACTTTATGCATGCATCATAGTCTACATGACCATACATTTAGTGATGAGAAGGATTTTAGAAACCATTTACTTTAATCTCTTGCTTTTAAAGATGGGGAAATTAAAACTCAGCCATGTAGAACTTTGCTTAGAATTGATCATATGGCTAGCTGGGCCAGTGTTGTTTTTTTCTACCAGTCCATGCTCATTTAAAAAAAAAAAAGTTCTCTCATTTCCATACATGAATGAAAATCAAATTATCTTCAAGAGTTCATCTGAGTATGTAAGAATTGAGCTGATCTCATTTCAGAAAAGGTTGAAGATATACACACACACACACACACACACACATATATATAGGTATATTTCAAAACCATGATTTTGCATCGTGTCCTAGGAGTAATAATAGTCTATCATGAGTGAAATTTATGAAGAGGTAAAAATGTATATTTCCAACTGAAAACTGGACAAGATGTGACTATAAATCAATGAGGCTGAACTTTAGAAAAACATACCAGAAAGCCTATAGTCAGATGCAAATTCTCTATCAAAGTTGTTATGAGGAGATTACATACTTAACTCTAGTGACACTTTCACTGCTCAAAATATTGATAAACTCTCTTTGGAACTGTCTTAAGAACCAGTGTACATGAAACAATACACATGCACATTATTCAATCACCCAAAAAAATCAGTCTCATTATTTTATAGTTACATCCTATTTTTGACCAAAAATGGCAATACCCATCTTGATCACCCACCTTATTCATAAGACTTGGCTCCAAATGGCTTTTGCTTGTTTCCAAAATTCAAATTCACCCTCAAAAGACGAAGATTTGCCACCACTGAGGATATTCAAAATAGTATGACGAAGGTTCTAAAGATAATTCCAAAAGTGCTTTGAGCAATGCCAGCATCATTGGGGTAATGGTATAGCCTCCCAACGTGACTTCCTTGAAGGAAAGAACACTCATGTGGATGTGTAAGTTCTGGTATGTTTTTGAATTTGTAAAATAAATCAGTCTTGTTCTCTCTCTGATAGTCACATCTCTTAGATGAGGGGAAAGAAAGTAAGTAAGCATCATATTAAATATAAATTTGAACTCTCTAAAAATAACACCATTCAAAATATTGCCCCACAGCTGATCACCTTTCACAAACCTTAGATTACACACTTTAAACAACGGAGTGCTGTAATCACAACACAGGGTAGCACTGCCAATTAAAAAAACAAATCAGTGGCACATTAACAAGCCCTACATTGAGTGCATGGTAAGTACAAAAATCTGGTTAATTTTTCTTACCTGTAAACAAGGGTGTCATCATAAGTACCATTATACTGGATTTGGAACATACGTATTCCAGGAATATTTCTTTGAAAATTAAACTTAAGTAGTGCCGTGGACGATGTCGCTTCTGCTACTACAATTTTATCTTGACTCATTTTAGGATCACCATTACTACTGCTTGCATTAGAACCTGACTTCGTAGAAGTTGAGATATCTGAAGAACCAGGATCAGGCTCGTGGATATGGTTTGTACTGTTGAGTAAGTGAGGGAGCTTAATTATATGAAGATCCACTGTTTGTGTTGCTTCCCCAGCAGGATTGGAAGCAATGCAGGTAAAAGCACCTGTATCCTTCACAGTCGTGATGAGAATATCAAGTGTTCCGTTATCATACACCAGAGATCTTGTTGCATTTGAAATAAGCTTCCCTTCAGGAGAAATCCAGTGAATTGCAGGTTCAGGGTCGCCCCTGGCTTTGCACCTCAGGGTTGCCCTTTGACCTTCCAGCACTCTCATCTCATGCGTATGACGAGTAATGAGAGGAGGTTCACATAAAAACTCTTCCTCAGGAATTGACCAAAAATAGCGGCCAGTTAAGAGTGCTGGAGAAGCACAAGTCTCTAGGTCATCTTCTCTGGACAGACGTCTCAACCACAACAATTCACAATTGCAGTGCAAAGGGTTTCCACCGAAACTTAATGCAAAAGTTGATGGGCTGATTATTCCTGAGGTTGCTAGTACCTGAGCTCGCTGAAAGAGAGGATCAGGTGGTAGCTTCTGCAATTTATTTGATGTTACATCAAGCCGAGTCATCTTGTGCAAGTGGGAGAAAGTCCCTTTGGGAATATTATCAATCATATTATGATCCAAACTAAGGGTGTGCAAGCTAACCATCTTTTCAACTGCATCCCAAGGAATCGTTTCTAAATTATTGTAGGACAGGTCCAGCTCCTCAAGGGCAAAGACATCATCAAATGCTGTAGAAGAGATTAAAGTCAGCTGATTGTTGTTCAGTATCAAATGATGGAGATTGGAAAGCCCACTGAACATATCGTTTGTAATTTTAGTCAATCTGTTGCTATTCAAATGCAATGCCCTCAAATTTCGCAAGTCAGCAAAAGCATGAGGTGTGATAAAACTTATTGTATTCCTGGATAGAGTCAGGTCCACCAAGCTGGTCATATTGGCAAAATCTTTCCTTTTAATATTTGTAACAAAATTGTCTGCCAACCGCAGCTCCACAGTTCTTCTGTCGATGTTTGGTGGAACAAATAAAAGCCCTTTCTTGGCACAAAGGGTTGCGAGATTAGGAGACAAAATCTGACAGACACAACGCTTTGGACAGATCTGAGCTCTCACTGCTATGCCAATGAAAAACAGATAAAAAAGAAATTTTTCCATTGTAGATCAGATTTAAGAGCCTGTAAGAAAAGACACAAAATGTAGTGTTAGCATCCAACCATTTCACTAATGTTCACATTCCCACTGGAATAATCCTTTGATGCAAATTGCAGTACAGAAACAATTTACTCATTTGTTTACTTAACAAACAAGTATAAAATATCTACTCTGTATTGCAGGCTACAATTGACACCAGGATAAAAAATATACCATTCATGGCCTTGTGGGATTTAAAATCAAAAGGGAAAACAAAGAAACCAACAGATTATTACAATTCTGTAAATTATGTGCTATTTTTGAAATATGTCCAGGGTGCTCCATGGACGCATAAAAAAAGTAACATTTAGCCAAGATTGGAGGGTAGGAGTCATGAAAGTTCCCCATAACCCTGAAAGAAATCTTGTCAGTTCAAAGATTAAAGATATACTTAACGATTTGCAAGCATTTCAATTTACTGAGTAGAAACAATAATAGACAATATTTGTTATTGCTAACTTTGTGGTGTATTTGAAAGTAATTAATCATTAATAAAATTTTATTCATCTTTACAAACTATCTTGAACATATTACAATTTAACTGCAAATAAAAGCTCTTATTCTAAGAAACAAAAATGCTAAAAATGCACCACAAATGCTCTGAGCTCCTTAAAATTAGAATATTTTATAATATAAAATTGGATTTTTAAAAATTTTTTTTAATGTTTATTATTTTTGAGAGAGAGAGAGACAGAGAGCAAGCAAGGAAGGGGCAGAGAGCGAGAGAGAGACACAGACTCGGAAGCAGGCTCCAGGCTCTGAGCAGTCAGCACAGAGCCCCATGTGGGGCTCGAACTCACAGACCATGAGATCATGACCTGAGCTGTAGTTGGCTGCCCAACCGACTGAGCCACCCAGGCACCCCTAAAATTGGATTTTTACAGATAATTTTTGAAAAGCAGTCATCAAACTTCTTGACAGTGAGTCCCAAAAGGTACTATAATTATAATTCCATTGTTTCTTTTCTTAAAATCTTAATGCATTTATATTTATCCAAATATAATTTTAAAAATCTTGGCATTTTGACTTTCCAATTTGATCTTAAGTATTTGTTCTTGAAATTAATCATCAAAAATTTAAATACTGGGGCCCTGGGTGGTTCAATCAGCTGAAGGTCCTACTCTTGATTTCGGCTCAGGTCATAATCTCTGGGTCATGAAATCGAGCCCCACATTGGGCTGGGCATGGAGCTTGGAGCCTGCTTAAGATTCTCTCTCTCTCTCTCTCTCTCTCTCTCTCTCTCTCTCTCTCTCCCTCTGCCCCTCCCCACCTCATGCTCTCTCTCTTAAAAAAAATTAAAATACTAATACATAAGCAATTAAAAGTTCTCATAAATTATGGGTGCCTGGTTGGCTCAGTTGGTTAAGTCTCCAACTTCAGCTCAGGTCATTATCTCACAGTTAATGAGTTTAAGCTCTGTATCCAACTCTCCGCTCTCAGACACACAGCCTGCTTTGGATCCTCTGGCTCCCTTTCTTGCTGCCCCTCCCCTGTACTCGCTCTCTCTCAAAAATAAACATTAAACAAATAATAAATAAATAAATAAATAAATAAATAAATAAAATTCTCGTAAATTACATGTAGTTTCAAATGTCAATGAAAATGGCTGGAGAAAACCAGTCACAATTTCTAATTAATGAAAATATAAAATATGGACTTCTTCCACAAAGAGTAGACCTAGTTTCCTAAATAAAATATATTCTTATAGATTTGATTTCTTTTATACCTAGTTTATCTCCTATTTAATGTGGTTGTTATGAACAAGCACTGTCAGTCTCAACAAATGAAATGGTCTTACTCTTCTGTTTGTGACAGAATAACTAGTACTAAACTAGCCTTTCCACAAGAAGCAGCAAAAAAAAAATGTACAAAAATATATATAACCATAGTTTTCACACATTGGAAAAAAAAGCAGCACAGTATTGTGATCCTTGGGAAACGTGAACAAAAAATAAATGACCCCTACTGCTTCTCCAGAGACACTTTGTAAAGCATAGCACAGGGAGAGAAAACCAGATGACACATGAACTGAAGAGTATGGACTGGAGTGCAGAGAGTCTCTGGTGGCTTGAATTTATGAGGCAAAATACCAGGAGAAGAGAGTTATCCAAAGAAAGAACTTCAGCTATTATATAGGTAGAAACAGGACAACAGATACTAACCATACTGAAACTCTGGCAGAGAGAGGGGAAAATGGGGAAAAAAAGTGAACAAAAACTCAGTGACCTGTGGAAAAATATTTAGAAGCCAAAAATATTAAGAAGCATATAATCAGAGTATCCGCAGAAGTCTATAAAGTAGATATAAAGGCAAAATTTTTTCACATTTGTGATAAAAGAAACAACACAGAAATCCAAGCTCAAAACAAGGAAAACTATACCAGGACACATTATAAGCAAATTGCAGGTAACCAAAGGAAAAAAAAATCTTAAAAGGAGTCACAGAAATAAGACACATTATAAGAAGATAAACTGAACAAAATGAAAATAATAGCTGACTCCTCACTGATTTCATTTTGGAAATAAAGCAAGATAGGAGACAACAGAAAATATATTTTAAATGTTGCAAGAAAAAAAGAAAGTCCATCAATATGGGTGGGATATATATCCATAAAAGATGAAAGTAAAATAAAAACATTTTGAGAGAAACAAACTGTAAGTTTCATTACCAGAGGAACTGTGCTGTAAGAATATATAAAGGATGTTCTCTTCAGGTTGATGGAAAATTGTATCAGATAGAATCTTGAATCTTTATAAATGGATGGAAAACAACAGAAATTGTATATCTGTGGATAGATATAAAATATTTTTGTTGTGTTTTAACCTGTTTCTAAATAGTGCTTCTGGTATGAATATTAAAAGTTACAAAATAAATGAATAAACATACAAAAAAACCCCACATCATTTGCACCCCAGTAATCAAATAAGCTGGATAAGCTGGACATCATTTTCTTTAATAACATCATAATGCTGAGGATATAAACCTACAGTAACTATATTCCAGAAGGTGATATATTCTTGGATGAAAGGGAAGAGTTCCATAGATGTCCCCTGACTTCCCCCTCTCAAACAGGAAAGTAAGTAAGAGGAACTATCTAGCATAATTTAGGGTAGGGAGAGGCCAGCCTACCTTTTTTTTTTTTTTTTTAATTTTTATTTTCGAGAGAAAGAGACAGAGCGTGACCGGGGCAGGGGCAAAGAGAAAGGGAGACAGAAGATCTGAAGCAGGCTCCACACTGCCAGTGTAAGGCCCGAGGTGGGGCTTGGACCCATGAACCATGAGATCATGACCTGAGCTGAAGCTGGATGCTCAACCCACAGGTACTCTGCCTGCCTGCTTTTTAAAAGTTTAACAAACTTCTTTTTAATGCTTTATTTTTCAAAACAGTTTTAGGTTTACAGCGAAAATGAGAGGGAAGTACAGAGATTTCCTGTATACCAATTGCTCCCACATATGTACAGCCTCCACCATTGTCAACATCCCCCACCTGAGTGGCCATTTGCTACAATCGATGCATCTACTTCCGGCACATCATAATCACCTCTAGAGTTTATGTTAGGGTCCACTCTTGGTGTTGTACATTCTACAGGTTTAGACAAATGACAAATATCCACTATTATGGTATATACAGAGTATTTTCACTATTCTAAAAGTCCTCTGTGCTTTGCCTATTCATCTGTCCCTGGCTCATCCCTGCAACTACTGGTGTGTGTATATATATATACATATATATATATATACATATTTACTATATAGTTATATAGTAAATATATATATTTACTATCACCATAATTCTGCCTTTTCTTGAAAGTCATATAGTTGGAATTATATAGTATGTAGCTTTTTCATATTTACTTCTGTCACTTAATAACATGCCTTAATAATATGTTCCTCCATGTCTTTTCATGGCTTAATAGTTCATTTCCTTTTAGCATTGAATAATAATCTCATTGACTGCATGTCCCAACATTCACATATCCATTCAACTACTAAAGGACATTTGGTTGCTTCCAAGTGTTAGCAATTCTGAACAAAGCTGCTCTCCACATGGGTGTGGACACAAGTTTTTAACTCTTTCGTGTAAATACCGAGGAGTGTGGTTGCTGGACTGTATGGTGAGAACATGTTTAGTTTTGTAAGAAAGTGCTAGACTGGGGGTGCCTGGGTGGCTCAGTCGGTTGAGCGGCCGACTTCGGCTCAGGTCATGATCTCGTGGTCCGTGAGTTCGAGCCCCACATCGGGCTCTGTGCTGATAGCTCAGAGCCTGGAGCCTGTTTCAGATTCTGTGTCTCCCTCTCTCTGACCCTCCCCTGTTCATGCTCTGTCTCTCCCTGTCTCAAAAATAAATAAAATGTTAAGAAAAAAATTTTTTTTAAAAAGAAAGTGCTAGACTGTCTTTCAAAGTGGCTTTGCCATAATTCCCAATAGCGATATGAGACTTTCTGTTGCACCATATTCTTGCCAGCATGTCATGTTGTCAGTGATCCAGATTTTGGTCTTTCTAATAGGTGTGTATTTGCATCTCATTGTTTTCATTTGCATTTCCTTGATGATATATGATGTAGGGTATCTCCACATGTTTTGTTTGCCCTCTGTAGATCTTCTTCATTGACATGTCTGTCAAGGTCTTTGGCTCATTTTTAAATTCTGTCTTGTTTATTATTATTGAGTTTTAAGAATTCTTTGTATATTTTGGGTAACAGTCTTTTCTTAGATGTGTCTTTTGCCAATATTTTTCCCTGTTTCTGGTTTGGCTTTGCATTCTCCTGACATTGTCTTTTCTGGAGCCAAAGTTTTTTTTTTTGTTTGTTTGTTTTTTTTAAATTTTTTTTTTTCAACGTTTATTTTATTTTTGGGACAGAGAGAGACAGAGCATGAACGGGGGAGGGACAGAGAGAGAGGGAGACACAGAATCGGAAACATGGAGCCAAAGTTTTTAATGTTAATAAAATCCAGCTCATCAATTATTTCTTTCATGGCTCATGCCTTCGGTGTTGTATATAAAAAAGCACCACCATACCCAAGGTCATTTAGGTTTTGTCCTATGTTATCTTTTAGGAGTTTTATAGTAGTGCATTATATGCAGTGAAGTTATTTCAGTCTGTCTCTGTTGTAGTATTATCGTAATTCAGTTCACAACAGCTTCATCTGTTTGGAGAGTGTGGTTGAGAATTTTCCTATTCAGGAAGGCAGGGGATCTTGGTTTTGGAGACCCGACTGTTTTACAGATGAATTATCTGATTTCCAAACATATGGAGACCTCAGTCAACTTTACATCTCTGCTTCCAGTTTTGTTTTTTTGGTTTTTTTTTTTTTTTTTTTTTTTTTTTTTTTTTGGTGGCCAATGAGATCTCTTCTATCTTTGACCTCATCCCCAGTTCTTTGCTTGTGGCTGCAATTGAGCTACCCTAGATTCTATGAAGGTAGAGGTTTCCTCTAAAAAGTTTTCTGTATCTCTCCAATGCCGCCTCAGACATTGTGTTGAAAATCTACATACTGTATGGGAAGAAAAGAACTGAGCTCTCCATCCCCTCTTAGTGGTTTTATAGCTGAAAGTCCTGAGTGACTAGTTATTCTTTGTGCTCTTCAACGTCTCAGACATCATTCCTCCAAAGTTGAAAACCTGGGTTGCCTGGAAGATTCATTTCAATTTTCTTTCCCTCCCCCAAACCTCCCCATTTTTTTTCTTATCTGAAAATATAGAGTACCTAGGGAAATTGTCCCAAAGAAACAGAAAGCAGAATGGTAGTTACCAGGGGCGTGGGGTTAGGGAATTGGGGAATGTTATGTAAGGGTACGAACTTGCAACTAATAGATGAATGAGTCCTGGAAACTAGTGCACAGTGTAGTAATTGCAGACAATATTGTATTATAAACATCAAAATTGCTAAGAGACTAGATCTTAAATGTTCCCACCACAAAAAGTGAAATAAGCATGTGACATGATAGGGATGTTAGTTAAGGCTACAATAGCAATCTTATAAACATGTTTTAAACCTCAAAATTATACAATGTTATATGACAATTACACCCCAATTAAAAAAAAAAAAAAGCTATTGGGACCCCTGGGTGGCTCAGTCAGTTAAGCATCCAGCTTCGGCTCAGGTCATGATCTCACAGTCCGTGAGTTCGAGCTCCGCGTCGGGCTCTGGGCTGATAGCTCAGAGCCTGGAGTCTGCTTCAGATTCTGTGTCTTCCTCTCTCTCTGCCCCTCCCCTACTCATGCTCTGTCTCTCTCTGTCTCAAAAATAAGTAAAAACATTAAAAAAAAAGCTATTGAAGTCTTAAATCTCCATCCCTGAATGTGAGTTTAATTGGAAATTGGGTCTTTGCAGATTGTCAAGTTAAGGTGAGGTGAGAAGTATAAAACTTAATCCAATATGGTCCTTATTAACAGGGGAAATCCAGACATAAAGATAGATATACACAAAGGGAAGACAGTGTGAAACACATTGAGAACAGTATCTATAAGCTAAGAAATGACTAAGGGCACCAGAATCTAGGGGAGAGGAATAGAACAGATTCCCTTTCACAGCTTTCAAAAGAAACCAAATATGCCAGACTCCTTGATTTTGGACTTCTGGCTTCCATAAATGTGGGACAATAAATTTCTGTTTAAGCCACCCAGTTTGTGGCACTCTGTTATGACAGTCCTATCAAACTAATTCAAGTCTCAAAAAAACATTTTCTGGAACAGAAGAGTTTCAGAAGTAAGACAATATTTATTGGAAACTTTCAAGTGTATGTGCATTTAGAATAGGTAAAACTAACCTACAGTGATAGAAATCAAATCAGTAGTTGTCTAGTTGGAGGATGGTTGATTGGGAAATAACACAAAGAAATTTTGGGGAGTCATGGAAGTATTCTGTATCTTATTTGAAATAGTGATATATAGGTGTATATATTCACCACAATTCATTGACTATACATTTAATATCCATTCATTTAAAAAAAATAATGTTTATGTATTTTTGAGTGAGTGGGGGAGGGACAGAGGGAGAAAGGAGGACAGGGATCCAAAGCAGGTTCTGTGCTGACAGCAGAGAACCCAATGCTGGGCTCAAACCCATGAACTGTGAGATCATGACCTGAGCCAAAGTCATATGCTTAAAGGACTGAGCCACACAGGCAGCCCTAATATCAGTGCTTTTTATGTCCAGTATACTTCATTATAGTTGATTCAGTTTAAAAAAAAGGGAATTTGGGTTTTTTGTTATGTTTTCAAATATTGGTTCCAGAGGAAGAAGAATTTATAAAGTGACACATTATTGGTAGCTAATCAGAACTTAGTCATATTTTAGAAACATACTTTCTTAGCTCTGCCATATATCTTCAAAGATGGGATACCATTCCAACTCAAATTATGCATCCTGTTTCATAATCTGATTTACTTCCTCAACATATATACGGCCTGATCTGATATGATTTCGCTACCCGTACAGTGATGCAGAAAGTAATACTGAGTTTAGAATAAAATGTGGACCACTTTTTTATTCGATGTTTATTTTTTTGTTTAAATAAGACCTGTAAGTAAAGAGTCATATGAATTGTCATTAATGAGCTTTCCCACGTTATCTTAGAACAGAGTGGAGATTTCAAAATCTGTAAAAGACGGAAGATGTGGGATTGTGTAAGGAAACAGTTTTCACTTCTGACAAGTTCATGTGCCAAGCCTTGATGTATTTATTAAAATTATGTAGTACTACTTGAAGGAATGGAGTGTGAATGGAATAGCAGAGCAGCTGTCATGCTTTGTTGGAATTCCTGATTTAAAAATGTATGAAGATCATCCAACACAATAACCTCAATCTTATCTGGTTAAGTTAAACTCTTTTAGAACATCTGTCTATTGCTTTCTCTAACTGGTTAAACGCAAACCACACAGAACTGGTTTTAATAATAATATTTGAGTGGGGATGTAACTCAGCAAATAGTCATACAGCTGCAGCTCTCTAGATAATATGTACACATCTCTACATTATGTGTTTTTTCAAGTTAATTCTTTTCAGACACAAAGTGACACATTTATAAACAAAGAAGAGTCTATCACATAAAACTGGAAAATGATTTTCTAGTACTGCATCCTTCTTTCAGCCCATGGCTGTTACATCACATATGCTCAAGAGAATCAGTATTTATTTGGCAACTAAAATAGGATATACAAGCGAATTTAGGTTTTACAACCAACTGAGAGCATAATCTATTCTCTGCAGAAACCAATATGGTACCAATTTATATGTTGAGTTAAAGGAAAGCTATTGGGCCCCTCGGGAGCTGCCTTGCCATCATTCAACAGAGCTCTACCAATTCAATTAGTGCCTCTTTGTCCAGGCTAATGCTGGAGATCAGATGCTGATGCCTGTTGATGCTGATGAGTTGCTTTAGGATGTGTCTAAATGGTCACAGTGTTGCAAAGGAGATTTTATAACAGTTTATATGAAACACAGTAGATATTAATTTCTAATATCTAAGGTTTTTTGCTTATTTTTTCCAAGGATTATATATGACATCATAAGTCTATTCTTTCCTAAAATATATACTGAGGATATCGCTATTGAACCTGCTGAATTCAAGACTCAAACCAAGACAACCATAACCTTGAACAATTATCCTCGATCTTCAATTACAAAAGTCACTAGTAAAATTCCTAAATACACTGAAAATTAAACTTTAAAAAAATTCACTCATGCATCTCTTCCCTCATTCTTTTATTAATTTCTTCAGGAAGATTTATTTAGCATCTGCACCACATGCAAGGCACTTTGCTAGAATCTACAAAGTTTACAAGGCTGGGATCTGATCAGGGCAAGCAGTTCACAATTATAATAGAAGGCAGATGGTGAAAAGTTTTAACTCAACATACATTTTGATATTTAAATTTACAGAAATAAGATGGGTCTTTGAGTTAATAGAGCATCCTTAATTTTTGTTATCAATGTGTGTATTGATACATGTATTTTTTATTCAACATGGGACATGTGTCCAGCAACCCATAGTATTTACATTAATGGACTACAGATATGAGCCCAGTTACTAGAATAAACTTAATTACCTAAAAAAAAGTAATAGTTACCATTCACTGAACACAGGTAAACATGAAAGAAGTAGTGGTCTCTTTTATAGATGAGGAATGAGATTGAGATACTGATAACTAAACCAGTTTACTAAATGGAATATTTAGCATGCTCTATCTAAGCAGTAGATATGTAACTATTTCAGTACCTCTTTGTTTTGTTTTTTTAAAAATGAAGGTAAAAGCTACATGGAGAGATGTTTTATTTCTTTTATAAAATGTTTTTAATATTAATTTTGTTAGCTTATATTAGGAAGCTAAGACTGATTTTTTGTGCAATCATATCAAATCCTATTTAAGCTTTGCACAACTTCATAAAAGTGGTTATTTTTTCTCATTTTATATGATGACATAAAATTTAAGAAATCTTAAGGAATCCCCTCAAGGCTATACAAAAAGAAAACAAAAAAGGTAGGTTTAAGATCGAGATCTATTTCCAAAAATTCATGCCTTTCCCAGGATAAGAAGATGCTTTATATATATTATTTACGTGTGTTTTTCTGACTATTAGGTGATTTTCAGACATAAAGATCGCTGATTCTGACAACAATGACTCCTTAAATTCATAAAGTGATTTACTCATTTATGATCCTGATCTCTGTTTGTAATCAAATTACACTTAAAGGGTGCTGGCAGGTTACCCTCATGGAGATTTAAGGGCACCTTCACAGAGACTTCATGACAACCCAAATGGTACACTTAACCACCATCACTCATCTCTGTTTTGGTATGTCAAGGCATGACTGAAGCTATCCAAACACTTAAATAGGTAATACTAGGGGCGCCTGGGTGGCGCAGTCGGTTAAGCGTCCGACTTCAGCCAGGTCACCATCTCGCGGTCCGTGAGTTCGAGCCCCGCGTCAGGCTCTGGGCTGATGGCTCGGAGCCTGGAGCCTGTTTCCGATTCTGTGTCTCCCTCTCTCTCTGCCCCTCCCCCGTTCATGCTCTGTCTCTCTCTGTCCCAAAAATAAATAAAAAACGTTGAAAAAAAAATAGATAATACTAATTATTCTCTTAAGAACAGAAATTCTACCTAATAGAAAGGAGAATGATTTCTGTGTATAAAGAGGTCTCAGTATTTTCCCACTGATACGGACTGACCTATCCCTTTTCTTGCCCACTGCAGACACTCCATAATGTCCTTGAAGGTCCATGGATTAGGAGAGTAAATACTACTGGTAACTCTGAAGGAGAATGCATTCTCTCTTGCAGAAAATAGCTTGGGGAGAGGAAGCAGCCTAAAATGGCCCAGCGCGGAGAGGCTGTGAAGATTCCCAATGGTGAGAACAGCGGTAGTTGGAAGTCGGGTCAGTGGCAAGCGGTTTGCTAAAATGAACTTCTGTTGATTGTAAGCACTCCTTACGGATGTTCAGATACAAGTGAGAAATATGTGGGAAGTGGGAGGGGTGATGCGTGTATAAAGTGTAAGATAATTTATATTTAGAACTCCAACTAATTAAGACAGTAGTGCCTCTAAGGAATAGGTATATTTATCTGGGGAGTAGATGGTTATCTCTTTAGCAAAATAATTTGATGATACATTTTGTATGTGAATGGTGGGTGGCCCGAGGCATGGATTTTAGAGGGGCAATGAAACAAGCTAGCTAAACTTCAGTATGATAAATTAAATAAAAGTTCACTGTGTGGAGGAGAGAGGAGGGAGCACTGACGGCAGTACACAGAGGGAGAAGATTCTGTGTAAAACAGTATACGCCTGATCCTTCACAAAGACAGTCACAGTAAGGAAACTCTGAGATACAGAGTATCATGTTTGCCAAGATATTACACTGTTGCTTCCCATCAGCTTCAAACCTGAAGTGTGTACCCCCCACCCCTTCCTACCCCATATCAAGCCTTGTGCAAAACATCAGGGTAAAAAGAGCTTGCATTCCATGTCTGGGTTGGTACTGAATGATGAGGAAACTGAATCTTAGTGAAAGTCTGAAGGCATTATTAGTCATCTAAGACTCCAACCTGGATTTCATACACCGGTTTCTCTTTCTATTGCGTCTCATTGCAGGATAGTCAGGTTTCAATGGACGCAGGAGGAAAAGGAAGGTCCGGGATATGGAACATTACCACAAATGTGAAATGCAATGAAATCAGTATCCTGTCATGGCAGAATAGCAGATAACCCCTGTTTTCTTCCAATTTCCAAGAATATAGCAGCTCCCACCTCAGAATTCACTGTGATTTTATGACAACTTGAAAGGACATAAAAGGGGTTATAACACAAATTTAAATGCCATTAATCAGGGTTTCAAATCTAGTAAACGATTTACCCTTTATCTTCAGAATTCTGAGAGGTGAATCTCTGAGCCTTTGAGATGTCATGCTATCCATTATGTTTCTGTCTCCTAATGGTGTTTAACATTTCATGTAATGAGCCTCTGTGGTTATATTGGTTCTACTGTGCTGTTGCCATAGCAATTAAAGAGGCCCTGTTGTGGAGCAATGCAGACGGGATGCTCAGCACAGAGATGTTCAGGCATCCAGAAATCTGGATAATTCCTCAGAAAAAAAAAAAATGTGGTTTACATTTTCCTTATTATTATTTTGGGTCTTGAGGCAGCCAAGTTGTCACCAATGGAAACTCTAATTGAAAATCTAAAAAAAAAAAAAATTAGAGCATAAAGAAACATATACACAACATACACAGAGGAAGTAGTGAATTTATTGAGGGTTTAAATACTAAATATGTGTGCGGGTGGAAAGTTCCGGCAGTACTCCTACAGAAATGTTTTGACAAACTAACACCATATGGACGCTTTTATATCACTGAAAGCAATGTGGTGTTCTTTCTCTCTCTCTGTGTCTCCTCTCCCTCTGTCTCTCCCTCTCCCTTTCTTTTTCCCTCTTCCTTTCTCCTTCCTTTCCATTTCCCTACCATTTCCCTCCCGTCTCTCTCAAACACACCCACTCAGTCTTATTAGATTCTCCTATTTTTTGTATTAACATTGTTTTGCTTTTTACAACATAATGATCATTTCAATTTGACATTATGCATATTTCAAAAAGTAAAATAATATTACTACATAAAAAGCTCATACTCAATTATATAAAAAATTATAAATTTAAGAGACAGCTGAATGAAGGATATAGACAGATGATTCTTTGAAGCCTGAACCACTCTCTTTCTGTACTGAACTGCCAACATATCCACTCCATTTTGATTTCTTTTTTTTTTCCATTTTTATTTCTAATACTCTCAAAATTAACATGTCTACAACTGAACTCCTAACTTTCTCTCTCAAATATGCCTTACTCCTTCTATAGTACTTCTATGTAATTATTTAAATCCTGGTTCCTTTCAAAGACCATACTCAGCCATTGGAATTATTCATTACTTCTCTCTTTTTGTTCTATAGCATTCCAGTTCATTAATGACCCTGTACACTATACAGGAAGAATATACATGATGGGATCATATCTACTGCTATGACTTTTCATTGTCTTTCACTTGGAATTTAACAACAGTCTCCGCATCAGCCATTATCCCCCTTTATTCTATTTTCCACAAATGAGTCAGAGTGATCTTGTTAAAACTTAAACCATATCAAAAACTTTCTACTGGTATTTCATCTCACTTGAAGAAATGTCCAGGTCCTTACAATTGGCCATAAATTTCTGCTTCTCTGATTTCAGTACTACCGTGGCCCTGATTTGCTTCACTCTTGTCACATTGGTCACTTTGCTATTTCTCAAACACATGGGGCAAACTGTTACTAAAGACTTTGTATCCCCCGCCCTTCTTTTCTTTTTTGGATCTCCACCCATCTGTATGCATATGTCTAATTTAACCCCTCAATTCTTTCCAGTCTTTAGTTAAATGTCACTTCAGTGGCGTCTGCCCACTCGCATTTAAATTGTAATCTTCACTTTCCAATCCCCATTTTATTTTTCTCCATAACCATTGCTATCATCTCACCTTCTATATATTTTGTTTATCTTTGCTTATTTTTTGACCCCATCAAGTAAAATAAAGGTTTATGAGGATAGGGATTTCTCTCTTTTGTCCATCACTGTATCCTGACCGCCTAGAGGAAGGAAAGGCACATGGTAGTCTCTAAGTAAGTATTAGAAAAAGGAGTGAAGATGGAAATCCAACTACTTAGCAAGGGTCTGAGACAGTATCCAAGGTTTTTAATAATTAAAATGTGAATAAAAATACCATCTTTGTAAATAGTTTTAATTAGTTTTAATTTTTATAAATAGTTTTCATTAGTTTAATTTAATTAAGTTTTAAAATTATAATATCAGTGCTGGTAACAATACAATGAAATGATATTCTTACACATTGTTAGAGGCAGGAGACATTGAATTTTATGCTCTCTAACATTAAAGAAGGTCATGGAGGCTGGAGAAAAGGATAAAGTATAGAATGAGGGAATGAAAGAAAAAAAGGCAAGGGAAGCAAACCATAAGAGACTCTTAACTATAGAGAACCAACTGAGGGTTGATGGACATAGGTGGGCAGGGGATGGGCTAAATGGGTGATGGGTGTTAAGGAAGGAGGGCACATGTTATGATTAGCACCGGGTGATGTATAGAAGTACTGAATCACTAAATTCTACTCCTGAAACCAATATTAACCTATGTGCTAAGTAACTAGAATTTAAATAAAAACTTGAAACAAACAAAACAAAACAAAACGAAAAAGAGAAAGTCCCTATATCGGCAGGCTCTTGACAAGGGAGAGGACTGATAAGACTGATTAACTTAATTGCCTTGGGTTGTAAAAGAAGTGACAGATTAGGAGAATTATAGGATATTTTGTTGTATCTTGGGCAGTGCAATTTCTTCTTATACCCTTTAAGAATATCTTAAGTAAAATTTGCATGATCTGTAAATGCCTCTGGATTCGGGGTTTGTGTTAACTTTAAATGCAGCACTGTGCTAGCCTGTATCTGAAGGTAGGTGTAAAACAAAATGACCAACTCATGATAACTACTCCATGAGTGAAAGCAGCAGCAAAGCAGGTATTTAGTGAAAAACAAAACAAAATGAAACAGAATAACAATCATATATATGTATTCATGTACCTCCCAGGCTATATGCATATCTGTATGCGTGCATACGTTATGTGTGTGTGTGTGTGTGTAAGTACTAGTTGCCTTTTCAATACCCATTCTTCTCTTCCTTAGGAACAGAAACTCAGTTTTTCCCTGCTGTATTGCTTCCCAGAAGGAAGAGTTTATTTTCTAGCTTCATTTTCAGAGAGATATAATCAATCATGTGAGTCATTTTCTTCCAATGAGGTGTAAGTGAAAATGATGACAAGAAGTTCAGAGACAGGTGCTTAAAGGGAGATGACCAAGATGGGAATTATTCTGCCTCTCCTTATGTCCATCTACCTTCTTCTCAACTATAATTTGGAGAAGATGTCTGTAACTCTAGCAGCCAACTTGAACACTGAGGTGACCTTGAAGATGGGTGTCATGAGTCAAGATGACGGAGGAGGCATTCCTGATTATAATGGAGTTGCTCTATCAGCCCTGGATTACCTTCCAGTATATTTAAACTATTGTTCTGAAAAGTCTCTGCTACTCATGGCCAAACTAAAATCAACTGGTTCCAGTATGATTTTAAAAGTATTAAAGCACCAAATGTGAATGCAATAAAAAGGACTAGAACGAAACGTATCATGCATTCAACTGTATGTCTACAGACATTTCAAATATTTTTAAAACATCATATATAGTGAGCATGTATTTTCTGTAAAAAAACGTTAAAACTAACTTGGATTCTTTTAATGCTGATTCATATGTATTAGCAATGAGTCATATGACTATAAAATTGTCTATTAATTGCAAGATTTTTGACAGATTTTTGTCTATGCTATAACAAAGTCCACAAAATTGCTAAAAACAAGTATTTTATGATGACCAAAGTGAGTGAACACATTTTACATATATCTCAGTAGTCAATCCCTGGGGCATTTTTTTCTCCTTTTTTTTAATGCTTATTTATTTATTTTGAGAGAGAGAGAGAGAGAGAGAGAGAGTGTGTGTGTGTGTGTGTGCGCGTGTGAGCAGGGGAGAGGCACTAAGGCAGACGGAGAAAAGCCCAAGCAGGCTCTGTGCTGTCAGCATGAAGCCCAATGCAGGCTCCATCCCACAAACCAGTGAGATCATTACTTGAGTCAAAATCAAGAGTTGAACGCTCAACTGACTGAGCCACCCAGCCACCTCAAGGGCATTTCTTGATAGTAAGTTAGAAAAGTTAATTAATTTTTTCAAGCTAACCAATGAAAATTTTATAAAATCAGGCATTGGGTCAACTATAAATATTCTCTGATTATGTGAATGAAATGTAAAAATATTTCTGACTTGGTCATTGATTAAATGTGTAGGTAAGTGCAAGTGTTGGCTTGATTCCTCAACTTTGGCTTGGGTGGGTCAGGTTACATTGATTATAATATGGAGTGTCTACAGGAAAGAAAATCAGTTTGGAGCATATATAGGGAAGAAAAGAAGCTTGAATGTGATGAAATATAATGACTTTGGTTTGACATAATCTATTTTTTGAAGATATGTGTCAATTTAAGTCCAGGTTGGATAAACTTTGAAGTAAAGAAGATACTGGTGTTAAAATCTGGGGTGCCTAGATGGCTCAGTCAGTTAAGCACCTATTTGACTCTTCATTTCAGTTGAGGTCATGATCTCATAGTTTGTGAGTTCAAACCCTGTGTGGGACTCTGTGTTGACAGTATAGAGCCTACCTGGAATTCTCTCTCCCCTCTTCTCTCTGTTCCTCCCCCAGTGGTGCTCATTCTCTCTCTCAAAATAAATTAAAAAAAATTAAAATCTATAAGCATGCAATCCCTCAAGGACATGATGGATATTGCTGGTTTGCAGACAATGGAAATGCATTATTTAAAATTTCTTGATAGCACTCTATTGTCTACATTTAAGGACATTTTTCATTGTTATTTATTTACAAAATAATAATTAAAAAATTTTTAACATTTATTTATTTTTGAGACAGAGAGAGGCAGAGCATGAACGGTGGAAGGTAAAAGAGAGAGGGAGACACAGAATCCAAAACAGGCTCCAGGCTCTGAGCTGTCAGCACAGAGCCCGACGTGGGGCTCGAACTCACGGAGTGTGAGATGATGACCTGAGCCGAAGTCGGATGCTCAACCGACTGAGCCACCCAGACTCCCCAATAATAATTATTTTTTGATATATGATTATTTTTTTAAGTGTCACCCTTCAAAGCTCATGACAAACATTTTTAAATAAGGTGATTCTAATATCTAGTACTTGCCTTTAGGATTTTGAAAACAGAGCTAGCTAGGCATCAAGTAGTATTTTTATAATGCAGCTCCTCCTCATTTTTTCTAGTTTTTAAGAGCCACTGATCTACAGCTGAGAATTCAGGCCGAAATATTTTTCAGATATGATTCGAGCTTTCCAAACCTTAAAAACTAGGCATAATAGAGACACATAGATAACCAACAGACACATGAAAAGATGCTCAATATCACTCATCATCAGGGAAATGAAAATCAAAACCACAGTAAGATATCATCATACCTGTCAGAATGGCAAGAATTAGTAAGGCAAGAAATAACAATTGTTGTTGAGGATATGGAGAAAAAAGAATCCTCATAAACTTTGGTAGGAATGTAAATTGGTGCAGCCACTATGGAAAACAGCATGGAGTTCCTTCAAAAAATTAAAAACAGAATTGCCATATGATCCAGTAGTTTCAGTATTGTGTATTTACCCAAAGAAAATGAAAACACTAATTTAAATATATATGTATGTATATGTATATATATATATATATATATACACACACACACACACACACACATATATATGTATACACACACACACATATATATATGTATATACACACCTATGCTTATTGCAGCATTATTTATGATAGCCAAGATATGGAAGCAACTCGAATGTCCCTTTATAGATGAATGAATAAAGAAGATGTGGTATACAGAGAGAATGGAATATTATTCAGCCACAAAAAAGTCAAGATGGTGCCATCTGTGACAGCATGGATGGACTTGGAGGGTACTATGCTAAGTGAAATAAATTAGATAGAGAAAGAGAAATACCATACAATTTCACTTACATGTGGAATGTGAAAAAAAAATGAACACAAACAAACAAACATAAAGCAGAATCAGATCTATAAATACTGAGATAAAACGGATGGTTGCCAGAGGGGAGGAGAGTGGGGGATGGGCAAATGGGTGAAGGGGAATGGGAGATACAGGCTCCCAGTCACGAAATGAATAAGGCACAGGAATGAAGGTACAGTAGGAAATGTCATCAATGGTATTGTAATAACATTGCATGGTGAGAGATGGTAGCTACACTTGTGTTGAGCATGGCATAAGGTAACAACTTGTTGAATCACTATCTTGTGCACCTGAAACTGATATAACATTGTGTGTCAATGATACTGAAATTTTAAAAAGAAATCTAGGCATAATATTTGTTATATCCATTAAAGCATAAATATATCCTGATAATCTAGTGTTCAAGTAAATTGTAATATGCTTCATGTTTGAATGCAATACAGTCATGAAAAATCTTTATGATGGTTAAAAATAACACAAAAATACATATTACAATGTATGGTAGGCAAAATTCTAAGATGTTATCATTATTCCCATTTCCTGGTGTAAACATACTCCCTTTGAGTGCAGCAAAAACTTGCAACTTGTTTTTAACCCATGGAATATGGCAAAAGTAAAGAAATGTTGCATATGTAATTAAGATGCATAATTATTTGACTTTTGAGTTAATAAACTGGGGCATGACCTATCAGGTGAGTATTTTTTAAAAAAGATCCAAGGGCACCTGGGTGGCTTAGTCAGTTAAGCCTCCAACTCTTGATTTCAGCTCAGGTCATGATCCCACAGTTCGTGAGTTCTAGCCCTGTATTGGGCTCTGGTCTGGTGGCATGAGGCCTGCTTGGAATTCTCTTTCTGTCTCTCTCTCTGCCCCTCCCCTGCTCATGTCCTCTCCATCTCTGTCTCTGTCTCTGTCTCTCCTCTCAAAATAAATACATAAACTTAAAATAAATAAATAAATAAATAAATAAATAATCAATCAATCCAAGCTTTCCTCTAAGTTAGATACTCAAAGCAGCAGACTTTCTCTCTTCATTGCTGGCTCGGAAAAGTAAACTTTCAGGATTCTATAGCAGTGAGGAAATGTAATTTTTTGTTTTAATGGTTTTCAATGTTTATTTATTTTTGAGAGACAGAGAGAGACAGAGTGCGAGCAGAAGAGGGGCAAAGAGAAAGGAAGACACAGAATCCAAGGCAGGCTCCAGGCTCTGAGCTGTCAGCACAGAGCCTGACGTGGGACTCAATCCCACCAACCGCGATATCGTGGCACAAGCTGAAATTGGTTATTTAACTGACTGAGCCTCCCAGGCGCCCCAGTGAGGAAATGTATTCTACCAACACCTTGAGGAAGTTGGGAAATGGTTCTTCTCTAGTTCAATCTCCCGATGAAAATTCAACATAGCCAACAATTTAATTGTACTTTTATGAGACCTTGAGAAGAAGAATCAGCTAAGATATGCCCAGACTAATCCATGAAACTGTCAGGTCATAAATGTTATTGTTTTAAGCATGACATTTATTATAATACCACAGCAATAGAAAATTAATCCAAAATATCTACAACAAAAAGTGAGATGTAAAATTGGATGTGCACTATGATCACAAAAACTAAGCTAAAACAAAATGCTTGATAGAATTCTTATTCCTATAATGTGAGGCTAAGTAATAGGGTTCCTTTCATTAAGTATAACTAAAAAAGCTGACTGAAATGCTAATGAAATACTTTTTTAAAAACCCCATAATGTTAACAAGGCAGTGAAGCATACTAGATTAAATTTTAGGAAACATAAAATCCCATAGAAATAAACCTACAACTCAAAAACAAGTCTGTCCTACCCAAGAGATACAGGAGTGGTGATGCATAGGGGCATTTGTACCCCAATGTTTATAGCAGCACTTTCAACAATAGCCAAATTATGGAAAGAGCCCAAATGTTCATCAACTGATGAATGGATAAAGAAGTTGTGGTTTATATATACAATGGAATACTACTTGGCAATGAGAAAGAATGAAATATGGCCTTTTGTAGCAACGTGGATGGAACTGGAGAGTGTTATGCTAAGTGAAATAAGTCATACAGAGAAAGACAGATACCATATGTGTTCACTCTTATGTGGATCCACTCTTATGTGGATCCTTAGAAACTTAACAGAAGACCATGTGGGAGGGGAAGGGGAAAAAAAAAGTTACAGAGAGGGAAGGAGGCAAACCATAAGAGACTCTTAAAAACTGTTAAAAACTGAGAACAAACTGAAGGTTGATGGGGGGTGGAGGGAGGGGAGGGTGGGTGATGGGTATTGAGGAGGGCACCTTTTGGGATGAGCACTGGGTGTTGTATGGAAACCAATTTGACAATAAATTTCATATATTAAAAAAAATTAAAAAATTAAAAAATTAAAAAAAATTAAAAAAACAAAAAACAAAAAACAAAAAAAAAACTGAGAATAAACTGGGGGGTGGGAGGGCGGGGAGGGTGGGTGATGGGCACTGAGGAGGGCACCTGTTGGGATGAGCACTGGGTATTGTATGGAAACCAATTTGATAATAAATTTCATATTAAAAAAAATAAAGATGGTTGGAAAGAGCTTTTGAAAATAGAAAGAAAAAACAATTCTGTCCTGAGAGCTTTTTCTGATCATGAAAATAGAGACTTCCCAATAGAACACGCTCAGAATATATGCAGAAAAATGTTTTCACTCATGTTATTTGTAATAACCCCAAATTGGAAACAACTCATTTGGCCATCCATAGTAAAGCAGAAATATAATTTGGAGTATATTTAAACAAAGGAATACTATAAAACAATGACAATGAATAATTACTGCTACAAGTAGCAACATATTATTTACAAACATGATGTTGACAAAAAAAGAAAGACGTGATAAATACAATGGACTCTTTATATAAATTTGAAAAGCCAGGGACATATTCAAAAAGTGATACAACCACAAAGAAAGGCAAGTAAGTGATTAATATAAAAGTCTGGATTATGGTTATTTGTGAGGCATGGAGGGGATATGGTATCCATGTGACATATAAGGTATCTGGGGGTGCTGGCATGATCAATTTCTTCACTGAGAAGCAGTCCCTATGGACATTCATTTTACAATTACTCCTGTACTGTACAAGCATGTTTTATGCACTCCTCAGTATGAATGATATATTTCACACACAAAAAAAATGTTTACAAATGCTTAGGGTACTAAAATGTAGTCAAAGTGTCCTGTGATTAGTAATAGTCTTTATTGAAGTAATTCTTCTCTTTTAGGCCAAGAGGAGTGGGGTGGGATGTGTTCCAAAGGCACCATTCGTGCATGGTGTATTTCATTCATGTCACGTTTCATTAGTTAGTGAGCTCCTGGAGAGCAAGACCTCATTTTCTGTGACCTTTGGAGAAGTCAGAGGGTTAAGAATTTATTCAGGTTCTGTTACATGAGTGAATGACTATTACCATTATTATCACTGTCAAAATTAGAACTATTAATGCTGCAGCTACCATTTGCTGCTTGATTTCTTTATGCCAGGAAATGTGCCATGTTTGAGGGATCATGAAAGTTTAAAATACTAGCCAACGAGGTATTCGTTTTTTGTGTTGTTGTTGTTGTCGTCGTCGTTGCTGTTGTTTTGTCTGGCAATGGCTTAATCCCTTTGTACATTCTGTTGTTCATTCTTTCCCTGGTTACTTATTTGGAACCTTGTCATTCACTAATCAAGGGGTAGACAGAACATAAAGAAAATGCAAAGAGAAATAAAGAAAAGTTAAATCTTACCTTAGGAGTTTTCAAAACCTATGTCTTGACAAAAATAATATTTTTTAATGTAACCTAGCATATACTTATTTGTTGTTGCTTTTTGTTTTGCTATTTCTTCTCCTCATTCATAGTGCAGGATGATGAAAATATTCTGGCCTATAGAAAGAGTACAAATGCAAATGTGTACAGGGACACATTTTTTTTAAAATGTGTATTTAAAATGTGTATTTTTTTAAAAATACACAGGAAGCTACTAGAACAACTGGGACCAAATATTTGAAAATTTACATGACATGGACAAATTTTTATAAAAATATAATTACCAAGTCTGACATGAGAAAAATCATAAAATTTAAACATTCCTATAATTATTAATGAAGTAAGATCCATAATTAAACCCTCCTACACAGAAACCTTCAGACACAGATGGTGTCAGTGATTGATACTTCAAAACAAGTAAAGAAGAAA
This sequence comes from Panthera pardus, assembly GCF_024362965.1. Taxonomy (NCBI): domain Eukaryota; kingdom Metazoa; phylum Chordata; class Mammalia; order Carnivora; family Felidae; genus Panthera; species Panthera pardus. Next base: position 82,682,012 of record NW_026526810.1, on the reverse strand, counting down.
TAATAGCAATTTTACACACTCTTTCAGAGAATAAAAACAAATAAAACACTCTCAATTTATATTATGAAGTCATAACATTAATGCTAAATACTGAAGAGGATGTTGTTAGAAGAAAATCATGAACTGATTTCATGAGGGAACATAGGCACAAACATTCTTAACACATAATTATTAATGTAAGTACAGTCATATATAAAATGAAAATATGTAATGTGTGTTTGCATTGATTTCAGGAACCATTTTTAACATTTCAAGATCAGTCAGTCGAGGGGCACCTGGGTGGCTCAGTTGGTTAAGCATCAGACTCTTGGTTTCAGCTCAGGTCATGATCTCACAGTTGGTGAGATCCATCCCTGAGTTGGGCTCTGCACCGACAGCGTGGAAGCTGCTTGGGATTCCCTCTCTCCCTGTCTCTCTGCCCCTCCCCTGCTGTGGGTTCTCTCTCTGTCTCTCTCCCTCAATCATAAAATAAATAAATGACTAAATAAAACTTATAAAGAAAATCAGTCAGTCAGGGGATGCCTGGGTAGCTTAGTAGGTTGAGTGTCAGACTTTGGCTGTGCTGACGGCTCAAAGCCTGGAGCCTGGAGCCTGCTTCAGATTCTGTTTCTCCCTCTCTCTCTGGCCCTCCCTCGCTTGCACTCTGTATCTCTCTCTCTCAAAAATAAACAAACATTAAAAAAAATTTTTTTAAAGAAAATCAGTCTAATTCTTTAGTGTAGTAAGGGAGAAAAACATGATCATTTCAATAGATAACATGAAAGATTTTAAAATATTTTTTGTATTTTAAAATTCAACATTCCATTAATTTAAAAAGAAACCTTTCTCGACTAGGAATACATGGAAAGTACTTAACCTGATAAATAACATCCTAGAAATATTATTCTTCATGATGAAATATTGAATGACTTCTGTTTGAGGAAGGAACAAGATGAGGGTGTGTCCACTATTACCGCTGTTATTTAACAATGTACCGGATGTTCTCGACGGTGAGACAAACAAGAGCACAAATAAAAGGTATAAGTAATGGAAAGAAAGAAATAAAACTTATTATTTGAAAATTGATAATGTACAAAGAAGAGCTAAAGCTGCACATAAGAATATACCATTTGTAATAGCAGGAAAAAAGTCAAATACTTAGGATAACATTTAGAGAAAATGATGTAACGAAAACACAAACAGAAGTAAATAAAATAAAATATTGAATTAAAAATAAGTTAATAAAAACACTAGAAGATTTAATATTTGAAAAAGTGCCACTGATTAATACTTTAACCACAATCACAAAATGTGTGGATATATCCTATTACATAGCACGACTTATTATAAAGCTGTGATAATTTAAACAGTATGGCATTGGGCTGCATGAGAACAATGTCGAAGCAAGCAACTGTCTAGAAGATATTTGTAATGCATATAATAATAAAGAATTCATATCCAAATTATGTAAATACTCTCTACAAATCTCAGTAAGAAACATAAAAAGCAATAAAAAAACATAAAAGACTTGAAAAAGCACTTTACTGAAAGTAGCTCATTAAAGGTCAATATACATATGAAGAGATATTTTACCTTATTAGGTATCAAGGAAATGCAGAATAAATTGCAATGGGTCATGACTAAATACCTTCATATCCACCACCATCAACACAAAAGTAATGTTAATTCTAAGCACGGTGAGAATACAGAGCAACAGGTACTCTTGTACCCTGTTATCAAACTGCATAATCATGGCCTGGCATTTTCTACTCACTGTGGAACATGTATATATATATATGCTATAACCAGCCTTAACACACATAACATATATCTAACACCAATACATGCTCATAAACACTCAGAGACATGTATTAGAATACTCTTATCAGTGTAATAAACAAGAGAGAAAAAACAGAAGGAATTCGAATGTTCATAAATCATGGTTATTCATATAGTTCAACAGCATACAAGAAGTAGAATGAATTGGACCACTTTTAACATTCAAAGATGTGGATGAATACCACAATTATAATATTAGTCAAAAAAAAAGTCACATATAAGAAGTGCTAGATGATTCTTCCATATAGAATACAAAACCAGGCAAAAATAATTCCTGGTGTAGAAGTCAAGATACCGGTTACTTTTCAGAAGGAAGGATGGCTTACTTACTGGGCAGGGCATGAGGTAAATTTCTAGAGTGTTGGTGACAGTCTCTTTCTTGACAAAGCAGTGCTTTCACAGATGTTCACTTTGTAATAATTAATTGAGCTGTGCATTTACTTTTTGCACTCCTCTTGTTGTACTCCAGTAAACATTTAAAATAAAAGTAATTTGGGGCCCCTGGGTGGCTCAGTCGGTTAAGCGTCCGACTTCGGCTCAGGTCACGATCTCGCAGTCCGTGGGTTCAAGCCCCGCGTGGGGCTCTGGGCTGATGGCTCAGAGCCTGGAGCCTGCTTCCGATTCTGTGTCTCCCTCTCTCTCTGCCCGTCCCCCATTCATGCTCTGTCTCTCTCTGTCTCAAAAATAAATAAAGGTTAAAAAAAATTTAAAAATAAATAAATAAAATAAAATAAAAGTAATTCACTGAGAGCTGTTGCAGCCCTTTGTCCATCCAACAACTATTTGTTGACCCTACTAAAATCCAAGTTTTCTGTCAGATGTTGGAAGAGCAGAGATTAATAAAACAAGGTTTCTCTCCTCAGAGAGCTCCAGTAAAGATAAAAAAACATAAATATATTCATTAAAAATGAAGTGCAGTATTTGCTAATTGGCTAGAAACTTGTTGCTCAAAACTTGTTTGGACATAAAACTGTATGACAGTTTCAACATCACAGGTACGATGTTTGAACATCAAAATACATGATAGCAATGGATTATAATCAGTTGAATAAAATTGGAATCAAAGGGTCGATGCTGATAATACTAATAGAAATGAATAAAGTTATAAACAAGGGGCGGGAGAAAGAAATGTTTTTTTTTTATATAGTAGTTGAATGCCAATTGGTAAATGTAGAAAAAAACAATAGATCTAGAAAAGTCACCATTAGACAAGCATCATGGTAATAATTGATTCAGGCACAATCATTTACAGATGTTAAAATAGTCAATAAAAGTTTGACGAAAAATAGGATATTTCCACAGTCGGAAAAATCTCCTCACAAAAACTTACTAATTTAAAAGAGATATTTAGTAACTTTATAGCAAGGAAACCTGTCAGACAACTTACTAAAAATGTATACAAATTAATGTATAAAATATATAAAAACTCAATGCAGTGTTAGATTGGACCCTGGACTAGAATTATTTTTTTTCCTACAAAGGACAATATTGGGATACTTGGCTTCAAAACCCTCTTTAAAAGTGCATTATTTGCCTTTGAATGTATTTCCATATATATTAGCAGAGATTTCACTTTGTAATAGACAAAGTTGCTTTTGTTTGCCAAGCATTCTTTCCTCCATATCAACTAAAGATCTCCTCTGTCTCCTGGACAACACCTCTCACATGCCAGGTGGTCCTGGGAAGTGACCAGTCACATACTGCCTGCCTGCCGTAGACACAGTGTGGGGGGTGCCATGTGAACCAAAAGAAGCAAATCTGGGTCACTGATTTAGTTATCCAAACTTGGACGGAAATGGAAAGGAAACTTTCCCTTTCCTCATTTAATTCTTAAATAGCAGTTCCTGCAAGGTGGTTAAATATAACATGGAAAAAGTATCTGTGAATGGTTACAGAAAAAAATACTGTAAATCTTGGTGCATATTATAGAAAAATGTCCATAATAAAATTTTAATGAAAAATGATTAGCTTCAGAATAATCTCTTTTGCTGAATCCATTTATATTAAAAATGTTCTCTTTGTGGGTATTTTTATTTGTATTTATATGGAAACAGATCTAAAAATGTATAAGTTTGGGGCGCCTGGGTGGCTCAGTCGGTTAAGCGTCCGACTTCGGCTCGGGTCATGATCTCGCGGTCGGTGAGTTTGAGCCCCGCGTCGGGCTCTGTGCTGACATCTCAGAGCCTGGAGCCTGTTTCACATTCTGTGTCTCTCTCTCTCTCTGCCCCTCCCCTATTCACGCTCTGTCTCTCTCTGTCTCAAAAATAAATAAATGTTAAAAAAATAAAATAAAAAATAAAAATGTATAAGTTTAAAACAAAACTGCTAAGATTGGGAACAAAAGGAAAAGAGAATCATACTTTTCTTTCTAAACCCCTTGTAGAGTTTGAAATATGTATGATTATTTTGTAAATAAGGCAAATGCAATAAAAGCAAGTTTTTGTTGGTGTTCATTACTGTATAAAGTATACAAGAATTTTTTTATGATAGGTGTATTATTTTGCCTTTGTATTTCCTGTTTTGTTTTCTGGGCCATGGTAGACTTCTAGGTTTTAATCTTCTTTTTAGACAGCTGCCATTGCGCTAAGATAATGTTGGCAGTAAGAACTATCTAGACCCAGATTCCTAGAGTCAACTCTGGAATACTCGGTCAAGATTCAAGCAGAAGAATGTATGCTGATTCCACCATGCCCATGTACAATCCATGTATCTTTCTGTGTCTGTGAACTACAGGAGCTGACTCCAACACCCAGTGTAGATGGTACAACAGGGTGCCAGATGTGAAATCTGTCTAGTTATAATGTAATCTAGTTATACTGTAAGAGACTAGCATAAATAAGAGGGAAAGAAGTACTTCTAATATGATGAAAACAGAGAAGCAGCATTAAAGTAAAACAGCAATAAAAATAAAATGGTATAGTATTTATTAAAATATTATTGGAGATAAATTCAGACAGAAATGTTAAAACTGCTACTTTTCTCCTAAGTAATTCCTGCCAGAATGGCCTTGAATTTCTATCCAATCTCTTAATCCAACTGTGTGCTAGGGATGGCCTTCACTGATTTGTGGGAGACATTTGTTAAATTTTCAGGAATTTCATGTGCTAATTCACTTCACAATGGTAGCTTGAAATTGGCCCTGGTAGAAATAATTACATTATAGAAATTCACAAATGCTACAAATCAGGCTTTCTCAGACCCCAACTGCTGGCCAGCTATATACATTTGCCAAAACACTATTATCTAATAGCCCGTCGGATAAATAGTCTTTGTCGTAATTTACATCATCATCAAGACCACCTGGACCATGATACTGTGACAGAATCTGTACAGGAAACTTAGAGGTAGAACAAAAAGTAGGAAGAAAAATGTCAGGAGAGAGTAGCAGAAAGCCCTAAATGATTGAGATGCATCCACTGAAGTTTACAGCTAACAGTTCATTAATTTTTGTGTACTGGTGGAAAGAGAAAAAGTTTGCAGTAAACTGGGGAGAGCATGGCAGGACAGGAAGTGTAAAAGTAAGTTTCTTTGGAATACTCTGAAAAGTCTGGCTTTGAAGAGGACGCTGAAAGAACAAGGCTTAGGGAAGCATGTAGATCAAAAGGATTTTTACTTTGTTGTTTTGTTTCATTTTGTTTTTAGCATAGTTCAAGCTCATAGTAGGCTGAGGAAATGAGCCAAAAGAGACAGGACAAACCTATGAGAGAAAAAGTACTTGTTAGAGAGAGGCTGCTGTGAAGCCAAAAGGTGATTAAGTTGAGAACAAAATCTAATCAGGAGATGGGAAATAAAGAATGAGCTATAGGTAGAATCAGATAACAAAGTTTGTTTAGAAGCAGGAAGTTGATAGAGTGGGTTTGTAATGGCTCTTTTCTCCAGGAAGAAAGGTGACAATCTTCTGACCTTGTCCAAACGTGGCATGGACTGGGTGATGCTTGGAGAGAGTGGAAAAGGTTTGGGATAAACCCTGAGGTTGATGAGCAAGGACACTGATGGGGAACAGCTGATGTAATGAGAAGACAGTGCTCCTGCTCTTGTGTTTACTTTGGTTACTTTCTCCTCCAGTTTATCCTTCAGTCTATATATCTGCAAGATAAACTTCCCTCAATTGTGGCTCTAACCTGTTTTGCTGCTTCATTCCCCACCCCCGGCCCCACTCTGCCACTCCTTGCTCTCATCACCTTGGCAAGTTTGTTCTTAGACCAATCATCCAGGCTCTTTCATTTCATTTCCAATGGAAATACCCCTTTCCCTTTCTCTCTAGTGTAATTAATTCTAAACCTTCAAGTTTCAGCTTAAATCCTCATCTCTATAAGATCTTCACTGACACTCCTGTTGAGCATAAATTGCTATCTCTTGTATCTTCTATAATGTTTATTTATTTTTTGAGAGAGAGAGAGCATGAGCATGGGAGGGGCAGAGAGAGAGAGGGAGACACAGAATCCAAAGCAGGCTCCAGGCTCTGAGCTGTCAGCACAGAGCCTGATGTGGGGCTCAAACCCACGAACCATGAGATCATGACCTGAAACGAAGTTAGACCCTCAAACGACTGAGCCACCCAGGCACCCCATCTCTTTTATCTTCTAATAACACTTTAATGAGACTTCTTATAGAGAACTTATAAGACTGCATAATGATTTGTTTCCATATTTGTTTTCATTCCCAATTGTGAGCAGAACTGGTATGTGCAGGAGATGTTTTTTATGCTTCTCTTTATCATAGTACTTGTATAGGATCTACAATGGTGTTTACCAAGTGGGATGTACAAAATAAATACATTTAATAAATTGAAGGATGAATGAATGAATGAAAATATTTCTTGCACCCAGTACTAGAGCCTCAGTAGAAGAATAAGAATTAGAAATAGCAGTGCCACCAATTAGAACAACATGTTACCTGACAGTGGAAATAATGGATAGCATATATACTACAAAAACAGAGTCTACAGAAAGATAGTTTCTGGGAGTTGTAGAATACCATCTACCTATTTCCTAAGTATTTTAATGCATAGATAACAGAATTAATGACCTGTCTCTTCTGTTCCAGGGAAATAGTACAATTAAATTAGTTGAAATTGTGTGCTAAATTTATTGGGCTCTATCAAAACATGGTTCTGTAACTGAATACCTTATGGGACTTTGAGCATGTCACTAAAACCTTTAGTGTCTTGGGTTTTATCTATAAAATGAGGATAATAATGATGCACACTTTGATTAATTGTGAAAATAAAATACACAGATGAATCGCTTAGATTATGGGCTTTTTCATAAGTGTTCATGAAATGTAAACTATTGTTATTAGCCATTAATAATTAGAAAAATGATTCAAGAACACCTAGAAGACTCATTAATGGGCCTGAACAATTCAGTGCCACCCCCAACACATGTACGTGTGTGTATGATCAAAATGTGTTTAACAAATAGTTCAGAAAACAAAAGTCTGAAACGCTAGAATGCAAGGGGAGCAGATTTTCCAAGATTCTTTCTCCTATTATTGTCCCCACTGGGGCATTAGCTCCTTGAGGAAAAGTGTTAAGTATTATTCAATTCTATTTCTAGTACCTAATACAATCACTAATGGATAATATATAATCAAGCACTACCTGTTAAATATACCAATTGATAGGTTAAAATCACGTATTCACTATACAAATTGTGGTCATGTGTTTATAGAAAACAATTTTCCCTTTTTATTGACTGGACTCCTGACTATGGTCAGTAGTTTCATGAAGTCAGCCTTTTTGCTCTCCTTGGTACAAGAAAAAGAAGATAACAGAGTGCATTAATGAACACATGCCTCATTCCTTTCCTGAAGAAGACTACTGAGAATTGACTTTTCATTGGTGATAAACAAAAAATTTCAGCTTCGGTGTTAATATAATAATCTCAAATACATTCATGGAGGGCAACTTCTCTTCTAGCACAAAATTAACTGTGTGCAAAAGCCTGGGTGTCAGGATAGTGAAGGGAGCGACAAAAGGTCTTTTGACTTCAGAAGTACTTCTGAAAGAAAATGACTATTGAGGGTTATCTAACTTGTATATGAGGTTTCTAAATATGAAGAAAAGAAACTACAATGATGAATAATTTCATAAAATAAATTTTATTTGATTTTATCGTAAGAGGTCAAACACTTCTTTTGGTGAAAACATCTGTTTTACTGAATAAGACTCTTTGTTTGGGTTATTATAAGTAAATCAAAAATTTATTTTAGCCAGTAGGTCTAATTAAACATTTATAGAAATGTGTATTTAGCTTGCTAACAGTAATCATCAGAGCTTTCTTAGTGTACAAGAATCCCTTTGGAATTACATTTTTCAAAATGAAAATCTGCCTAGGATGCTAAGTGGTTAAAATATTAGCTATATTTTAACAGACCAAAAAAAAAAAAAACACACCTATATCTAGGACATCCTTGACAACTGTACAAAAGAGCATTGTCCTCAAGTGTTGCCCTAGGCTCGGAATAGAAAGGATAATAAATATAAGGAAAATTACACCAACCTTAAGTGTAGCTAGATAAGTTCAGTGGTATTAAAATATCATACATTCCAAATTACCAAACAGCAAAGCTCATTATCTACTTTCAGATATATTATCTAATCACTCTACTGTTCAAAAACCTCCCAAGTCTCTCGGTTTATTACAAAATAAATCCATACTCAGTGTGATATTCAAGGCCCATACTCAGCGTGATATTCAAGGCCCTTCACAATCTGTCCTTAATATTGTATGTGAATTATACCCTACTATATAACCTTATTAATCCTACTTTTAATCCTGATCAGCTTTATTACTTCTGGTCATGACTTTCCTCACCCTCCCATCTCCATCTGGAAAAACTTTTTCTCAAAATTTGACCCATCAAAATCCCATTCGTTCTAAAAGTGTCAGCTGAAATGTGTTTTTTTTCCTCCATGAACCTTTCAAGATCATTGGGTTTAAATGCACACTTTGAGCTTTGATAGAATTTTATCTATCTTTCACCTGGAACATTTAATTAATTCATGTCTAGAGTCAAGGGTCCTTGGAGACAGAAATTCCTGCCACAGATACTTGATGAGTATATGCTATTTGTGACACATTGTTCTATTGAATGGAGGGCATTCAGGGCCCTGGATGCAAAACCTACATGATGATCAGGCTTGTCTTCACAAACCAGTCCTCTTTATTTCCATTAAAACAACAACAACAACAACAACAACAACAAAAACAAAAACAGAGGCAATCAAAATGGAACTATGTTCCTATATAAAAACTCTATATCCACAATATACTCATATACTCATACAGCACATTTATTCATTGTTTCTTCCCTCCAATTGCACTGATTTCTTGACAAGTCAACCTTTTGTCTTAAGTTCTGGACTCTGGATTTTCTTCCTTTCTACCTGTGCAAGGACATGATTTTAATAGTTAATCTTTTTCTTACATTAGCAATTTATCTGTCTACTAGGTCAGAACACAGGGTCTCCTTATTAAAAAATGAACAAACAGTATCTTACTTCATCCCGGAAAAGTCACTTTACCCCTTTGTGCCTTAGCTTCCCCTTGAACAAAATGAAGATGTAATAGTGCACATTCCATTTGGTTACCATGAGGATTAAATAGGTGCTCTAAAATAGTGTAAAATGCTTAGGATACAGATCTGCTTAGAATAAGGACACAATATGTCATAGTTGCTGCTGTTACTCTTATCACTACTACCTCAGCAATTCTGTCTCCTATTGATCTGACACCTAAACATTAATGTTCTGCCAGGATTCGGGGGTTTCTCCGAGCTTCTATTCTCCTTTACCTACATCATTTACTTAAAGTAGTTTCATCATTCCTAATGATTTTAAATAATTTCTGTAAGGTTGTTATCCAACCCCCCCCCCAATATATCTCTAGTCCTGGCTTCTGTTCTGAGCTCCAGACAGTTATGTCTACCTTCTTCTTGACATCTACATTTAGATATTGAAGAAGTATTTCAAATATAATTACATCCGAAATGAAAGCCTGATTTAATCCAACAAACCTACTCCCCACAATATCATTTTCCCCATCTCAGGTGCTAAAAACTTCACTTAAGAGTTACTGTGTTAGTACCTTTCTCATGTCCCAACATCCAATTCATTGGTAAATCCTAGCAATATATAGTCAAATATATCCTGAATCCATATGCTTAACTTTATTGTGACTTTCCTAGAATAAGATGCCATTATTTTTTGCTTAAAATGTGGAAATTTCCTACTAACTAGACTTTTCGCTATCTAAATTGGTAATTCACTTATTGTATCTAGATAGATCTGAGCACAATTGGCTCTAAAGTAGTAGTTGTTATATGAATTAATGAATAAAAGCATGCTTTCCTCCCTTACACATAGAAGGTAATTTAATTGAAAACTTTAAATCGATTCTAATTTTAAAAACTATTTACTTAAAATCCTCTCTGTTCTCAAATTGGGAGACTGAATTCAAGAATCCTATGACACTGACTATAAAAATGTGTCATGTTGATTCTAAAACCTTTTTCTAAGATTAATGCTAAGTGTGCATTAAAGTACTTGCTATGGAAACATATTAACATTCCTTAATTATCCCATAAGGGGTAGCCTGGCAAAAATAAAATGCAGTAATGATTTCAGTAGCAAAACACAAAAAGAAACATACAATGCCCTATTGAAGCATCATGCTAGAAGATAACCAGAGTATAAGAACAGGCAGAGGCAGCACCTGGGTGGCTCAGTTGATTGAGCATCTGACTTGGCTCAGGTCATGATCTCACCGTTCAAGGGTTCGAGCCCATGTCAGGCTCTGTGCTGACATCTCAGAGCCTGGAGCCCACTTCAGATTCTGTCTCCCTCTCTCTCTGCCCCTCCCCTGCTAGAGCTCTGTCTCTCTGTCTCTCTCTCTAAAAAAACAAAAACAAAAACAAAAAACAGGCAGAGGAGTCAGTCAGGGCACTTATCCCAATATGACAAGTAATCCAGTACTGTCAAAGAATTTATAATCTCTGAAATAATGTTAGCATAGAGGGGTTTTGAAACCTGTGAGTTTAGGAGAACAACATTTTGGCAAGGGGCTTAGAACTTAATAGAGAAAGTCAGTGCTAGTCCTAAAGAAAAATCTGGTTTTCAAAAAGAACAAAATAACCATTCAACTGAGGCAAAAGTATGTTAAAAGGAAGAGAGGTAGAGGAAATGGGACAAACAAATTTTTACTTCACTATTTAAGTATCTGAAAGCCTGGATGCCTTTCAACATTTCACTGCACATATTTTTAAGTTGTTCGGCTTAAGGTGAGGAAATAAATTTAATTGTGAACTGCCTAGGAACTAATGAAAAGAAATCAATATAATAAAGAAAAATGTATATGACATGCTAAAAATTTATTTGCCAGAGATTATTAATAATTTTGCATTAATTTCTTATGGCAGTGATGGATTAGAATGCTGTCTTCCTTTAAATATGCATCCTTGATTCCAAATGTAAAAACATAGGAAGAATAGATCCATTTGATTATGTTATCATTTGTCAGCTTCTGGGAGTGAATTAACATAATTTCATCTTGCTCATAGATAGGGGTGCTTTCAAATAGGATTGTTAACAATAATAAGTAAGAAGAAGGCTGAAAATTGTGTATTGATCATTATGATTCATAGTAAATGGCAGCTTAGGGAGTTTAGATGTAGCTACAATTAACACTAGAGAAGAGAATGTAATGTGAACAAAGCAGAAAAGAAATTATGTTATGGTTTTCAGAGGTGCTCTTCCTTTCTCTGCATTAAGTTATAGCAATGCTGACAAAAATTACTGCTGCCAGAGAATGGACATCAAGTTAGGCATTGGTTTTTATATTAGAACTGAATCCTTAATAAAACATCCCAATTTCTAGTTTTTCTCAAGTGCAACAGACCCATCAATTTTGGTTTATTAAGTATGTGGAAAGGACGGAGACTGTCAAATGCTTGGACTTAAATTTGCAATTCTAATAAACTGCCCATGTAATGTAAATTGATGTTTTTTAATCAGCTTTGCTATGGCATTTGGTACTTAAAGGCACCCAATCTGTTTAGGAAAATTAAACTAAAAATTACATTTACAGTATTTTTATTCAATAACCCTTGTTGCGAACAGCTTCAGAAAATGAAACAACTGCCGTAAGTTTCCATGTTAAACAGATGTACCTGTTTAATTTAAATTCATTTATGTAAAAAAGTACCTTTATACATATTTTTAATTTTTCACAAAATTATGTTTCCATATTGGGGAATCTTTGCATAAGTGTTTTATGCAAAAATCTAAACACCATATGTAACAAAATCAAAAGCCCAGCTTTTTACTCTTTAGCTCTTATGTTTAACGAGAGATTTGGCTTTAGAATCAGGATATTTATGATATATCTGTAATCATATTTAAAATTCTTTCCATATAAACTCAAGAATGAATTTTCCAGAATGTAACTCAGATGTTAGGATTCTAAACCTGCCTTGAAAAGTCTCTGATAAAAATTGTTCTGTTGTTTTATACAATTTATATAGCATGTGTATTCATGTGAAATTTTCACAGTTTATAAGCAGTGGATGCACCCTTTAACTCTTCTGAATACGTTTTTCAGTCCTAACAATTTTTAGTGGAGTCATTAGGGTTTTCTAAATAAAGTCATGTCATCTGCAATAGTGACAGTTTTAATTATTCCTTTCCAATCTGTATGCCTTCGATTTCTTTTTCTTACCTAATTGCTCTGGCTATAATTTCCAATACAATGTTGAATAAAAGTGGGGAGAGTGTGGATCCTTGTCTTTTTCCTGATCCTGGAGGAAAGCTTTCTACCACTGAGAATGATGTTAGCTGTGGACTAGTCATACATGGCTTTTATTATGTTGAGGTATGTTCCCTCTATACCCACTTTGTTGAGGACTTTTTAAAAAATCATAAATAGATATTGAATTTTGTTAAAAACTATTTCTGCGTCTTTTGAGATAATCATATGATTTTTAGCTTTCCTTTTGTTAACATGGTGTACCATGTTGATTGATTTGTGAATATTGAACCATCCTTGGATCCCTGAAGTAAATCCTACTTGATCATGGTGTATGACTTTTTTAATGTACTGTTGAATTTAGCTTGCTAATTTTTGTTGAGGATTTTACATCTATGTTCATCAGGATATTGGTCTGTAATTTTCTTTTTGTGTGGTGTCCTTGTCTGGTTATGGTATACAAGTAATGCTGACTTCATAAAATGACTTTGGAAGCTTTCCCTTCTTTCTGTTTTTTTGTTTTGTTTTGTTTTGTTTTGTTTTGTTTTTGGAAGGATTTGAGAAAGACAGGTATTAAGTCTTTGAACATTTGGTATAATTCACCAGTGAAGCCACCATGTCCTGGACTTCTGTTTGTTGGAATGTTTTTAATTATTTTTTCAATCTCCTTACTGGTAATTGTTCTATAAAGATTTTCTATGTCTTCATGGTTCAGTCATAGCAGATTGTAAATTTTTAGGAATTTATTCATTTCCCTAAGTTGTTCAAATTGTTGGTATATGATTGTTTACAGTCGTCTCTTTTGATCCTTTGTTTTTCTGTGGTATCAGTTGTAACTTCTCTTTCATTTCTGATTTTATTTCTTTGAACCCTCTCTCATTATTTCTTGGTGAACCTAGATAAGGATTGTCAATTTTATTTTTTACCAGCGCCAGCTCTTAATTTCATTGGTTCTTTTCTATTGTCTTTTTAGTCTCTATTCTATTTATTTCTGCTCTGATTTTTATTTCCTTCTTTCTAGTAACTTTGGGCTTCATTTGTTCTTTTTCTAGTTTCTTTAGGTGTGAAGATAAATTGTTTGAGATTTCATTTGTTTCTTGTAGGCTTGTATCACTATGAATTTCCCTGAGCACACTTTTGCTGCATCGCATACATTTTAGTGTGTTATATTTCTATTCATTTGTTTCTAGTTGTTTTTTGACTTCTCCTTTGATATCTTCTATGACTGATACTTGCTCAAAAACATGTTGCTTTATTTCCATGTTTTTTGTTTTTGTTTTTAGTTTTTTCAGGTTTATTTTTAAACATTTTTTTAACATTTTTTATTTATTTTTGAGACAGGGAGAGACACAGCATGAATGGGGGAGGGTCAGAGAGAGGGAGACACAGAATCTGAAACAGGCTCCAGGCTCTGAGCTGTCAGCACAGAGCCCAACGCGGGGCTCGAACTCGCAGACCGCGAGATCGTGACCTGAGCTGAAGTCGGCCGCTTAACCGACTGAGCCACCCAGGTGCCCCTCAGATTTATTTTTATAACTGATTTATAGTTTCATACCATTCTGTTTAGAAAAGATGCTGAATATGATTTCAGTATTCTTGAATTTATTAAGACTTGTTTTGTGGACTAACATGTGACTTATCCTGGAGAATGTTCCATGTGCACTTGAGAAGAATATATATTCTGCTGCTTTTGGATGGAATAGTCTGCATATATCTCTTAAGTCCGTCTGTTCTAAAGTGTCAGTTAGACCCATGCTTTCTTATTGATTTTCTGCCTGGATGATAGATCCATTGATGTCAGTAGGGTATTAAAGTCCACTACTATTATTGTATTGCTGTCAATTTCTCTCTTTAGGTTTGTTAATATTTGCTTTATATATTTTGGTGCCCTATATTGGGTACATATATATTTACAAATGCTATATCTTCTTGCAAGATTGACTCTTCTGTAATTATGCAGTGACCCTCTTTCTTTGTCTTTTATAACAGTTTTGTTTTAAAGTCTACTTTGTCTGATATCAGAGTATAGATAGATATAGTATGGAAACTTCTTGTTTCCATTTATATGAAACATCTTTTTCCATCCCTTAACTTTCAGTCAATGTGTGTCTTTACTTCTGAAATGAGTTTCTAGAGTATAGATGTATCTTGTGTTTTTATCTGGTCAGTCAGATAAAATAAAAAATGTATTTTACATTTTTTTATTTTATCTCTTCCTTAACTAATATAGAGTTAGTTGATTTTACTACTTTTGCCTTTTAACCTTTTTAGTAGTTTTATAAGTGATTAATCCACTTTATCATATATTTACCTTTTCCAGTACATTTATACTTTTTTATGTTTTCTTGTCATTAATTAGTCCTATTTCTTTTCAGCTTACAGAAGTCCCTTTAATATTTCTGGTAAGGCTGAATTAGTAGTGATGAATTCCTTTAACTTTTGCTTCTCTGGAAAACTCGTTATCTTTTCTTCAACTCTAAATGGTCACCTTGCCAGGTAGATTATTCTTGGTGGGAAGTTTTCTTACTTTCAGCACTTTGAATATGTTGTGGCACTCCTGTCTGGCTTGCAAAGTTTCTGTTGAGGAATCTGCTGATAACCTTATGGGGTTTCCCTTGTATGTAACAAGTTCTATCTCAGGACTTTAAGATTCTCTCTTTATCTTTAGCTTTTGACATTTGAATTATAATGTGTCTTAGTGTGGCTCTCTTTGGGTTCATTTTACTTAAAAATCTCTTGACTTCCTAGACTTGGATGTCTGTTTCTTTTCCTATATTAGGGAAGTTTTTAGCTCTGAGTTCTTCAAATAAATTTTCTACCTCTTTCTCTCTTCTCTATCTGGAACCCCTATAATGCAAATGTTATTCTATTTGATGTTGTCTCAGAGGTCCCTTATATTCTAAAATTTTCTAAAGTTCTTCATTTTCTAAAGTTCTTTTTTGTTCTTTTTGCTGTTCTGTCTGGGTAAGTTCCAATGCTTTTTTTTCTTCCCCCAGCTTGCTAATTCACACTTCTACTTCATCAAATTTTCTGTTGAACCCTTCTAGCACATTTTTCTGTTCAGTTACTATATTCTTCAGCCTTGCCATTTGTTTAATATTTTGTTTTCTCTTCGTCGGAGTTCTCACTATGTTCATCCATTCACCTCCCAAGTTTGATTGAGAATCTTTGTGACCATTGCTTTGAATTCTTTACCAGGTAAATTATTTATCTCTTTATAATTAAGGTCTTTTCTGAGGTTTTTGTCTTGCTCTTTCATTTGGAACATATTTATCTTTTCCCTTATTTTGCTTGACTCTGTTTCTATGTATTAGGCAAAACAGCTAGCCCTCTATATTGAGTGAGTGCCCTTGAATGGTTGCTGATCCTTTTTGTACAACCTTGCCCTTGCTCTTGGTTGTCTTTCAAACCTTTGTGAATGTCTAGACCACCTGATTATTCTTGATATGCCCTTGTTGTTGAGGGTATTCCAAGACGTGTCAGTGAGCCAAGGGGAAGAATTTCATTTAGTACCTGGTTTTAGATTTGGAGTCAGAACCTCAGACATCAGTTTTAAAGGTTGCAAATAAGTATAGTCTTGTGGGTTTGCAATGGTAATACCTGCTGACCTCAAAACCAGGATATCTGGAGGTACCTTCTGTGCAACATGTGCCACAATTGGGGCTCCAAATGAATGTATAAGCTCCTTTATGGAAAGTCTTGTTGAACTGTAGTAAAGCCTAGGGGATGCACAAAGATCATGTCTCCCTGCTTAGATTTCCTGGGAGCACCTCCTTAGCCTCTAGATGTGTGGGAAACCTGAAGCCTGTCCTTAGACTGAATCCCCAGGCTAAGTAACTAAGCCTTTTGCACAGGAAGACTGGGGTTGTGTTTTAGTCTATGGTCTGTGCCATGCTCTGGAGGTGGTGGGATGCCAAGGACTGTCATTTTCATTGTTAAAGTCCTATGGTACTATGGAACACCAGCCCTCTTGGCCACCAGGACCAGGCAATAAAGGGAGTCCCCTGAGTGGGTTGCACACATCCACTAGCTTAAGCAAGGCAACTGGAAAGTGCAGTGGGTGGGGTATGCTTGCCGGCTTCGGCAATGCAGAAAGAGTGTGACTTGTCTATGCATGAGTGCAGGGTTTAGGCTGAGAGTGGGAGAAGGTCCTGTCTGCTCACACTTTCAGGCCTTAGCTAGACAGTAGGAGAGTTCCATGACCATTCATACTCTTGCACCCCAGCCAGGTAGCAGAGGAATGCTGCAACCACCTGTGCTCTCCAGGCTCAGCAAGAGCTGCCACCACTTGCTCCAATTTGTCCTGGCAAGGCAGTGCATGTGTGCCACATCTGAGCTCACATGCCTGTGCTAGGAGGCTGTGTGGAGAGTGGAAAAATGGTGTCCACCAGGACCTACATCCCTGGGAACTGTCTCAACTGTCTCCTATCCATCCAGCTGATGTCCCCAGATCAGCAAATGAATCTCCATACATATAATCTAGGTACTTTTCAAACTTTTTCAAAGTTTTTGCTGGATTTCAGGTGAACAAGATCATACATATGCCCTCCAAGAGAGGAATCTCAGTTTCTTAGAGCACTTTGGAACCCCATACATCAGCTCCACTGGTTTTCTGTGTCATATGTTCTAGGGGCTCATACTTCTGGTGCAGATCCTAGGGGCCATCGTGCCCTATGTGGGGTACCAACCTCTTGCTTCTCCAGAAATGCCTGTTTTGTGAGATTCCTCCCTATTGTGTGTTGGTAAGGTAGGTAGGGTTTTTTGTGAGGCAGTCTCTACCTTTTCTATACATCTGGATACACTTTTATTTTATCCTTTGTTGTGGAGAACAGTTCATCTAGTTTTCAGATCTGTTTCAGAGGGGAATGATCCATATGTAGCTGTAATTTGGTGTGTAGATGTTCAGGATTTTGCTCTGCCACTATATTGGATCCCCCCCCCCCGACAATGAACACATATTATTTATGAGTCATACACAGTACATGAAAGATCAAGAGCTGAAGATCAAAAGGTAAGTCAGCCATTATTTCTGCCCTTAACCTTGACAAGCTCACCATCTAATTTGGAGAAGTGGTAGAGGCATCAGTTATATTAAAAATAACTGCAGATTCACTATGAGAAATGAAGTATCATTTTAAATAAAGTTTTCTTTTAACAAAGTTGACTCCACCAAAAAAGGAAAATATCTCCAATCTCTTAATTAAATAACTGACTATGGTGTTCACTTATCAATGGTGAATAAATAAAGTCATTTAGGGAAGAAGACATGAATAGACACTCTTCCAAAGAAGACATCCAGATGGCCAACCGACACATGAAAGAATGCTCAACGTCACTCATCATCAGGGAAATACAAATCAAAACCACAATGAGATACCACCTTACAGCTGTCAGAATGGCTAACATTAACAACTCAGGCAACAACAGATGTTGGTGAGGATGCAGAGAAAGAGGATCTCTTTTGCATTGTTGGTGGGAATGCAAGCTGGTGCAGCCAGACTGGAAAACAATATGGAGGTTCCTCAAAAAATTAAAAATAGAACTACCTTAAAAAAAAAAAAGAACTACCTTATGACTCGGCAATTGCACTACTGGATATTTACCCAAGGGATACAGGTATGCTGTTTTGAAGGGACACATGCACTCCAATGTTTATAGCAGCACTATCAACAATAGCCAAAGTATGGAAAGAGCCCAAATGTCCATCAACAGATGAATGGATAAAGAAGATGTGGTATATATATTTACAATGGAATATTACTCAGCAATCAAAAAAAATGAAATCTTGCCATTTGCAACTACGCGGATGGAACTAGAGGGTATTATGCTAAGCGAAATTAATCAGAGAAAGACAAATATCATATGACTTCACTCATATGAGGACTTTAAGACAGAACAGATGAACACAAGGGAAGGGAAACAAAAATAATATGAAAACAAGGAGGGGGACAAAAACATAAGAGACTGTTAAATATGGAGAACAAACAGAGGGTTACTGGTGCAGTTGTGGGAGGGGGGATGGACTAAATGGGTAAGTGGTATTAAGGAATCTATTCCTGAAATCATTGTTGCACCATATGCTAACTAACTTGGATGTAAATAAATAAATAAATAAATAAATAAATAAATAAAAATAAAAACGAGGGGCACCTGGGTGGCTCAGTTGGTTGGGCATCTGACTTCAACTCAGGTCATGATCTCACAGTTTGTGGGTTCTAGACCCGCTTCAGGCTCTGTGCTGACAGCTCAGAGCCTGGAGCCTGCTTCAGATTCTGTGTCTCCCACTCTCTCTCTCTGCCACTCCGCTTCTCACACACTCTCTGTCTCTTTCTCTTTCTCTAAAATATAAACATTAAAAAAAGTTAAAAAAATAAATAAAAATAAAAAGGATGTAGCCTAAATAAATAAATAAAGTCATTTAGAAGTTAGGAAGGGAGGATGGATGCAGAACTGGTTTATAATTTATTAGAGTATATATACTATACCTCTTTGAGTTAGCACACAGAGAAACAAAATAAACTCACATCAGCAAACACACACCAAACAATAGCACAGATGAGTGCACATAATTGTATCTAGAGAGAGAGAGACAACTCCACAGACATGGTGATATTTGAGGTGGGTCTGTAAAAATGAATAGGAGTTTATCACTTGGAATAGAGAGAGTGAAAGAACATGGAGAAAAGACAGGGAGGTATGAAGTAGATGAGCAGAACAATGTTCACAAGGAGAAACACTGGTCGTCATAGTACAGCATCTGGAGAGGTTTATGAAGTGTTTTCTTCACCACACTAAGCACATCTGACATTAGCTTATAGGTAATAAGGACTTGTTGGAAATGTTTTAAGCAAAAAAAAATCAAATCAGAATTTTAGAAGGAAACTTTCATCATAAAACAGAAGATGGTTTGGGGAAAGGTAAAAAAAAAACAGAGGCCAAGAGATGTGTTAAGATCCTCTGCCACTAGCTTTGGGGATTTGGGACATTACTTCACTCTGGTTTTCTCATCTGTGAAAGAGGGATAATAATTCTGAAGAAATGGAACATATAAAACAATTAAAATAGAGGAAAAGCACAATCAATATTTTTAATAAAGCAAGAGAAAGTAAGGCAATAATAGTGGTGATATAGTGAAAAATCATTTCAGAGATATTAACGAGTCAAGTTTAATGTCAAGATCAAGGAAAATCATTTCTTATGAGTGATGGTAAGAGCTTTCACAGGGTACTCTTCTTGTTAAGTTTCATGTTCAAGTATATTCAACTAAGAAAATTTCTTTACTGCAGAATATCTCAGAACCTTTCTGTATTAATGCATATTATGACTCCCCATGAGGGAGGATAGCAGCCAGTGTTTCCCAAGCTTAATTAAACATTTTTTAAAGAAATACTAGGTTCACTTTGAACAAACTCTGGTATGATCTCATGTAGCTTATGAATCTCAGGGCAAATGGTATAGGTCCCAAGGAAGACTCTGGCTCTAAAGAAAGATAATTATTCTTGAATTATTCTCATCAGGATATGGTTTTTAAAATACTTTAGTGAAAGGTTTTAACTTAAAACTTAATGGCAAACAATGATATCTAAGCCCCAGCTAGGTACCTGGACCCCAGGAGTGTGTTACTTCACATGGCAAAAACACTTGGCAGATAGAAGTCAAGTTACAGACCTTAAAATGGATGGATTATCCTTAATTACCTGGGGAGTTCAGTATAATTGCCTGGGCCCTTAAAAGCAGAAGAGAAAGGCAGAGATTGGAGACAGCTGTAACTATGTGAGAAAAGGGAGGAAGGATTTGGTATGAGAGGGACTTGACCCACTGTTGCTGGCTTTGTAAGATGGAAGAAAGGGGCCACAAACCATGGAATGTGGATGACCTCTAGTAGCTCAGAATGACCCTCAATGACAGCCAGCAAGGAAATGGGTACCGTGGTCCTACAATGTCAAGAAACTGAATCCTGCCAACAATCCAAATAGACAGGGAAATGAGTTCTCCCCTAATCCTCTAGAAAGGAGCACAGCATTGTTGACACCTTGATTTTACCCCCATCAGCCTTCTGACCTACTGAAATATACATATAGAAAAGTACAGAAAACCTAAGTGTGCCACTTAATAATCTTGCAAGTAATAAACATTTACATAACCAGAATCCAGATCAAGAAACAGACCACTCCCTCCAGTTATAGCACTGTCCTGACTAACATAACATTCTTGTCTGTTTTAAATTTTATGTATATGGAATGATACAGTATGTATTCTTTTGTGGTAACCTCTCTCCTTCAATATTATGTTTGTGAGATTCTTCCATGTTGTTTCATTTCACTCTCATTGCTATACAGTATCCATTATATGGATATACTGCACTATAGTTACCTATTCTATTGTTGCTGGGCTCTTTTTCTAGATTTCCGTAATTTCAAATATTGCTACTATGGATATTCTTATACTTCTCTTTTTTGAATATATGCAAACATTTGTTGAGTTTATAATGGGGAGTAAAACTATTGAATCATAAAGTTTATATGTGTGTATATACACAGACCTTTAGTAAACAATGACAAATAATCCCCTCTGCCAAAAAAAAATAATAAAAAGAAAATAGAAATAATAAAAAGAACACGTGAAGAACGTTCTTTTTTACAACATATAAAGTACACAAATATATATCTACGCATATAGTGGAGAGACAATATATATTGTATATACTGTATGTGTATATATGTATGTATATACACACACACACACACACACACATATATATAGTAAAATCTGTGATAAATGCATATAATAAGTAAAACACATAAAAGCTTTCTAGTAAAAGACTGTAAAAACTATTCTATAACTTTTTTTTCACTCTGTGTGCTGCAATAATTCTGTCATGTCCTTAAATAATATTTTTAAATATTATGTATAATGGATGCTATTAATCAATAATACAATTAAAATATAATACTTATTACTATGTGTACAGAGTTTCTCCAAGGAGTTGTTTAAAAATGCAATACTTCAATGAATCTAATAGTAGATAAAACTTCTGCACATCCACTTTCATTTTCTTAGAATAACTTCTTACAAATAGAATTTCTGTGTTAAAAGATGAATTTAGACTTGATGTTTATTTCTAACTTGGCCTCCATTAGTTCAAAGTCTTTTAATTTCACATATTAAATGTGAAAAATAAACCATATTCACACCCACTTCTTCTCAAGTATAATTAATTTTATTTAAAAGAAGGATGTTAATTTTATCTTTTATGTAACAATTCACTGCTATTTAAAAATAAAAGAAAAAAGTTACATGCAGTGGAATACTTATACTGGCTTGTATTAGTTTGTAAGAGACAACTGTGAAATTTTGTGAAGGGACTGTTAATCTATTAGATTCTTAAAACCAGACACAGAAAGAATGCCTACATCAAAAATATTGGCAAATGTTACAAAGCAGAGGTTTACTTTTTCTGGAGCTAAATTGCAAGCATTCCATGATTACGTGTAACTACTGGCAGGGTAGTTTAAGCAATAAAGAATGTGATATTAGTATTCCTAAATTGTCATTAATATGTTGGTAATGATTTTAATTTAATCAGGAACTTAAAACAATGCCCTCTTACCAAAATCAAAACCATTGTAAATCAAGTCTGAGGATCTAATGTGTAACATGGTCACTACAATTGCCAACACTATATTGTATAATTGAAATATGTTAGAGTAAAACTTAAATGTTCACACACACACACACACACACACACACACACACACACACACACAAAGGTACATATTTGAGCTGCTAAATGTATTAATTAACTTTTTTGGGGGGGATGTGAGCCCTTACACAATGTATACATACGTCAAATCATCACATTGTACACTCTAAATATCTCATAATTTATTTTTAAATTATACCTCAATAAAGCTAAAAGAATAATGTATGTAAACACTTAGCACCATTCTGTAATAAATTGTAATCATCAACACAACTTCACATCATCATCATCAACACAA
This sequence comes from Panthera pardus, assembly GCF_024362965.1. Lineage (NCBI taxonomy): Eukaryota > Metazoa > Chordata > Mammalia > Carnivora > Felidae > Panthera > Panthera pardus. The sequence continues at coordinate 82,659,448 of NW_026526810.1, read as the reverse complement.
AATTCTCCTCTACATGTCAAATTGAGCACTACAGAATTACTCTCTAAGTTAATAAATCTGTATGAATTCCATTGTACCATCAGTGGAAAGATGAAACATTACGAATTATATATTGTAAAAATATTCATTAATTTGAGAGTTGAATTAATTATTAATTATTTGCATAGCCAAAACTTTTCATGAATTTGTCATCTATTTTTCCTCTGTTATGAGTGAGTTATCTGTTCATCTCCTTTGCTCTTTTAGCTAACAGCCCCTTCATGTTTTTGTTACTTTGCATAAACTATTTGTGCAACAAAATTTTTAAGAATTCATCTTCTAAAAAGCTTCTGCAAAGTGGAGGAAACAATCAACAAAACTAAAAGGCAGCCTACAGAATTGGAGAAGATATTTATAATTGACATATCTGATAAAGGGTTAATATCCAAAATCTATAAAGAACTTATCAAACTCAACACCCAAAAAACAAATAACCCGGTTAAGAAATGGGCAGAAGATAGGAAGGAATAGACACTTTTCCAAAGAAGGCATCCAGATGGCACACAGATACATGAAAAGATGCTCAACAGAACTCATCACCAGGGAAATACAAATCCAAACCATGATGAAATACCATTCTCACACCTGTAAGAATAGCTAAAATTAACAATACAAGAAACAACAGGTGTTAGTGAAGATGAAGAGAAAGAGGAACCCACTCTTGGTGGGAATGTAAACTGGTGCAGCCAGTCTGGAGAATAATATGGAGGTTCCTCAAAAAGTTAAAAATGGAACCATCCTGTGATCTAGCAATTGCAGTACTAGGTATTTACCCAAAGGATACAAAAATACAGATTTGAAAGGGTACATGCACTCCAATGTTTATAGCAGCATGTAGCAACTACGGAGAGAACCTAAATATCCATTTACTGATGAATGGATAAATGAAAGGTGGCATATATACACAATAGATGACTACTCAGCCATCAAAAAGAATGAAATATTGCCATTTACAATGATGTGTATGGAATGTATTATGCTAAGTGAAGTTAAGTCAGTAAGAGAAAGACAAAGAGCAGAGCCCTCACTTTAGAACTGGCTGTCCCCATCCAGTAAAGATATTTTTTCTCCTTTGTCCTAAAATATGCTTCCAGGAATTCCCTTTTCATATTCAGGTTTTCCAAGTAGACAATAAGAGATAACATCCTTATATATTGTCTATACTGACTTGTAAAAAAATATCTAAATAGCATAAAGGAGCTATTGATTTATTTTTAGTGCCTTTATTTACTTAGTTACATATTTATAATTTACTTCTATAGTTACACATTTGCCACAGTGAAGAAAAATGCTTTCATTTTCATATTGCCTCATGTCTATGTTATTATTTTTTTAACATTTATTCATTTTTTAGAGACAGAGAGAGACAGAGCAGGAGCAGGAAAGGGGCAGAGAGAAAGGAAGACACAGAATCCGAAGCAGACTCCAGGCTCTGAGCTGTCAGCACAGAGACTGACAGGGGGCTCGAACTCAGGAACTGCGAGATCATGACCTGAGTGGAAGTCGGACGCTCAACTGACTGAGCCACCCAGGCACCCCTTGTCTATGCTATTATTGACTGGAGTTTCTGGAATATATACAGATCTCCTGAATACTAACGTTTTGGAATAAGATTTAAATTCTGCCTACTAATGTAAGTAACCCCACTCATTTATCCTGTGTATTTGTATTACAAAAAATAAAAACAAAATGTGTATCAACATTGGGTAGATTCTCATTTTGATTCAAAACTAATTATATCTCAGATTTTGTATACTAAATGAATCATATATTATTAAAATATTAGGATCAACAAGAGATAATTATGTAAAATTAAACAACAATGTTGTTCACTTAGAATTGTTTTAGTTGCCTTCCAACGCTTTGAAGGAGATGATGACGTGTTTGGCTCTCTCAGCTAGCCTATAAGACAATACAATGGCAGGGTTACAACTTTCCCTACTTAAGGGATGAAGGGAAAAAAGGGTATTCATTATTGATGCATACAGAAAATACTTATGCCTGAGAGTGCTATACCAGAGTTCTTTAAAGGCTATTTTAAATTGCACTTCAACACCAATAAAAGATTTTACATTCTACGTCTGTAATTCTGATGTTTTGTGCATATAATTATACTAAAATATTTAATACTTATGATTAATTAAATAATAACAGAATTTATTCCATGGCACCATTGTCTGAATGTCTTTCTGGAATAGCTTGTTTGAAAAGAACCACAAGAGAAATTTCACCAGTAGTATTAATTTCTTTTCTAAAAGAACAATGACATTTGGAAATAATCAGTCATTAACCTACACATATGCTCCTTAAATTCCTTAGTGGCATAAATACTTTTACAATGGTAAGAAAAAAATCATACAAATATTCTGTAACTTCTTAAGGCTATGCACTCTGGCCTACCACATTGATCCATTTTTGTCTGTATATTTCAGGACATCATGGATCATTTAATAGGTTACTGGGTATTTCTCTCTAGCAAGAGTGATCTTTTATAATTAATGCCCATTTCAGAGTTGCCTTCCAAAGTTCATGCACATGCCCAAATTACCCTTCCAAATATTTATGAAATTAAAATTATACATTAGGATTATATGGATGAATGAAAGAGAGAAAGAATTAAGAAGAAACAGAATGCCTAGGATAATGTGACTATTCATAGTAAGAATGGCATGCATATCTAGATTTGGTGATTCTTTGTCTGTTCCCCTCTGTATCATCGAAACTCAGAATATGTGCACACAGCATGCTTTAGCAATACCTGCTGGTTAGGAATTAAATTAGCTGAAGCCAGAGGAGTTCAATCGAAAGGCCTCAGCAAGGGTATAGAAATAGGTTCACAGCACATTTAGTCAGGAAGAAAAAAGCTGAACATCGTTAACGTCCCTCCATGGAAATAGCTATGGCAAGTTAAACCATCTTTTCCCCACAAATTTGACAGCTATTGTTATTATAAAGTAAAACATTTGGTTCATATTAGCCTGAACTAGTGTTCTCCCAGGATGCATATGCCTTGAGAGAATGGTTTGACCTTGCTTAAATGGAAAACATGGTATAGCATCACCATAGAAAAAGCAAGATGGTGGCCACCTGGGTTGCAAGGACTACTAGTAAGTATAATGGATTAATGTAAAAAGATGGAGAGATTACATAGATAACACAGTCATTCTATTGAAATTATTGCATTACCTTAAGAATTACATATTACTTATACAAAAAAAATCTTTGAAAAGATTTCACTTTTCATGAAGAAGCTGCTTCTTAAAAAAAAAAATCTATTTTGGAGGCAGCTGGGTGGCTCATTGGTTGAGTGTACTCTTTATTTCAGCTCTTATAGGGCCATGAGATCGAGCCCCACATCTAGCTGCGTGCTGGGCATAGAGACTGCTTAAGATTCTTTCTCTCTCTCTCTCTCTCTCTCTCTCTCTCTCTCTCTCTCTTTTCTGCCCCTCTCCCTTGCTTCTGTGTTCTCTATCTCAAAAAAATAAAAATCTATTCTTAAAGCCAAAAGAAACTGAACTATGACTTCATATCTACTCAAACACTCATTCACTTTTCTTTCTAGTCTGAAAAGTATTTTATTTATGTAAAAAGAGGGGGGAGAGTTGCTGTCAATAGAAAAGTTTGAGAAAATGGGAATTATGAAAATATGACATTCTGACTAATTTATCTAACTGAAACTCTGTTCTGTAGTATACAGAATAGACTATTTGGAACCACCAAGGACATTCAGAGGAGACTGACATAATTTAATACACAAACCTGAAGCTATAGAAAATAGATATAAAATTAACAACAACAAATTAAATTCTCTAATAGCCTGGCTTCCCTAAGGGAAAAAGAAAAGAAAAGTACTTTGAAAACTGCTTTCCTTTTACTCTCTTAAAAAAAAAAAAAAAAAAAAAAAAAAAAAAAGGAGCCCCTTGGTGGCTCAGTCAAGTATCTGACTTTGGCTCAGGTCATGATCTCATGGTCCCTGAGTTCAAGCCCCACATCAGGCTCTGTGCTGACAGCTCAGAGCCTGGAGCCTGCTTTGGATTCTGTGTCTCCCTCTCTCTCTGCCCCTCCCCTGCTCATGCTCTTCTCTCTCTCTCAAAAATAAATAAACATTTAAAAAATTAATAAAAAAGTTTTCTGGTCATACATTTAGTGGTAATAAGCAAAAAAAAAAAACAAAACACCTAGCCTATACATTCACAGTCACCCAATATTTTCATCATTACATTTTAGTGATCAACTTTTCTCACATCAGTCTAACACAGCTAATTTTACTTTCTTTACAAACATATTAAATATTCATTCATTTATAAAGCACTCATTACTTTGTGACTTCTCAAAAATAGTGCCTTATGCCTAGAAATAATTTAGTTTAATATTATTTTCTTATCTTTATTTCTTTCCCTCCTCTACCATACCCACCTTAGTTTCTTTCAAAACTCTAAGACGGGGCACCTGAGTAACTCAGTAAGTTAACTGACCAACTCTTGGTTTCAGCTCAGGTCATGATCTCAGTTTCGTGAGTTCGAGCCCCTCATTGGGCTTTGTGCTGGCAGCACAGAGCCTGCTTGGGATCCTCTCTTTCTCCCTCTCTCTGCCCCTCCCTTACTCATGCTGTCTCTGTATATCTCTAAATAAATAAATAAACTTAAAAACAAAAACAAAACAAAACACAACCCTCAGAAAGACAACACAGAGAGACACAGCACATATCTGCCAGGAAGAGAATAAACATTATTGATCCTACTCTTCTTATTGTCGCTCAAGTTATTCTATTTTAAATTCTTTTAAATTTAAATTATTTTTTTAATGTTTATTTCTTTTGAGAGGGAGACAGCAAGAGAGTGTGAGGAGTCTTGGGAGAAGGGAAGAGAGAGGGAGAGGGAGAGAAAGAATCCCAGGCAGGCTCATGCTGTCAGCACAAAGCCTGATGCAGGGCTCAATCTCACCAACTGTGAGACCATGACCTAAGCCGAAATCAAGAGTCAGACGCTTAACTGACTGAATCACCAAGCGTCCCTTAAATTATTTATTTTGGCTTGTTCATAGATCTAAATGCAGAGACTGTGAACAAAATTTGCAAGTAGGTGACGTGGTGCTGGCAGGTATTGTAACAGGGTGCTGGAGGAAAGAACAGAATAAGGGTCTTTCCTCCTGCATTTGTAGCTCTCATACAATATGATGCCACTCCAGCCCCATCCCAGTCCACTGAGCATCGCTCTTGGGTAGGTGGTAACAGGTATTACCCAACTCATAATCCATATTTTCCAAAATGAAATGCGTAATATTAAAAAGTCACAACAGGCAATGTATTATGTGAAGAATCATCAAATGAGAAAAAAGGTATGCTAGAGTCAAGTTTTCCTTTGATTGGCCTCAGTGATATATAACACAAAATATACTGACACAGTTCATATTTGTGTTTTGTGGAATTTTATAAAATGCATTCATACCTTCAAAATGCAGGAATCACAAGCATACATCCACCGATTTCCCTGTTTCAACATTTTGTGGGTTTTATGATGTAAATACTTATCCACTAGGTCTTATAATCTTTTCAGATGGTGCATGATTATTTTCAAATACTAAGGACAGTTTTCTGTATATATGTCCATGACTATACACACAGAATTCCTCCATTTTCACTACCGAGTGTGTTTGTGAAAAATTGGCCCACAAGACAGAATGATATTAAAACTATACCACCATTTAGTTTTCAGTGGTCTGCATCACAAGCTTCAATGCTGAATATTAATTTGTAAACTCCCAGATAAATTATCTTAGCTATTTTAAAGCAGCAACTCTTTAAATACAGTAATTCATCTGTATGGCAAAAAGGTTGCATATGCAGGAAATAAATATTTAAAACATTTCTACATGTCTCTGGTATAATTACTGTAAAAATGTCCCTATCCTCTTTTTCCAGCCTATTCTTTCCATCTTTATTCAGCAAATATCATTCATTGTTTCCCATTATATCTAAATGTATATTTATCTGTAAAGTCAGCTGTTACTTTGGCCAGATTCTATAACTTTCAGGTTGCTTTCAGTTAATAAAATTTAGTGCTTCTAGTGCAATAATCCAATCACATTTTTGATTCAGAGCTCTCCTGCCTACCATCTCAGGAAGTCAAGGGGACTAAAATTCACATGGGAGTAGGTTCTGTCTTTGTCCTTCTGTATTGCCCCCCTCTAAGCATTTCACCAGTGGGCAGGCTAGTAGTCTGGGAAAAAAGTTCAGATTTATCTTCACTGCAAGCTGTGGATGCTTCTCTACCACTAACTTGACTGTGGAGGCCACTAAGGCAACCAAGACTCTTTTTTTCAAATGCTAGCTCTTTCGTGGACTGTGCTTGAGAATCCCTCACAGTCCCTTGAGGGCCTCCCCACTTCCCAGTTCCCTGATTTGGAAAGCCAAGTGGAATTAACCGCTTTCACCTTTCAACTCCCCAGAGCTTCCTGCTTCTTTTTCCTTTCTTCTGAGCAATCCTCCTGCGTGGGGAACTGGCAAAATCACTGAAGCCTAGCCAGCCTCCCAAGTGAACACTAGTCTCAAAGAAAATTCGCCCATCCTAACCCTGTCAAATAGCAAATCCTACATATTGCTCCTTTGTGGTTCCCACTCTGTGCTTTGCTGCCTCTCTCTTCCTCCCTCCTTTAGGAAGGCACTGGCTAAACAGGAAAAAAAAAAAAAAAACAACCTTCACTATGCAGATATCCAACAAGCAGGGAAAGGGCTGTTAAGAAGAAGGGAAAGGATATATTAATACACTGACATACATAAATGTATCAAATCAGCATGCTGTACACTTTAGACTCACACAATGTTACATGTCAATTATATCTCAATTAAAAAATATTCACTACAAAAAAGAGGGGAAAGGAATATTCTTTTCAGAGACATCCCAATCTACATGAGTGAATCTGTTTAAGGTTCAGTATTTGCCTCATACAGAGGCAAATAACTGCCTCATAGAATGAACATTACAAATCCCTCAAGGTCAAACATTTTGTCTACTAGCAGTCTGAGAAAGGTGTGATCCCAGTTGTTGCCAGATCTTTTTCTTCCGTTTTGGGCCCCACTACCCATATGAGAGGCAACTGAAAGGTTCTTTTTAATATCCTGTAACACGTATTTACATGCATGCATTATAATAAATACATGCATGCATATACATAGACACATAAACATATGCAAATAATATATATGTGTATATATATATATCACATATGTAAACAAGTGCATGCAAACATACATATGGATACATATGTGCTTCCTTTTACTTTAGGTATTCAAAATGTGTCTGCTTTCTTAGTGGGCATATATAACCTTTACTTGATGAGATTTGCAAAGGAAAAAGGTCTCTGCCAGCAGCATATATTAAAATTTTTTTTCAGTCAATACTACCCCATTTGTCCAGAGCTATTTATGTCCTAGAAATAATGAAAGCAAAATTCACACTAAGAGTGCAAAGCCCAAGCTAAAGTTTGAGTTCACAGAAATGTATGCCAGTCCCTTTTCCTCTACTCCAAGTAAACAGATTTTATTCATAGGGGCCTTTTACATCTTTTCAGTGATGTTTTTTAAGATGCAAGGTAATATAATTTCTGAGCTCACCTGAGATTTATATCTTTACAGAGTGGATGGTCACATCAATAGGTTTGTAATACAGTGAATTCAGAGGACAACCGAAAGCGACATTTTTAAAGGTTAAAAAAATTTTTTTTTAAGCAGGATTAAAATCATTTTATGATTACGTGTTTATGGATGAACCATTACTTTCATCTAGAATCATTATTTTAACGTGAACTCCAAAGATTTCCATCTACATTTCTAAAACCCGTTTCTCTCGACCTCATTTATTCATCCATTAGTTTTTAATATTCTCTTGACTACTTTTACCTCTATTTAAAGTCACGAGGTCTATTTGAGTTCAAAGTATCCGACAGGTATTCTATTTCCAAACATAAGCATCTGCTTACATTATTTAGACCAGAGGTTCATCTGAACGCCTTGTCCCTGCCTGAGCTTGTGTCCTATACAGAAGAGGGAGAACTCTATATTTTAGCCGATAGTCATAGCATTGGTGAAATAGCTCACTGGTGAAATGCAGAAATGGGTATTGTCTTAAACCCAGCACCTCTCTAAACTTATAAACATGATGCTCAGCATGTATAACAACCCTAGCTTCAATTCACTCTTCCTTCTCCACAGGGCATTTACAGACTGAAACTGCCATATATGTTCCCTCTTAAATCTTCATTTTGTCTCAGTTTTTTAAAGCACAAATATTCAAAAAAGGACAATAAGTGATGATGAAATAATTGGCTTCCATGCCCCAAGTTCCTATGGTTTTCTTCTATTTAAGATTTTATTTTATTTAAGATTTTATTAAGATTTTATTTCTTCTATTTAAGATTTTATCTTTTTTTTTGCAATATGTCAAAGACTTACATTCACATATCAGTCCTTAACAGTATTTAAAATGATTATCAAGAAATTAATTAAAGATACAGATTGTGATTATTAAGTGTTAAGGTGAAATAAAGATGTAAAATCTTGTGTGGTATGATCAACATGCAGAAGACCTTGACAGACTCTAAAGGTTGACCACGGTTGGTAGAATTAAATGTCCTACCTTTAGTTAGGTTCAAAAAGCAAAAAGATATCTCATTCAATATAGTGATTTGAGCTCTTTGGTTAACTTCTTCAGCTTTGAAATATCCAATGAAATGATGAACACAAATGCAAGTAAATACATAAATAACTTCATAACTAAACTAATAAATATAAGTAAAAGAAAATAAACTTGGAAAAGAACAGAAAAGTTTGCAAGAGCTATTTAAGATTTTTTGGCTACCAAACCAAGGCCTAACTACATTAAGGCCCCCTAAAAACAAAATAACTTTTAGGGATAAAGTGGAACATCTCTCCTTGAGAATCCTACTGACATCTTTAGCTCACAGTGTGGATCTGTTAAGTACAGGCCATGCTGAGGTATAAGTACAAATGTCTTCTTGAGTTCCTCTCTGCTTTCCCTAGATATCAGGGCTCTGCTATAGCAGAGTAACATATACACATATAAACACACACAGAGCATTCCTTGAATAATATCTAGGGTCTACTTTGTGGAAAAAAAATCTACCTCAGCTTTCAGATTCCCAATAATCATAAATAAGTGACACAACTTCACCTTGCTAAGGCTACTCAGAGTCAAGAGTTCAAAAGAAAGAATCTCACCATTTCTCTCTCCAAAGAGATATACGCCAAGGAAAAGGAGAAACTAGGAGATAGTTACCATATGCAAAAACAACTTGACAAAGTTAAGAAAGTAGCAAAAGTGAATGATAAACGGGATACTGCTCCAGAAGCCAATTAATTGACTACAAAGAAGTGCATCAAATCTTCTTTGCTCCTGATTGAAAATCACAACTATGGACAGCAGCAGCTCTAACACTAAAATACCACTCAAAGTGACCTTGAAGGACAATGGTGAAGGGCCAAGGCACGTTCCCAGTGGGCAAGACTGAGCAGTGTACCTAGCTGCAAGTTTGCCTAGAAAGATAGATGGATAGAGGTATGAATTTTCTCTAATTCATGGCTAGTGTCTAATATTTTTGCTGGGCAATTAAGGATTCTGTGGAAATGGTTTGTAGATAGACCTCTCTGGGTTCAGAGAACAAAGAAATTCGTGTTCTTTGTTAATGTTCAGCACACAGCACCTCAGCAGGGTATCATAATAATCACATGGATGAGATAACTTTTCCTGCGAATGTCAGCCTCTTTCTCCAGCTCCTTCCATCCTTGCTTTAAAACGTTGTCACAGCAGCTGTAATACTGTAATGTATGAGCTTATCAAAGTGAATGTCTACTTACCAAGGATTATCTAGCTAGAGAAACTACTAAATGATCAAAGCATCAGCAGCTGAGATCAATAATGGGCTCTTCTCCATGCTGGCAGTGTGGAGCCTGCTTGGGATTCTCTCTTTCTCCCTCTCTCTCTGCCCCTCCCCCACTGGCCCATGTACACTTTCTCAAAATAAACTAAAAAAAAAAAAAAAAAAAAAGGGAGGGGGGCTTAATATGACATGATTCCCTGAGATGGGACAGTCAACTACCTGACACATCGGTTATACTAGACCACTTCTAAAACAAAAGAGACAGCATGCTATCCCCACAGGAATAGAGATTTGCCTTCCCTATTGATAACGTCTCTGTTACAACCAATATTTTACTTTATAGGATAGAATGTGTGGTGATGGGCTTACATTCTTGTAGTTCACTGATATAGCCATGTCTCCATCACCCTAAAATAGCTAACGTGGTAGAAAAATGGAATGAAATTTTCAAGCCTTGGTTATAGTGCTCCCTGTGTGGTAACACATTGCTGGGCCATGCTCTGAATAAGTGGGACATAGGATATGCTTTGAATAAGTGACCTATATATGGTGCTGATTCTCCCATATCTAGGATTAACAAGTCCAGGAGTCATGTTGTGCAAATGTACATAGCTCCTTTCACTATTGCTGCTAATGATCCTCTAGTGAAGATTTTGCTGCTCATCACTGCAACTCTGAGTTCTGCTAATTTCAGATTCTTAGTTCTGAAGGGAAGGATATTTCTCCCTAGGGTCACAACAATGGTTCCATTGAACTGGAAAATGAAAATGCCACCTGGTCACTTCAGGCTCCTCATGCTAGTGAATCAACATGCACAGAAGAGGCTGATTATCTCAGTAATTAAGGTAAAATTGGATTAGTACTCTACAGTGGAAGTAAAATGGAGCATGTCTGGATGGAGCAAACACTATCGGGGACCTTTTTTAAATGCTTTCATGCCCTGTGATAAGTCAATGGAAAACTGCAACAATCCAATATGGGCAAGACTGTCAATATCACAGTTCATTCAGGAATAAAAGTTTATTCAAGTATAAAAGTCTAGGTCACCCAACTAGGTGAGAATCTATTACTAGCTGATGATTACTTGATGAAGGCAACTATGAACTTAATTATGGCACTGGTGAAATTCAAATGTTGAAGCCGTCATCCCCAGTGCAATGGTATTCGGAGATGGGAACCAGGAGGAAGTACTTAGGGTTAGATGAGGCCATGAGAGTGGGGCCCTTATGATGGATTGTTGTCTTTTAAGAAGAGGAAGACAAAGAGACTGCAATCTCTTTTTCTCCACATTTAAGAAAGCAGTGGTCTGCAAGTCAGGAAGAGGGCCTTACCAGGAGCCAAACTGGCCAGCACTTTGATCTTGAATTTTGCAGCCTCCAGAACTGTGAGAAGAAATGCCTGTTGTTTAAGCCACACTGTCTTCGGTATTTATTATGGCAACCTGAGCTGAATGACACAAGGGCAAAGGAAAAATAGAATCTGTAGGGTTAGAAGAAAGATGGAAATGCCACCTTGGACCATATGACTAGTTGCAGGAACAATGGATTATGGTAGTTATATTATATAAAATGGGGAAAAAACCCACATGTGTGTATGTGTGTGTGTGTGTGTGTGTGTGCTTGTGTATTCAACTTAAGGTAGAACTACTCTTCAGTACTTTTTCCTATAAGTAGTTGTATGATCCAAGTTGACACGTGTGTCTACATACATACATACACAAACACAGGTACACATACACATGTATTTGTGTATATACATATGCATATACATTGCATGCATTGTGCATTTATATATTGTATGTTATGTATATGTGTGTATACTACATGGGCGGTATGTGTGTATATGTATGTATACACATATATATTGATCATAAACGTATATGCAATTATTTTCTTTCACTTATTCCCCCATTCATGAAACATGTTAATAGTGGTTAACTTGTTTCTCAGTATTTACGTTACAAGCTATCAAAGAGTGAGTGTGATTCAGCTAGAAAGGAATGCACATTACTCAAAGTTGGATAAAATAATTTATATTCTCTCTGGGGGAGAAGTTTAGTCTGTTCTCAGCTTATGTAGGATAGTTGCATGCTTTTCTATCACTTTACTCAGAAAGAATAAGATCTGAAAAGTGAAATATAAATGCCACGTTTTGAAAGGTGAACAATGATGGTGTAAGCTGGAGCTACATTTCCCAGAATTCCTGATCCAGATCAACTGTGGAGGTTGTTTCAAGAGAAATCTGTGTGAGATGTGGAGAGGAAGTAAAGTAGCAGTTATTTTTCTCTGAAGATTGCTGTGGTGAGATGAGGGGGAAGATAAGGATAGGTGCTGGCAGGTTGTGTCTTTGCTTTGCCACTCCACATCTAGCTCTTCTTTCCCACTGCTGACCCTGCTGACCAGGGGGCCCACACCAGAAGGAACATCAAGAGCCTTTTCTACCACCCTCCCTTATGGTCCCTCTCTGGCAGATTGGCATGCCCAGCTTCTCAGCTTCCCTGCAGCTCAGATTCACCCACCTGTGCTAGTGCGGCAGGAATGCTAACTGGTGACTCCCAAGTGTCACTTCTGGATTTTACCTCCTATAAGATATTCAATATACAAAGTACTCATAGTAGTTCTGTTTCTCTGACCAAATACTGACTGATAGAGAAGGATACATACCCGAGGTACAATAAAGATAAAACTTTTGTAACAATCTGTATATCAAGTAACAGTATTGTGATAAAATATACAGCTGATAAGAAATATAAGAAAAAATATTTTTTAAAATCTTAAGATTCTTTAATATAGTTTTAAATTTTCAGGAACATGTTTATTCAAACTAAACTAGAATTTAAAGTGTATGAATATCTTATGCATTGATCATAGAATAGGCCTGAGAGAAAAATTTTGTCAAATCAAAACAAAAAATATGTGGGCCACATAACTCCACTGAAATTCAAAGGACACAGATATAAATACCAAAAATATAAACCAAACATTTGGAAGTTAATAATAACAACAACAACAACAACAATAACAATAATAACAACTCCCTGATCTAAAAGGAAATAAAATCTATGTTTACAAAATATTTACAAGAAAAATATAATAAGGTCATTAATCAAAAGCTAATTTATATAGTCAGAGACATTAGCAATAAACCCAAAATTTAACAGTTTCACAAATAATAACAAATAAAATACAAATGAAGTAAGCATTGAGCCAAATACATTTTTAAATTAGTTACAGAAAAACATTTCTGAAAGAAGGACTTTGTAAATGTTAGAGGAGAGATTTAAGAAATTATTACCAAAAAATTGTAGAATCAGGAAATTCAAGATATACTTCTTTAGGGAAAAAAAAGAAAACCTCAGAAGCCCTAGTCTAATCAATAAAAACAATAACACACATACACATACACAAATACACAACAGTTTAAATGACCAAAGGAATATAATCACTTAAAGGGAATTTAAAAAATTAATGATATATTTGAAATTGCCAATGAAATTTATTTTTCCATAGGAAGACAGTAATTTTCAGACTGACTCAGAAAAAGGAAAAAAATCAAGGGGCAAATGGTCATTAGTAGAACTGGAAGACTTGTGAACACTTTATCTCTTATTAAGATAATTGACATTTTAAAAATAATTTACATACTTTAACTTCTAAAAGGTAAAAAATTTAATGCCATTTAAATTGTTCTGTAGAACAGAAAATAAAATACTCCACAAAAACACGGTTGTTATTTACCATGGACAAGTGGACTTAGTCAAGAAAAGATTCCCTGATGAAATGACTTCTAAATATAACTAACGAAGTCAAAGGAACCATATGTGAGAAGTTCTTGTAAGGGGAAAGAGAAATTGGAGGCTAGTGAGGCAGGCAGTATTAACGAAGGATTTGGAATTTAAGCTAAATTAAATGGCAGTTAATCAAAAGGAGTCTGAACAGAGAACATTATAATCACAATTGCCTTTGAAAAACATCACTCCAACTGCAATACAGAAAATGGATTGGAAGAGTTTGGAGTAGATGAGAAAAGATCAGTCAGGAAGGAAGTGCCATCATCTCTCAAATCAAAATGGCAAGAGATGGAAAAAAATGTACTGGAGAGATAGTTTTTAGGTAAGAATAAGAGGATTTTGTGGTATATTGGATGTTTTGGTGAGGAAGAAAAGTGCCGAGGTTGACCTTCTGATATCTGGTTTTGTAAAAATGGATAGGAGATGATGTGATGGACATTTCTGGGATGATAGTGAGAAATAACTCGTTGAAACAGAACACAATTGAAGAGGACCTCATTTGGTACCTTGATGATATAAAAAGAATAAGAGGATCGTTTGGCAGAGAGGGAAGGATAGTGAAGGCATTCAATATTGAATATCAGTTGGAAATGACTCTGAAATAGTCAAGTGAAAATACAACACAAGCATCTAGCAAAATGAGACCGACACTCAGTAAATTCTGAGACAGGAAAATTATTCTTGAAATAACTCTCACATAAATAACAATTAAAATCTTAGAGGTGGAACAGACTACCTAAGGGAAATGCATAGAATGAGTTTCAAAACTAAGACCTTTACTCTGAGGAGTTTCAGTATTTACAATCCTATAATCTGAAAAGAAGACAGGAAAGGTGCAATTATGATACATAGCATGGGAACTTGCATCATAAACACCAAGGGGGGAAACTACTTTAAGAAGGAAGGGGTACACAACAATGCCAAATGTTGAAGGGAAGGTAAAAAATAAGAGAACCAAAGTAGGTTTATTACATAATTTCTCACAGGATTGCAGTTTTATTAAAGTGACTGGAACATAAGCCAAATTTATTTTAGTGAGAACTGAAGAAACTAAGACAAGTCTTTCAGGAATCCGAGCTATGAAAGGACAGGATAACTGGTAGGGGATATAAAATGAAGGGAAACTTTTCTTCTTTCAATTGTTTTTGAGTACAATATTTGGCTAGGAAAGTGCACATCTCACAAGTATATCTTTTTGTCTTAAGTTTTGTTTTAAGTAAACCCTACACCCAAAGTAGGGCTCAATTCATGACTCCGATATCGAGTCACATAAGCCAACCAGATGCCCCTCATAAATGCATATCTTGATGACTATCTATTCATCTAGTGAACTGAGATGCATAACCAGGACAAAAAAAAAAAAAAAAAAGCATTACTGGCATCTTAGAGCCTCCTTCTCAACTTCTCTTAAATTTTAAAAGCATCAATTAGTTTTGCTTGTTTTTGTATTCACTGAATAGAAGTGAATACTAGGTATTTCTCTGCTGAATATTGTGAAGAAAACTTTCTTTGAACATGGGAAATATTTAATAGTTTATAAATTCTTATGTTGAAGAAATTCTTCTGACAAGAAGAAGTTTGATGAACAAGAGACAAAAGGAAAAGTTAGTCCAGTTATGGACAAAAGGACTGGCCACACAAAGGGGGAAGTAGGAAGGAGAAAAATCTATGCACATGTAAACAAATTATTACTCCTAAAAATGGGAAGTTGAGGGAGTTCTCTTCTAGTGCCTTCTAATTTTTTTTTCTATGAAGGAGAGAATATCTGCTGAATTGGGGGCAAGTTCAGTGGTGGTTTTACTCTTCCAAAGTTCAGAGAGACTAGAGGAGATTTGAAATGATTGTGGTAAAGAACTAGAGAGAATGTTAATGAGATAAATGTAGACCAGCAGCCAAATTTACAATTTGTCTGAAACTGATAATCCTAAATTTTCAATAAAGAAAACTATAGCATTTTCATGAAATACATTTTAAAAATAAATCAATGGCAAAATAGGACCTCTTCATGGAAATAAACATTCATGATCTCAGGAACCCTTTTGGTAATATTGAAATTTAATACAATTCTCTTTAAAAATTTATTTGTGGGTTTTGTTTTTATATTACCTTCGAGGGAATATGAAAAATGAGTCTATATTCACAAAACTAGTCTCTATCTTCAGAGAGTGGTGCAGAGTATAGTGGAGGTGACAAGTAGTAAACATGTAATTATGAAAATGATTAATATCAAGGAAACTTGCAGAATGTGTTAGGATTATAAAACTGAGAATGACTATATTATCAGAGAAGTAAGAGGAAGTTTCTCTGGGGAAGTGAAATGTAAGCTAAATTTTGGTAAATGAGTAATGGTTAAGTCATAAAACATAGAAGAGAGATAAATGAGGCAAAAGGAAAGAATATTATAATAAAAGAGATCATGTGTAAGGTCCTGTATCAGAAAATACACAGAGCTTTCATGGAACTGAAAAAGCAATCTAGTGATTGTTATAGGCAAATTGCATGAAATAAAGTCAGATAGCTATAGAGAGGTATAGATATGGAAAGGCCATAAAATGAAGTCCATTGTAAGTATTTTCAAACTTTAAGAAAAATGCCCCATTAGTAAATTTGGGATTGGAGAAAGGCATAATGTTATAATACTCAAGGTGAGAAATGTTAGTATGCTTGGCTATCACAGTGTTGACAGTGAAGCTTGTCATTCACTGGACAGATTTGGGAATGAATTAAGAGGGATAATCAATAGAACTTATTGACTTGTTAGATTTGGCTGGGTAAGGAAATGGAGGGTTGCAATGGATGACTTCTTGGTTTCCAAGTTGAGAAACTGAATGAATATATTGAGAAAAGTGAGGGAAAGAGTATATTTCAGATAAAAGATCATGAGTTCAATATTGGACATTTGAATGTCCTTGTTGTTAAGGAAATAATTATTAGTTACAGAAATTTTATATAAATATAAATATATTTTATCTATCTATCTATCTATCTATCAATCACCTGGAGCAAAGAGGTTGAATAGATGATGTGGGTTTTTTTTCTCACTCTATTACTGATTGTTCAGATAAGTTTTGGTGAATAACATTTATGCCAAGTTCAAAAAGGAAATACCATCATGAAGAAAAAAATTCAACCATATGTCTGAGGTATCATCATCTAGAGAAGAAGAGGCAAAGGGAGGATATGTGGGTTGAGGAACATTTTGCTTTATTTGGCAAAAGATGACCTATGCATCTAGGACCCTAAAGGTAACATATCTTCATCCACTATCTGGTTGGTTTGCTTTAGGTTAGAGATTGTGGAGAATGAAGATAAACTAGATTCTGTTAGCACTACTGCCCTATCAAGCTAATTTAATACCTACAGAATAGATGATCCATTCAAATTTCAAGACTTGAGCTATGATAATTATTTCTTTAAGCAAGCACAACTTATTGAATTAATTAATATTACAGAAAAGGAAAAAAAAAGCAAAAGAAGTATGCATTAGAAAAAATAATTTTAAAAAACATATTAAGCCTGAAATAATTTCTCCATATCTAAAATCTAAAATATATAGTCTGTTCTACTGACTAGAGACAGCTGACCTAAGTATTTCCGTTTGACTTACTTCAGTTTCATAATAAAACAATTCTTATTTTTATTGTGAAAAGATATTGTCCTCTTGTGACATGAACCAACACTCAACATTAAGCATAAAATTGAGGCAAGTGCAATTTTGAAGGGCAATAATTGAAACTTTTGAGGAAAAAAAATATAATCAATAAAACTAGCAGGGAGCATCATGTCTATTATGGTTTTTTTTTTTTTTTACTGCAAAAGTACAGGAAGAGAAACTATAAACTAGAATTAGCTCCTAAACTTAGAAGCTCATAAGCCATAATCTTGTTGATACTTCAGAAAATTATTATACACAGATAAAGCATTGTCAAAACAAAGGGTTCTAAATTTTAGGTTTTAGAATGATACCAATATCTTCATCATAATTAGTGAAGTTCCAATTTGTAAAACAAATTGTTGACCTTTGGATTTACTGTCATAATTTTAGGAAATTTAAAACTTTAAATATATGAAGTAAAATTTAAAATCATATGGCACCTTGATTATAGGAATGGTTAACGAACATGTCATTCGTATTTTCATTTCTATTTCATTTTCCTTCAAAACATTTTCCTCCTATTATTTTCTAATAATTCTGGCTTGATGTTTTCTCTAGGTCGTGCAAATACATGCTTTTCAAATATAGATGTTTCCAATTGTAACATAAGCAATAATTTTTGAAGATATGTTTCTGTATTTATTTTTATGCATTTACATTCATTTGATAGTATTGCCTACAATTTACTTCTTCATGAACATTAGAAATAAATGCACAGATCTCTTTTTGTGCAACTGAGAAATCCAATTGCCATCATGAGTTTATGTCTTAAAAGCTCTGCTTTTATTCGCTATGCAAAATGCTAGTACTCTCACATGAAAGAGAAAGCTTTAAAATGACACTAAGCTTCACAAATGTGAGAAAAAACAGATTATGTATAATTCAACACTTATAAACTTGATTTGATCTTAATTAATCTCTATCTAGTAAGTAGGGATAATTTTGCTCTGGTTATGTCTTTTAATTTCAGACTGTGAATTAGGTAAAGCTAATATTTCTGGAACTATTTATGAGACTATAGTAAATTACCTTTGCAAAGTTGAATTTGATCTTTTGAACTCAGTGTTAGTCAGAACTAAATTTTTAAACCAACACTTACGTAGCACTTGCAACATGTCAAACATATGTACCTAATGTGTATTAGCTAATTTCATTCTCCTAAACCCTAAGAGTTATGTAGTATTATTCTCCTCATTCTATACAGAAAGAAATCAATGCACTTAAACAACATGTCCAAAGGCATAAAGCTAGGCACTAGCACAACCAAGACTTGAACACAAGCAGTCTGGATCCCAATTTCATGTTTTTAATCATTATTCCCATACTGCTTTGTAATTTACATAACAAAAAGCCTACTGAAATGACATATCCAGTCAATATCAAACGTCTTTCTTATCATTTGGTATATATTTCACCAGATGACAGACCAGACATCTATATGGTTAGGTCTGAGTGGTGAATCAAATAGATGGGACACTTACTGTGAGAAGTAAACAATAGAAAGAAAATACTTCTTAGATGGAAGAATACTTAAATTTGGTATGGAGGAAGAAAAAGTGCATTCCTGGGTAAAAGAGAGTAGAAGAATATTTCAGACTTAATGAACAGCATGCAAAATCATCCCAAATGGAAAAGGCATGCATGGCATTGAAGAACTAAAGGAAGTCAACCAAGACTGAACTTCATTGTAAGGGAAGTATGGCACAAAACTGTCTTATTTATTTATTTATTTATTTATTTATTTATTTATTTAGCTTATTTATTTAGCTTATTTATTTTGAGAAAGAGAAAGACAGTGTGAGTAGGGGAGGGGCAGAGAGAGAGGGAGAGAGAGAATCCAAAGCAGGCCCCACACTGTCAGACAGAGCCCCGTGCAGGGCTCAAAGTCATGAACCATGAGATCATGACTCAAGCCAAAATCAAGACCTGGGCCTTTAACTGACTGAGCCACCTGGGTACCCCAGCTATAAAATTGTTTTTAAAAGGTATGAGTGGCCTTTGAGGTATCTGCACAATGTTTACAATGCAATAAGAAACTTAACAGTTATGACCTATGAGTTGGTGATAGTTGATTTTCAAAACAATTTCTTGTCTGCACACTACCACCTCCCAAAACTGTTCAAAAATGATGGTAAAGGGATGAAATAAGAAATTAACACAAGAAGACAAAGATAACTGGAGGAGCAATAATAGAAGCCAATATATTTTAACACAGTGGTGACAGTTGAAAACAAAAGAAATAGTCTCAACAAACTTGAAAAATCAGAAATAGCTAATTTGCCCACACAAAACCAAGGTCTATTTAAGACTTGATGGTAAATTACATATGAAAAGAAGGGATGGGAGGTTTAATAAAAAATGGAAAGGAAAAGGTTTGGTCAATAGTCTCCATATAAAATAGTGAGATTTCCCAATTCTCTACTCAAAGCCAACACAATGAAGTGATGACCCTTCCCTCACCTCCCAAAAAATGACAGCTTTGTTCATTGCTTAAGTTGACTCACAAATCAGAATTTGAAATCTATATAAAAATAAACTGGACACAAAAACAATTTTATTAGAAATTAAAATTAAGATACATGAAATTAAAAGTTAAAATAAAGAGTTGAATATAAATTTGAGGTCTGCATCCAAAAATTAAAATGAAATGTCATTAAATGTTGAACAGAAAGAGAAAGATAAGAAAGCAAAAGCTAAAACCCAAAGAACCAACATCCAATTAATATGATTTTGTGAAGTAAAGAATATTGGAAACAGACAGGGAAGAAATAATTACATAAATAATGACAAAAAATTCCCAGAACTAAAGAAGATAAACCAAGTTATACTATCTAGTTATAGCAAAATGATTTAAGATCAAATGGCATTGATTATCATAACATGATATCATGAAAACTGGAAGCTAGAAAACAATAAAGCACTAAATTCAAATTACTTACGTGAAGCAGATTTTATCCTAGAAAAATTTTCCTACCCAGCAAAATTAGTCATCAAAAGTGAGAGAAAAAGAAAACATTTTTAGACATGTAAAACCTCAAAACTTTTGTCTGCCAACCCTGAGGCTAATAGAGAGGTAAGAGATGCTGTGTCTCAGAAAAATATGGGTATAAAACCAGAGAATAAAAAAATATGATATCCAGGAGAAATTGGTTGTTGAATTCAACATCGGAAAACTACAAAAGGAAATTCTAGCATCAACACAAATGGAAGCCAAAGTTAGTAATAACGTATTTAGGAGCCAAAGAACTGAAGGCGTGGAAAGCAGTATCTCTTCTTCATAACTTGATTAATTATAAATAAAATAAAGAAAGTAACTGCCAGAACATAGTGAAGTCATTGATAGTTATGTGTATGTGGTAGAGCTGTTAGATCTTCTGGAAAAAAAAATTCAAGATGGTTTCAAAGAAAACCAGGCAAAAGAAAATACTAAAATTATTACTACATCCAGGAAAAATACAGAATTATAGGAAGTATAGTCTTACTCATACATCATTCACAAATGTGGAGAAAAATAGCAGGTAAAACAGCATTTCTGGTGCAGGACTGTGGCTTGTGGGTGGTAAACTAGGGGAATGTTATATTCTTCTTCTGTTGAACTACCTACCTATATTACTTTAATAAAAATTAAATATTGATATGATTACTCTGATTTCTATGGGAATAATTCAATAGAGAAAGAAAATAGTTATGATAACATTTATTGGGTGCTTACTACATACAAAACAGGGTTTTGTGTATATTAACTCATGTGATTCTCATAAAATACTGTTAATACCAGAAAGATTAATTAGAAGGTTATTGCAATTATCTATGTGACAGATAAAAAATGTTTGAATTAATTAGTGGAAATGAAGGGGGACATTAATTTTTGACATCTAGATTTATTTTGGAGACATATTTCATAACACTTGGTGATAGATTAAACTTAGTAATAAAAAAGAAGATATACAAAAGATAACTCATAGTTTTAAGGTTTGACCAGCAACTCAAATATCATGCTTCAGCTCTTAAACCTAGTTTTTCAGATTCTCTGCAATCTGCTTCCATAAAAACTTGCAAATATCACTTGAAAAAATTTAATATTTTCAAATTGATCTCCTACTGAATATAAGCATAAACATCCTGTCTCTTGTCAAGCTCTGAGAAACTGCACTCTGCTCCCAGGAACAACACTTATGAACTCAGACTTAGGTATATTCAGCTACTGAGTTGTGAAGATAGGCCCAGGAGGAAAATAAATTTTCTTTTAACATAATAAGGCATGGACTAATACCCAAGGAATAGGGGACAACAGTACATTAGCAGGATGAATTAACGTTTCTCTATTTAAGTACAATTAGACTATGTGGTTTTAAGAAAGAAACTAAGTCTCCATGACAAGAAATTAAGGAGAAAATTGGGTATAACCAATATTTGTAAATAGGGTAGGCTGGAGTCACCTGCCGTATTTTTGCCCAACCCAGAGGACCAGAGTTCACTATTCCATATGCTGGAACTGAGGAACCACATTAGATGATCTAAGAGTTAAGAGTTAGAATATGGTGATAAGAGGCAAGAAGTATTGCGTAATGATTAAGAATTCTGTAACATTTTCTCATTTATAAAATGAGATGATAATAATAAAACTCGCCCTTTTGGGGTTGTTACAAAGACCAAAAGAATAAATCAAGTTCTTGAATAGTGTTTACTTACTTCCCTCAAAGCCCACCTAAGGCAACTGCCTTTGCAAGACACAAGAAGGAACCTCGTGTCAAGTGACCTGTGATCTGTGCACTCAGGAGTGAGATGAATACCAGATGGGGTACACCCTTAACTGGGAGACCTGGAAAGAGCACAGCAAAGGTTAAGGAGATTAAACTCAGGTCTCTCAACTCTGTACTGTCTTGTTATGTCTTTATTAAAAGAACTGTTTGATCCACCATTAAAATTTAATGTGAGGTGACATTTAGGACTGAAAGTGGTCCAGCTTCTAATCTGGAGATGGAAGGTGAGACTCTTCCCTTCCTCCTGGATTATTTGGAAGACTAAATTACAGGCTAGATTAAACAAACAAACAAACAAAACCTCCCCAAACCTAGGAGACCATAGCACTGATTTCTCTCTTGTCAGACAGAAAGATCTATGATTCAGATATCACCTTCAGATTGTCTTAATGTCCTTTGTTGCCTTCCCTCTGCTAAATTTCATTCCTACTGTATATGTGAGATAAAACCAAACCAAACCAAACCAAACCAAACAAACAAAAAAACCCATCACCTTCAAAGAGTTTTTAAGTTATGAAGAGTTTTAAAACATAGGCAAGGTAGGGCCACTTGGAATTTAGAGTCAAAAAGTCCACATTTTGGTTTTTCTGTTGTATACTATTTGAGTTATATTGACAGAGCTAATGATTTGAGTGTCAATTTCATCATCTTAGAAACAGGAGTAATTAGAATTCTGAGATTGTTGAGGGATTTATTTTGTGATGCAGGCAAATCTGAAGTTCAGTACCTGGTTCATTGTAGAATTGTATTTCCTGGCTACTTGGATCTCTACAGATTAATTTTCCTACCTCTGACTTTCTTTAATGCTTTTCATCTGCACATAAAATGTATCATTTAGATGAGTTCTATAATTATCTGTATATAGGGTCCTTATGTGCATTTGTTATTTTCCCCAACTTCATTTCAAGCTATTTTAGGGCAAGGACTATGTTCTCTACTCTCTCGACCATTCCATTTAACTCAACTCTTACTATTATTAAATTAATGTTTACCACTTGCCAGTAGAAAAAGATTATACATATATTATATATGTATGTTATACACACACACACACACACACACACACACACACACACATGCATATATATGTATAAGTATAAATAAAGGGTAGCCCTTTATGGACCAGACTAATGAGGTCATAATTAGAATGGATTAGAAACTATGCTCTAAGCATTGGCTTTCTGAATCATGTCCACAATCAAAGGGATGAAATTGTTAAAACAGTTACAAATTGTTGTAATAGTTGTTTCTGTTTTGAATTGAAAATACATTTGGGTGAACTATATGACCAGTATAACCTAGTATCCAGAATCTTGCTTGAAATCATGTCTGCATATGTGACCAGCACTGTAAATACAATCATTTCTAAGGCTGAGAAACAACTTTCCTGTCTTATTTCTCATCACTTTGAACACACACCTCTATTCAGTTAGCACCCTCCACTTGGTTTCCTCAGTTCACAGGTATCCATGTATGTCCTTTTTCTAGTCTGCAGGGTGATTCCTCTGTTTCTACAAGTCTTCATACCTTTCTATATTTTGGTCAATACAACTGCCTTTATGAAACGTTGCATCACCACATTAACTTACACATTCTCTTCTGAAAGTACACTGATCTTTATTAAGTGGAATACTGCTAAGAAGGCAATAATTTAAAGATACGATCATTTAAAATACAGGGGCGCCTGGGTGGCGCAGTCGGTTAAGCGTCCGACTTCAGCCAGGTCACGATCTCGCGGTCCGTGAGTTCGAGCCCCGCGTCAGGCTCTGGGCTGATGGCTCAGAGCCTGGAGCCTGTTTCCGATTCTGTGTCTCCCTCTCTCTCTGTCCCTCCCCCGTTCATGCTCTGTCTCTCTCTGTCCCAAAAATAAATAAATAAATGTTGAAAAAAAAAATTAAAAAAAAAATAAATAAATAAAATAAAATACAGTAGTACAGAATGTAGAGAGAAGCCTTTCTTAAGAGGGACATGGCAGCCATAATTGTAGTGTAAATGACAATTACAAAATGTGGTAGATGCACTTGATAAAATGCGTACACTCACAGTGATCTTGAATAAGAATAGGTGAGGCAGAGTCTTATGCCTTCAAAGACAATAAATTGAGAAAATTGAGAAGATAATTCCAAGGAAAGGCAAAGCAAGGCCACCACATCAGACATGATAATGCATGGTTTATTAAGAAACAAAGAATAGGAACCAGTTTTACTATCCTGCTGGTTCCCTCATTAATGAGTTAAATAAATCTTTCATACATGTTCACCTTAAAAAATTATAGTCTGATAGTTCTGGAGGTCTCTCCAAGAGGTTCAAGAAGACTTATCCTCTGGGACCAATTAAACTGTGTTGCTTGAGAAGTTTGCCTCATTGGTTCTTTAAGCCCAGACACGTATATTCCTGGTTCCTGAAGTGAATCCTAATAGCAACAGAAATTTCCTTTTACTGATTCTTTTCTTCCTCTCTCTCAACCCCTTTGTTTTGTTTTTTTTTAAGCTTTATTTCTTGTTCTTAGCCAATTCTGCTGGTCCCATCTCTATCCTGTTTAGCTTTTGAGTTGGGCTATTTTCCACACCACAACCAGGTTTAGGTATTAAGGTGTCCAGTACCTACAAGACCAGTTTACATATTTACAGAGCAGTCTTTGCATACTTTGTGTCCGATTTGCACACATATGAAACATTATTCTGCAATGGTAACAATACTCTCAGGGAATTATGCTTGAACAAGTCCCCTTGGTTATCTCTTTCAAGATGATCACATCTATTCTCTATTGAGTGAGACAGGACAGAGAATGCAGTTTGATATTCTTTTGGTTTGTTTACCTTTTTCAGAGCACAAATCATTAAAAATATACCTCGTACCTACTAGAAAGGAGAACAGATCTTTTTGGATTTTGCCTGGCTAATTTGTGTATCTATTTATGTCTACTTTTGGCATGCGGCTGGCGTTACGGAAATAAAGGTGCAAGTTTTCTGCATGCCTGCGTACATGTAATAGGGAGCAATCAGTGTATCATTGTTTGAATATAAAATATTTGCCTACTTCTAGAAGTTATTAAGAAATCAGAAGTAAATATCTTAAAGTACAAGCCTTCTGTATCGATTATCCTTTAGAAACTAATATTCTCACAATTCCCAGGAAATACAGAAACTAAAATTATAATAATTTTAAAGTGCTAGTCTTTTCAGGAAAAAAAATCCCATAGAAATTCTTAGTTAAAAAGAATTTTTATATAATAATCTGAATTCCTGTAATAAAAGCCCTTCACAGATCACAATGTTTTCATAATTTAGTTTTTTTTTTCATAACTTAGTTTTAAATCAGGTATCTATTCTTTTTCTCATACCACTGAGGAATTTAATACAAGTGCACGTATTTTGTGTAAGCAGGAATTTGGTTTTTATCTCTGTTAAATAACAAATTGGTTTGGAATATTCAGTTAGCTTGTAATAAGATTATCCACTGTGTATGGCAATGAGAAAGAACGAAATATGGCCCTTTGTAGCAACGTGGATGGAACTGGAGAGTGTGATGCTAAGTGAAACAAGCCATACAGAAAAAGACAGATACCATATGTTTGCACTCTTATGTGGATCCTGAGAAACTTAACAGAAACCCATGGAGGAGGGAAAGGGAAAAAAAAAAGAGGTTAGAGTGGGAGAGAGCCAAAGCATAAGAGACTCTTAAAAACTGAGAACAAACTGAGGGTTGATGGGGGATGGGAGGGAGGGGAGGGTAGGTGATGGGCATCGAAGAGGGCACCTTTTGGGATGAGCACTGGGTGTTGTATGGAAACCAATTTGACAATAAATTTCATATATTGAAAAAAAAAGGTTATCCACTGTGTAATCTGCCCCAGATAGTATATATTCCACAACAGAATAATATTTTGTGCTTTCCTTCTCTCTTTCATTCGCTCTGTTTCTCTCTTTCTCTTCCTTTCTTCCTTTTGACTTAACATTTTGAGGCACAGAATTATACAGTTCAAAGATACACACTTTGTCGTAAGATCTTACAGGGAAGGCCACACATTTTCAGTAATAGTTGAATCTCTACTAAAATATAATTTGAAGGAGTATAATGGGTCCATTTCTACATTTTAATCATAGATTGAAATGCACAGGGACCAGGAAATATAGCTTTGTGCCACAACACAGCTTCCACCGTGTGATGCTGATATATAGGATCTTTAGAAATTACATATTGCTCTCAAAATTATTTTTACCCTCCCAACTTCTAATTGTCCAAAGTTCTTCACTACAGGAGGCCAATTATAATCTACAAACTTGGTTTGAAACTTCTATCCCACTTAAGTATCCTGAACACTGGATTTTGAGTTGTTGATCTTTACATTCCCACATCCATGGGCCACGGCCAAGCTGGGAATGGGGGAAGCTTGTCTATACTGTTCGTGCTAATTTCTACCTTCATTAAGAGCAAGGCATTCAAATCCTTATTAATCTTTTCCCACTTTTATGGTTTTTCATCACATGCTGCTCTTATGATCACTAATGAATCTAGAAATATACTAAAGGACACTTCATAATCCCCTCAGCTGATACGCTGGTCTGTGCCTCCTAATTTTTTTTATACCTACTGCTCAGGATCTTTTTGAAGCAGAATTTAGTTCCTATTTACTTTAGTTTTAGTACCTAGTACATGTTATAGACTCAGCAAATGTTTGTTGAATTGATTTTCATCAGATTTTCCACATTCTTAAAATGGCTGATATTCTAGACCTATTTTCTTCCAGTTACAAATAGATATCCATGCTTAAATATGGGTGCTGAATTCTGATAACCTATCATCAGTAGTTATTATTTTGCCCATATAATATTTGACTACATATGTTGGACAAAGTGATTTTTATTATTTAATTTGGCGCCTAAGTGACGTATACATAGCCTCAGTGTTATACTAGGCTTGTTATTTTGAGCCAAAAATTTCTTTAATTGATCGGCAAATCTAATCAGGTCATATTTATTCAATAGGTAGAAGATCAAGTCTATAGACATGTTTTCATTTTTAGAGTCTGCCTAGAAAGATCAGCAAATTATTCTGGATGTGTGTATCACTCATTCCTCTTATATGAGATATCTTATTTCTTTTTTCTCATATTGATCATTTTTTGACCTATTAGATGGTATGAATTTGTTCAGTAGCCACACAATTTGGATGCTGAATCTTTTCTGGGCAGTGTTGGAGGAGCAAGTAGTGAAGGTAGGGGATCAGTTGCCTGTTTAGAGAAGCACACTGGATATCAGGCTTGGGCCTCCTGATTTAATCGTTTAGTGATGGGGCTTCAGGAAAGGTCTAGATTCTCAGGCTTTTGTGGTTGTAACTGCAAAGAGTCCGTCTCCATGAAAGAAGAACTGTTCAGGCTAACAGTCCACCAAGGACAGCTTCGTCAATCACTCTCCAGGTCTGTGTACAGCAAACAGGCAAGGGTACTTTTGCTTCATGTGCAGAGGGCATCTGCTTAACTGAGGCAGACCCTGGTGGTCAAAGCTCAGTCTTTAACTAAGGCTTCCCTAGACATTAGATTTCCTAGAAATCAGTTTTGCTAGAAATCAATCCAGAATTCAGCTTCTATCTTAATCCATAGCCAAGTCTCAATCATACTGTGCTCAATTCCATTTCCCACCAAGTATCTGGATTCATTTTACAGTACAAAGGATGTGGTTTTGGCCCTGGTTTATTACTTAAAGATTCTTAGACTACTGGCCATTATCACCACCACAAAAAAGCTTTCAGTTGCTCAAAGTCCATGTTAAGTGCTATACTTCTAGGAATATCTCTGCTTACTTTAGTAGTAATAACACGATAAAATAGTAATTGACTACCTGGTATATTTTGCCATGTCATGTATTTGTGTTTTCCCTAACCAAAAAGCAGTAAAATCTAGCCAGACAGGTGGCACATGTGTGTATATTCACCGAATGCTGAACACAACAAAGGCAGTCAAATCCAGAGGTGTTCAAGTTACCTATGTTGATCTGGGTATATACCTATCTAACTGTGCAATGTTGCTGTAGAAGGTTAACTTACAGCTCAATTAGGGTATCACTATGCTTACCTCTGGGGCTCCTGGAAGTCTAGTCTTGAACTTTGGCACAGTGAGGCCAACATGAGCTAATTAATACTTTTAATGTGCTTTTTAAAGTTTGATACTCTCAACTTGGTACCCAGGATTAGTTTGTCTATATTGTTCAGGGATATATAAACCAACAATTTTACACCTAGTTTAGCTGGCTACGTAATCTGGCCTAGCTTCAAGACAAATGGTCTCTCAAAGACCCTACTGAACTTTTGCTTGAGCTCCCTGAAACCAAAAGTCCTTGTACATATCTTGATGGTACATAAACTGAAGATGAAGTAATGCTGTGCAACAAATAAAGTGCCCTGAGAAAGTGCACCAGAAAGCAACTCAGCCCCTATATTTGCCTGTATTTTCATCCCAGCTCCACTGTATCCTACAGTTGAAGAAAGCCTTACAGGGGTATGTCCTGAGGAGACTCAGGAGAACTTTCCATGATAGAAGCCTGTGCAATTGGTGCAGTTTTTCTTCTAGATTTTACTCTGTGCTTATAATATATAAGAATAAAAATGTAATCTAATATTCCTGATATGTTTTTCACTTCCATAATTATCAATCTGGCCAACATTTCTTCCCATATAAAAGGCTCAGATGTTTGCTGACATCCAGAGTCTTGCTTTAGGGATAAAGCAGGCACAGAACCGTGCTGTAATCTAATTTTTATTTAAATTGAAAATACAGATGCTATTTATTGCCCTTCTTCTGTAGCAAATCTTAGCAATGTTACCCTCCATCTACTCCTTGATTCACACTGATCTCTCTTTCTCCCTTCCGCTGCAGTAAAATCATTACCACCACTAACAACCTAAAGACATTTTAACACAAGTAATAGCTAATATAATGATTATTTCTAGAATTAATGAACTGACATTTAAAAAAAGGAAACGTACACCTCCTTCTGAGTGTTTATTACTTTTGGAGCTAATGTCCATTTCTGTTCAGAAGATTATAAGGCAATTAAAAATTAGAAAAGAGGAGAATAAGTCACTCATTCATCTAACAAATGTGTTCTGGGAACTTGCTATGTTCCAGGCACTGTTCTCAGCATATCACTATATAAATGATATTATAAAACAGAAACATAATTAAAGTATGCATACAAATCCTCTGTTTAATGAGTTGAATTAGCTTTTGTAACCCAAACACATTAAATATAAAATGTACCTTTGAAAAATAATATACATAAAACTTAAAAACTGTGTCTTCATTATCTATCAAAAAATCAATGAAAAATACTGAAAGATGTCTGTTCTGGTGATAATTCATATATGTTTTAATTTACTAGTTAAATAAACTAGTTAAATAAACTTCTTTACATACAAAGAACACCATGCTGTTTGGAAACTGCTAATTGCTTTCCAGTACTGTTTATTTGTTTGTTTGTTTGTTTGTTCAGTTCTATTATTGGGGGAAGGCGTGTATCACTTAAAAGTGTCACTTTGACTTGACACCACTACTAAGGCACACTTATATTGAGTAGGACATAAAAATACTTTTTTCAAAACATTTAATCTATTTAAGTAGGCTCCATGCCCAACGTGGGGTCAAACTCATGACCTTGAGACCCAGAATCACATGCTCTACCATGTGGCCCAGAATCACATGCTCTACCTAACTGAGCCAGTCAGGCATCCTAGAAAATGAAATACTGTTATAAAATTTATTTTCTATACCCAGAACACAAACAAGAAAGGATGATACACCCCCCAAATTAAGTGGTGTTAAAGTTTGTCTGTAATAATATCCAAGTCCCTCTCCTTTTGTCTTCTATCCCCATCTCAGTGCCAAATAATTCTTGGTCCTTCTCAGATACCATCTTTCCACTGTATACACTTGATTAAGCAATGTAAACACTGATATATCAAAAAATTATATGTTTCGGAGACTAAAGTTACTTGCAAGGAAGGATAAAAAGAATTGCTCCCTGTGCATATCATCTTCACTGTGACTTTAGCCTAAAATTTTCTTCCTGGAAGCAAAGATTCTCATTTTGCAATTAGAACTTAAGGACCTGAAAACTCAAGGCTAAGAAAATGTTGTGCTAGACTATTAAATTTTACTATGGTTAAGGCTGACTATTAGCAATCTAATACAGCTGAGGGATGGTTCAAAAGGGGTGGAATGATGCAGAAAATCAGTCCTCAAGTATTTCCATCTTAATGCCATTTCATCTCATCTCATTTCTTCACCACATGACTCCCCCTCTTTCCCTATTCTGGGGATTTAAAGCCCATTCTCATTCTGCTTCTTCACTCTGGGTAAGGTCCCTCCCACTTCCTTGTTTTCACCATAATTTCAGGGCAAGCACTACATGTGGGGATGTCAACGACCTCAGGTAAGACAACCCCCCTCCCTCCCTCTCTCTGGCAAATGCTTTCCTCCCGAAGGTTTTAGAGTGTTCTCTCCTTCTCAGCAGAGCAATTTATGCAGTTACTACTAGTCATTCAAAGTTGGCACGGTGAGATAAAACCTATTTACCATCTCAGACACACTCTGTATGGTGCTTCAGCTGCCCCAACATCCAGGATGATGAGCACACCCTGTGAGTGTTAGGCTCCTCAAGGACCCATCATGTAGAGGAGAAAGTGGGTTTGGGAGAAAACTGGAAAAGTGAGACCAGTGATGGAGCACAGAAAACCTGAAGTTCAGAAAACTCTGAAGTGACTGTCAATAATAATGGAAAAGAACATTTTGAGTGTAAGAACAAGGGTTCTTGTATTTTAAGATGTGTGTAGCTGTAGGTGGGTGTGATGACTGAAGTTCACTATTCTTAATAAATATTGATTTTGGAAGGAAGAATGAAGAAAAAGACATAAATATCTTTGCAGGGTTTTAGCTATCACTAGTTGCATCCCTATCATTAATCAGGTATCTATTCAGTTCTTTACAAACATACATGTTCTTAATCCTCACAATAACTTTTTAAGGGATTGCTCTTGCATTTTTCATATGCAGATACTGAGTGATTGGAGACTTTTGTTCAGCATTTACAGAGACCATATTTAATTTGTATTCGATTCCAAAATCAGGGTTTTTTTTCCCTGCTCCATTACCAATCTTCCCACATGTGTATTACTGAATATTGATATCTGATATTGTTAGCTATACAGAGATAATGCCATTAGATATCAATACAAAAGTGCAGTATGAACTTTGCTATAGTTTACTGAAAAGTTTAAAAATTGTATTTAAATACCAAATATGTATATTTGACTCAGAAGTCAAGAAGTGCTTGAATTTTCCTCTTTCTCTTTTGGGTCTTTCTATTAAGAATTCACATTTTTTAAAGGAGAAATCTCCTCTTTCTTGAGCACTTTTGGCAGTACCACTGATTTTTCCACAATTTTCTCTGAATAAACACTGCAGTCTTTTCCTTAGGGGACTCTTACGAATTAGGAGGGACACAGCATCTAATTTTTTATTTCATTTATTGTAGATGTTTTCCTCTACAACTTATTTTTATATTTAGACATTTTAAAATACTATTCTCATTGTTAATGAGTTATTGACTTTAGTTTGCATCTCATTTTTATATAGAGTACAGTTAAATTCATACTAAACAAGGATATTGATATTATTTGGAAAGCCTATATCTCTAGTTGTCTAATGTATTGGGCATAGAGAAGTTGCTTATACATTTTTGTTTAATTATTAAATATGCTCATTCAATTATTAGTAAATATTTACACTGAGAAGTGATTACCAGAATGTACCATTTCTTTAAAAAAAGTATAACATTAGATAATGTCTACATAGATGCAAACTCCTCACTTCTAGTCTCAGGTTACTTAAATTTGAGGAAGTCCACAACTAGGGGACAAAATACTAAATTATTAACTACTTTTTACCTAAGGACAGTTGCTGAAAATTTTTCGTTGTTCCTAACTCTAATGAGGATTTCAAGAAACTACAATATTAATCACAAATGAATCCCGCCCGTTAGGACTTTCCAATTTGGTGGCAGCTGGTTGGGAAGAGATGGAAGGATGCAGAAAAAAATAATTATAGAATCTAATATAACTTCATATTTTAAATGGGCCACATGGCACACCATTAATGTGTCAGATTTTGGAATTGTTGAGAATTGTAGCCAGTAACAATAATACATGATCACAGGATTGCTATTAGTTAAATGCAATACTTTGTCCAGGATCTAACAAATAATTAAAAATGAGCAAATGTTTCATTTCTTTCCTTTCCATTCCATGGACTCTAATTCATAGCCAGAGATTGTCATTTCCTTCAATTATGTTTTAAAAAAGATGTATGTGTAGGGCACAAACACCAGCCATCACTTAAAAAATTGTAAAATGACAATGCCAAGAGCAGCAAGAGCCACACTTTCCCAACTTCCAAATCCAGGAAGAGACTAACACTAACCATATGCATTTACTTCCTCAAGTGTCTTATCATAAAATTGATAGTAAATTGATTTTAAAAGAAATGTATTTACAATGAGGAGGAAAACATGTTTAAAGTCTGAAACCATGAGCAGAAAACATGTTTTAACAAATATAGCAGGGAAAAAAATGTAGATGAAAGAGATGTAACATCTATGAATCCAGGTAGAATGGAGGGATTCTAATAAATGAAGACAGAAGCAAGCAGCCCTTCAGAACCACTCCAAAAGAAGTTATACCAGGAAATGCTAGGTGCAATGGACAATGAAATATAGAGTAGAAAACAAAGGCAATAATTGTGAATTCTTCCTTGGTTCAGTAATGTTGTCCTCTTACCCTAGCAAACACACACACACACACACACACACACACACACACACACACACTGCTGTGCCTGGAAGGAATCCACTCTGCAACTCTCCAGGCAAAAAAAATGGTAAGAGTTTTCCTAAAATGAAGATAATTAACTCTATAAGGATTAGAAGAGTTTTTTGGTTATTTGTACTCTACAGCAAAGATGTTCATATTCTGATATTTAGTGGTCTCTTTACCCAGGGCCATAGCCAGCAATCTATCTACTTACCCTCAAGCTAAGTTCACTAGTCAATAAGCTTGGATCATGAGCAATGCTCCCAACTGGAATTATACTTCATTTTAAAATCTGAACATACAACTAAGTTTTCCAGATCATCCAAGGAAAATCAGAAAGCAAGCTAAAATAAACACCAGACAAAAAAGGAATAGAAGGTAACTATAATGAAAAAGGGCCACATGTCAAAGAAATCCTCAATTAGTAGCCTCCAAAAGATTAAAATAAATGTTACGTGTATAAAAATCAGTATGATAGCATTATAAGTGAACAGTAAGAGACAATAATGAATGCATACAATATGTTCAAATGAAAATCAATAGGATTATATGATATAATCAATGAACATACCCAAATGTTTGGACAAAACAAAATGCAGACAATATGGTAATAGGTGTAAAAGTGATAGAAATTTAACAGAGAAGTTTACCCTCTAACGAAAAGTTTCAGGAAAGAGAAACTAGTGAATTAAATCATTCAACATTTAGGCAAGAGAATTCCTATTGCTTAAGGTTAAAAAATTTCTAGTTGAAGGGGCCTGCTAAATGCCAAACACAAGCATGTCAAAAGCTATATCCCTAGCACTGTTCATTAGGAATTTGCTAGTCTTTCTCTCCCAGCTCTAGGGTAAACTATGTGACAACAGGAATTTGTTGAATTTTCTCACTACCCTATCTTGAGTACACAAAATGGAACATAGCACCTAGTAACTAGTTATTTTCTGAATGAATAAATTAAGCAGTTCTTAAAGTTTCTAGAGAAGGAAAAATGAAGACATGCCACATCAGTGTTGGCTTCTAATCAGCAACATCAGCGCAAGCAAGAAGTGGAACATTGCCTTAGAGCCAACCTACAAATTAAGGAGGAATGTTTTCAGACATGGAACTCACCAAGATTTCCTCGCTAAAAACTTTCCCAGGAAGCATTTGAAAATGGCTGCAATAAAGTGAGTAAAGCAAGAAAGAGTAAAATCTATGGTCCAAGGAACAAGCTGATCCATTGTTCCAACCAGATGAGCAAGTAAGGGAGGTCCCAGTATAACACTTTGCAGCAGGCTTAGAGGGCAAGCAGAAAGTCTGGGATGAAGCAGGACATAGATAAGAAAATCATTTGTGAAAAATGTCGATTATCAGAAATGAAGATGTGAAAACCTAAACAATGAAAGAAAAATTAAAATACATTTAAGAAGATCAGGAAAAGCAAGAAGCCTTAAAAAACAAAAAATGTAAACATAGTAAATTTTAAAACTGACCAGTGACAGGTGTATGGTATATCAGCTGAAGTATAGATTTCTTATAAGAAATATTTAAACTATAAAATGAAGAAAATTTGAGTGGGACAAATGAATACCTTGGGATGTCAGTTTTCTCAAAGATGATAGATAGGTAATTTTTATAATTTACATATAGTCACTTACATTGTAAAATCCAAAACTTTGCATTGGAGGGAAATTTAACAAATTCTAAGTAGAGAAGTATAAAGATTCTCATTTAATTTTTTTTTTTTTTTTGAGAGAGAGAGAGCAAGCAGAGGACAGGCAGAGAGAGAAGGAGAGAGAGAATCCCAAGCAGGCACCCTGAGTCCCGCTTAGATAAGAAACTATTAAGAAAATAAAAGGAAAGGAAAGGAAAGGAAAGGAAAGGAAAGGAAAGAAAAGAAAAGGAAAGGAAAGGAAAGGAAAGGAAACGAAAGGAAACGAAAGGAAACGAGAAGAGAAGAGAAGAGAAGAGAAGAGAAGAGAAGAGAAGAGAAAAAAGGAAAAGAAAAACGAGAAGAAAAATAATGACAACACTTTTCCAATAGGATATTAAAAAATACTAGCAAGTTGGGGCACCTGGATGGCTCGGTTGGTTAAGCTACCAATTCTTGGTTTTGGCTCAGGTCATGATCTCACAGTTTGTGGGATCGAGCCCTCCTTTGGGTTCTGTGCTGACAGTGTGGAGCCTGCTTTAGATTCTCTCTCCTCTATCTCTGCCCCTCCCCCTCCTCTCTCTCTCTCTCTCTCTCTCTCTCTCTCTCTCTCTCCCCCTCTCTTTTTATCAAAATAAACTTAAAAAAATACTAGCAGTTTATACAAACTTAAAATTGAACAATGCTATCAAAAGCACCAACCAGTTAATAAATAAAAATATAGTGCAATGATGAAACCTGAATACAAAATTTTTAAATCATCACAAAACAGAGAGGTGTTAATATTCACTAATAAATGGCACTGAAAAATCTGTTTAAATCCTGAGAAAATAATCCAGCTGGTTATCATATTTCATAGCACCTGGCCAAATAGATAAATATTTTAAAAACCATAAAAATCTAGGGGCACCTGGGTGCCTCAGTTGGTTAAGCATCAGACTCTTGATTTTGGCTCAGGTCACAGTCCGTGGGTTCAAGCCCTGCATCAGGCTCTGTGCTGATAGTGCAGAACCTGCTTGGGATTCTGTCTCTCTTCCTCTCTCTCTCTTCTCCTCCCCTGCTGGTGTTATCTCTCTCTCTCAAAATAAGTAATATTAAAAAAATATTTTAAAAACCCATAAAAATCTATAAGGAAACACGGTTTATTAACCTCATGAAAAATAAGAAATTTCCATGCATAACGTATCTAAACTTACCAAAAATTTGACACATTTGATTTAATACATATTTGAAATTCAGTACATTAAAAACCACCAGAAAAAAAAATTGGTAAATAATTAGGAAAATATTTACAACAATTACACAAGGAAAGGCTCTCTTAGTAATGAATCTAAGGAAAATTATTTTTTTAATAAGGAAATAAATGAAACAAAAAATAGTAAAATATTAGAATTACACTCAAAATCTTTAATGATTACGGCATAGAAAAATACTAAGAAATTATTATCTTCTATACCTAATTGAAAAATATTTGGAAGTGTCTGTTTAGTGAACATACTTAAAGCAAGAAATACAGCAGTCAGATGCTTATGAGGCTATTAACTAGGGCAATATTCCAGAGAGGGTCATGTGGAACTCTATGATATATAGTATTGTAGAATATATACTGATATAATAACATCTAGTAAAATGATCCTTAATTACTCTCTAATTAAATAGAGATGCAAACAAAATTAGATGTGATATATTAAAATATTCAAAGTATAGCAAAGGTTAAATTTCCTAAGGTATGCACAAAGAAAATATTACTCAGCCTTTTTAAAAGCTTTTTTTGAAGAATATTAAATAATGTAGAGGAAATGCTCATAAGCCAGATTAATTCATGATAAAAATCTGAAACTCTACATAAAATACAATTTCAATAAATTTACTTATTTACCTACCATATGTATTCAAATCCATAAACTTATAAAAATATAGAATATTGGACATTCACTAAACATTTTAACAGTTATAATATCTGAGTAATGTCTATGAATTATTTATATTTTCCTCATATTTTTATGCATTTTTACAGTAATCACACTTAACTATTACAATCAGACAAAATTACATTCTTAGAAAATTACAACATCAGTCTTCTATTGAAATATCATATGATAGGCAGGAATTTTGAAGACCCTAGTATTATCAAACAAAGCAAATACACAAGAAAGAGAAATGGTCAGAGACGGGGCATGAATGAAGTAGAGTTATGAGTAAACTGCAGCTCCTGGCATAGAGAGTTTGAAATTTCCTGAAATCTCTAGGAAGTGATTATATTCTTCTCACATGGGTCATGACTTGAATAGTCATGTTAGGAATAAAACTCTGGTAACACAGTTACAGGGATAGACCACAGACAAGAATACCATTCCGGAGAGGGCCATATTTATAAATATGAGACTTGATATGACAGAGCCAAAGCAGTGAAAGTGAGAACGATGAGTAAAATCAATAAAGTTGGTGACAGATTAATGATAGAAGTAGGTGACAAAAGAAATCCATAATAACTCTCCTGTATCTGGCTGTGGCAAAGGAATACAAAGGCAGTAGATTTTCAAAGATAAATTCAATTACAGATATCATGTAGTTGAGAAGCATTTGGGACATTCGGATGGATATTATATAAAAATAAATAAATAAACAATTGATAGCAAAAATCTCTGGTTAGAAAGTAATGAGTCACCAACCTTCTTTGTGCTCGATCCACATTTCTCATTGGCAGGATCATCCTTGGACGCTATGATCATCTAGTTCTAATCTATACCTTAGGAGTAGGGTGACTGCATATTATGGTTATGTTTGGGTGAGTCCCAGTTGATACCCATTGCCTCAGAATACTGATTGGGTTAACATTTGTCCAGCTAAAAATGCTCCAATTTGGTCAATGGATTTTAATGTCACCCTACGTGAAGCCAGGGGTCTTGTGTCGAAACCCATCGGATCTTTTGAATAAATATTCAAGCATTAGAGACAACAAAAAAATGCACCATTATGTGGGCAAATAATGTGGTCTTTTCTAGTAAAATCATATTACAAAATTTATAGTATTATAAAATTTTCTCAGAAGAAAGCTATTTCAAAATTAAATATATATTCATTATTAAGCATGGGATTTTTGTATATCCTAGAGAATGGAGGAAAGTCTGACTCATATCAAACCTGTGTGTTTGATAATGCTTTACATAAATTTTTGAATGCATTTACATATATCATACTTGCTGCAAAAGCTTAATTGTTGTTCTACCATTTTGATAACCAAAGTTAAGGAATTGGCATACTTTTTATGATATCTTAAGTTCTAGACACAGCAGTAATCATTTATTAATGAGTGATACTCAGAAGCCTTATCTACCATAAATAAATTTTCAGGATAGCCTCACCTTTGAATAAAGAATGGTCAACTCCATCCTCTAATAAAGGATGGATATCTCCTCTCTTTCAGCAATATGACCTGAAAATTGGGATGTAATAAACCTCGTAATGGAAAGACAGAATTGCCAAAGGCACTTTTATCAGTAATAAACCAAGACAGATATTCAATGACACTGTTGACAGGAAATATTTTTAAAATGAAATGATTGTGGCAAAAAGTACCAATCTAAGTATCAATTAGTCTTAAAAATTTTTATGACCCATATCAGAATTGAGTAAATATTTGGGAAAAAATTAAGTGAAACAAATGTTGATCTCAAATGACAACACACCATATGCATAGTTTAATCATTATTACCTATTATAACCAGTTGATATCACTTTATTATTGAAGATGACTGGTCACTCCTTACAGGCAGAGAAATCCGTTATGCTCATGAGACAGGTAGATAATCACACGTGATCATCTACATTTCTAGAGAAAATTATCATGACAGATCTGTTATCACTTTATCTCCAAATTATTCTTGAGGTATTTTATAAGCAGTGGCCTACTGAACATCTAAACTATAATCTCAATAAAGTTAAAATGATTTCTAAAAGACATTTTAAAAATAGGTAATCAAAAGATTGCTTTAAGGCAAAAACATAATACAGGTAATAAGTTGGCTCATAAAGTTAAAAATTTTAATTCATCTGGAGGCCAAAACACTTTAAATCTATTTACACCAAAGAGCATAGCCTCAACAGAGGCTCTCATACAGAGAGCAAAACTTTGCCAATTTATGTGGAGAGATAACTAAAAACAAAACAGTATCTGTGGATTTTAATATATCTTTGTTGACAGAATATAAAGGAAAACACAAAATGTATATAGATTTGATCAAATAGTGAACAGGTGAATCCAATGAATATATGTAATGTACATAACACCCAACAATAATAAAATAGTTATATCATGCATTCATGGATCATTTAAAAATTTGACTATATATTAGTCCACAAGATAAAGTCTCAACACATTTTAATCTAGAATCAGAAAGACTATGGTTCTTGACCAAAATTAATGAAACTTTAAATCAGTTGTAACTGTTACAAGATAAGAAATGTCCCTAAATAATCCATTTACAAAACAAAATGTAAATAAGAAAATATATTGAACTGAATGTTGGTGAAAATACTATACATCAACAATGTGTTCCAACTAAATTAGTACTTAAAACAAATTAATGAAAGGTTGGCCTTATATTTACATACTACTTAGGAACTAAGGTTGAAAATTAATTAGCAAAAATAAAATAAAATAATCCAACTTCAGTAGTTAGAAAAAATTCCTCAAAACAAATCATGAGGAGTAGCAGGAAGAAAATAATTGTGATGAAAGCTGAAATTAGTTGAATAGAAAGCACGCATACCAGAGAAAATATCAACAAAACCAATAGTTAAACTTTAAAAGACAAAATACACAAACAGTTCACAGTTCACTGGTAAAATTAAAAATGAAAATACAGAAGTGCAAATACCCAAGACCAGGAAGAAAAAAGAAAATAATACTACTGAAGATGCAGACATAAAAATAATAAAAGTATATCACACATACATAAAGAATAAAATTTTTAGTTTAACTTAAATGTATTAGCTCCTAGAAAAAAATATATATTTCAAAACTAATTTAAATGGAAATGAAAAACCTGAATATTCCTGTAATCACTATAGAAGTGAAATCTGTAATTCCAAATCTTCGCACAATGAGAATTCCAGGCTTAGATATCATAATAATGTTAAATTCTACCCAGCTTTTAAAAAGAAATAACTCTAATCCTATACCAACACTTTCAGAAAATATAAAAGGAAGGGATATTACCCCAAAGCATTTTATGAAATAACATTACATTAAGCATATGATAAAAGATGTTTATAGGAAAATCTCACTCATAAACACAGATGTAAATATCTCAAGAAAAATATTAGTAAATCAGATTCAATAAAACATAAAAAGGATCACATACCATGGCCAATAGAGTTTTATCCCAGGAATGTAAAGCTATTTAGACATTATGAAATCATGAAGTGATCTTAGCAGATGTTGAAAAAAAATGATGGATGATGTACACTAATTATTAAGGTTAAAAATATTATTGGCAGATCAAGATTAGAGAACAGCACACATAATATTTACAGTGAAATGTTTAATGTGTTTTTTAAAATAAAGAACAATGATGTTTTCTATTACCAATTCTATTCAAAATTTTACTAGATACTTATCTATCAGAGTAAGATAAGAAAAAAAAGAATAAATAAGAATTGTAGAGGACAAAACAAAGCTGTCATTGTCCATAAATTTTAGTATACTTGGGAGTAGAAAATACATAAAATCTACAGATACATTATTTAAAAAAATTTTTTTTTAATGTTTATTCTTGAGAGAGAGAGAGAGAGACAGAGAGAGTGTGAGTTGGGAAAGACACAGAGAGAGGGAGACACAGAATCAGAAGTAGGCTCCAGGCTCTGAGCTGTCAGCACAGAGTCTGAAGCTGGGCTCGAACCCTCAAGCCGCGAGACCATGACCCAGCCGAAGTCGGACGCCCAACCAACTAAGCCACCCAGGCACTCCCAGATATTTATTATTTAAATAAAAAGGAAAGCTCAGTGAATATTCTAGATGCCATATCAAAATGTAAAACTCTACTGTGAATTCTCATTTTGACAATGACTACCTTGATATGAACTAACTCTCTAGAAAAAAAGTGGGTGTGTCTATGTGTATATCTGCTTACAGTGATCAAGGTAGTGAAAGTTTGTGAAAAGATCCAGATGAAATGCAAAGTTCTTCACTGTGCCCCCAAAGTGAATCAAACAGCTGGGTCACTATAATCCTAAAGGAAATTTCTGATTCTATAGTGAAATAGAAGACTGTGACACAATGCTGAACATAACTTTAGAGAGTTCCAGTGCTTGAAGCAAAAAAAAAAAAAACAAAACCCACCAGCTAGGGATTTCCAAGTGGGAATGAATGGCTGTAGTTAAACATCCAAGAATTTTAACTGGAATGAAGAAGAGTTTCATCTACACACAAGGGCAGGGCTTCATCTAAGAACAAGTGCAAGCTACAAACTACAAATACAATGGTCCTCAGAAGGACTAACGCCAAACCTTAATTGGAATGTAGTGAACATCCCTCACTTTACTTGGATTTTCTAGCAAAAGTACATCCTGCATGTGATTTCATCTACTGAGATATCATCTACACACTCAAATTATTTTCAGAATTTTTCATATCCAATAATTGGAGCAAATTTAAAAAAAATAAGCAGCCAAATAAGAAGGCAATATTTGCACAGAAAAAAGTAAAAGACACAATTACAAAAGATATAAAGCTCATCAGTTGCCAGACACTGAAATTAATTGAATAGGAAAAAAAAAACCAAGAAAAAAAAATATTAACAAAACCAATACTCACACCCTTAAAAGAGAAAATACACAAACAGTTCACAGGTCACTGAATAAATTTACTTACTATGAACTAGAAGTTAAGTGAAAAAATTTAGGATTATGCAAGAAAACTAGAACTTACTAAAAACTTCAAACATAAATTCTAGAACCAAAATTTAAAACTCAATAGATGGAAATTAAACATTTTGAAAGAAAAACCAAAAATTTGGAAAACTAAATTGGAAGAAAATATCTGGATTAAATATTAAGAGGAATGATGACTAGGAATCCAGAAAAGAAAAATAAGAGCCAGAGGCACCTGGGTGGCTCAGTCGGTTAAGTGCCTGACTTCGGCTCTGGTCATAATCTTGCGGTTCGTGAGTTGAAGCCCCACACCCTCACTGGACTCTGTGCTTACAGCTCAGAACCTGACGCTTGCTTCAGATTCTGTGTCTCCCTCTCACTCTGTCTCTCCCCCACTCACATGCTATCTCTGTCTCTCTGTCAAAAATAAATAGACATTAAAAAAAAAAAAAATAAGAGCTATATGGAACATGGTGACCAGATACACCATCATGTAACTGGAGTCCCAGAATAACTGTCTTCCAGACAACAGAGAAGAAGCAATATTCAAGGATACAGGAGCAATATTTCTTAAATATGATAAAAAGTATCAAGAGATTCAAGAAAACCTATGAACCCTAGTATCATAAATTAAAAAAAAAAAAAGTATAACTCACTGTCTTAATTTACTCAGGCTGCCATAACAAGACACCAAAGACTTTGTGCCTTAAGCAATGGAAATTTATTTTCTCAGAGTTCTGGAGGCTGGAAGTCTAAGATGAGACTGCCTTCATGGTCTGGTGGAGTATCTCCTGGCTTGCCAGTCTCAGAGTGAGCAAAATTTCTGTATCTGTTGTCTCTTCATATAAAGTCCTTAATCCCATCCCATCATGAGAACACTACCCTCATGACCTCATGTAAACCTAATTCCTTTCCAAAGGACTCATCTCCAAATACCATCACACTTGGGGTTAGGGATTCAACATGTAAATTTTGGGGAGAAGACATTCAGTCCATAACCCTCACTTCATTGCATCATAAAAAAAAAATACATAAAACAAACACAGGGAGAACATCTAAACACCAGTAAGAGAAAATGTAAGTTTTCTCTTCAAAGAAAAACAAAAAAATAACAATGAGAAAACAATGAAATGAAACAAAACATCCACAAACTTAAAATACTATGCCTAGTAAGTTTTACATCAAAAATTAAGGTAAAAATAGAGATTTCTACCTCCAGCTATGACGAAGTAAATGGGACTAATACACCTTTAACCTTTTGAACAACTAGAAAAAGTATAAAAATATGATACAACAGTTTTGTACAAAGGATCGCATTGAATCCAGCAAACAACAACATACAGTTTATTGTATCTGGCTTCCATGAAAAAAAATATCAGGAATGCAAGGAAACAAGAAAATATAACCCTAAACCAGGAACA
Source organism: Panthera pardus (assembly GCF_024362965.1). Taxonomy (NCBI): domain Eukaryota; kingdom Metazoa; phylum Chordata; class Mammalia; order Carnivora; family Felidae; genus Panthera; species Panthera pardus. The sequence continues at coordinate 82,616,520 of NW_026526810.1, read as the reverse complement.
CTCAATCAATAGAAAAAGATGTACAAACAAAAGACATGATGAAAATAGCAAAGCCATTAAAACAGTTACAATAAAGATGTTCCATATGCTCAAAAAGGTAGAGGAAAAAAATGATGAGAAGACAAATGGAAGATATACAAAACAGATCGTGGGGAACTTTTAAATATGAAAAATACAGTATCAAAACAAAAACAACAACAGGGGCGCCCGGTGGCTCAGTCGGTTGTCTGACTTCAGCTTAGATCATGATCTCATGGGTTTGTGAGTTCAAGCCCCAGGTCGGGCTCTGTGTTGACAGCTCAGAGCCTGGAGCCTACTTCAGATTTTGTGTCTCCCTCTCTCTCTGCCCCTCCCCTGCTTGTGCTGTCTCTCTCTCTCTCTCAAAAATAAATAATAAAAATATTAAAAGAAAAACAACAGAAGATGATATTTTTGGCAGATTAGACACCGTAGAAGAAATTTGGAGTGTATGTGAAGACACTAGTAATGAAAGCTATACAAAATAGAGCACATGGAGAAAAATTCTAACAACAGAAACAATAAGATAAACAAAAACAAAAATGAAAAAAAAAATAAAGTTCAGATCATCAGTGACCTGTAAGACTACCATGCAAGCTAACATATTTGAGGTTGGAATCCTAGGAAAGTTCCTGAGCAAGAAAGAAATTTGACAAAACTATGGCTGACCTATTTCCAAAGATTATTTTAAAAAACAAATGGGGTGCCTGGGTGGCTCAGTCGGTTGAGCATCCAACTTCGGCTCAGGTCATGGGTTAAAGCCCCACGTTGCTCTCTGTGCTGCCAGTTCAGAGCCTGGAGCCTGCTTCAGATTCTGTGTCTCCCTCTCTCTCTGCCCCTCCCCTGCTTGCGCTCTGTCTCTCTCTTTCAAAAATAAATAAACATGAAAAAAATTAAAAATAAAAAACAACAAATAAACTGACATATGGAAGATGCTCGACCAACACCAAACAGAAGAAATCTAAAAAAACTACACCAAGGCATAACTTGATCAATTTTCTGCAAAACACTGATGAAAACACAGCTAGAAAAACATGGACATTACATACAGAGGAACACAATTCTAAAAATGAGAGTACACTCCTTCAGAAATCAATATGGAAGGAAAGAGTTCAGAAAGAAAAGAGTGGAGAGATCTTCAAAGTAATAAAAAAATATGTAAAATTAGCATTACAAAAATAACTTTAAAATAATACTTTTAGAACAAATGGAAACTGACAAATTCATCATTTGTGCACTTATATAAAAAATTTTTCTTGAGATAAAAGGAAACTGATACTAGATAGAATGAAGTTATGTAAATGGTAAATATGGGGGTAATGTGAAAGTATTTTTCTCATTGTTTATCTCCTTAAAATGAAATTGAATGTTTAAAAATAATAATCCTATATTGTCGAGTTTATTTTACTTTACACATGCAGAGTATATGTCATATTTTACTTCTCCACATAGATAGAGTTCTATCTATGTGGAGAAGTATAATATGACAACAATGACAAAAGACAGAGTAGAAATATGGGCACAAACCACTATATATGTGAGATGGTAGATGGGCAATATGGTATAATTTAAAGGTAAACTCTGATACATTAAAGATGTATATTATAAACCCTAGAACAAACTCTGAAAAAATAAAACAAAGAGATAGAACTATACAACCTAATAAGTAAAATAAAATGGAATAATAAAAATACTCAATTATTCTAAAAGAAAGCAGGAAAAGAAGAAAAATTTGAACCAAAGATATATGACACAAATAGAAAACAAACAGCAAGGGGCACCTGGGTGTGTCAGCAGGTTAAGCATCCGACTGCAGCTCAGGGCATGATCTCTTGGTTCCTGAGTTTGAGTCCAGCATCAGGCTCTATGCTGACAGCTCAGAGCCTGGAGCCTGCTTCAGATTCTGTCTCCCTCTCTCTCTGCCCCTCCCCTGATCATGCTCTGTCTCTCTCTCAAAAATAAATAAACATTAAAAAAATCTTTTTGAAAGAAAATAAACAGAAAAATGGAAAATTAAAACTCAATCATATTGCTAATCACTTGAAATGTTAATAGTATGAATGCTGCAATTAAAAGACAGAAATTATCAAATTGAATATAAAAACAAGAACCAACAATATGTCTTCTAAAAGAAAGCCATTTTAAATCTGAGAATACAAACAGATAACAGCAAAAAGGTGGAAAGGATAGATCATGTAAATACTAATCAAAAGAAAGCTAGAGGCTCTAGTAATATCATTCAAAATAAATTTCAGAACAAATAATAACAGAAATTAAGAGTAATATTTCATAATAAACAAGGTGTCAATTTCTTTCAGTTATAATACTAAAATGGCATTCAAATGTTAGCAGGCCTTTATATATAAAAAACAATGAAGACATTTTCAGATAAACAAAAACAAGGTATATCAACCTACCCACAATAAAGGAAATGCCAAAGGAAGTCTTTTAGGATATAACAACTGACTCTATTGTGTGGTAAATATTTCACATTATATATGTGTATCAAATTATCACATTGTGCATCTTAAATTAACACAATATGTCAATTATATCTCAGCAAAGCTGGGAAAAAATTAAAAAAAATGAAAAGGTTTCTGCTCCCACATATTTGGAGGTTGTCACTCCAGTCCTTATAAGATAAACACAGCTGAACAAACAAAACGTCAGTGACTTTTCTTAGGCCAATTAGAGAACTGAATTCACAAGAAAAACTGCCACCATGAAATCCAGAAAACCAGGTACAGCCAGAAAGACACAGCCAACATATATATACTTACCTTGAGCAGAAGCTGTTACAACCATAAATTGTAAGGAACAATTTAATAGTAATTTTGATACACAGCTGAAAGATGAGAGTAAGAGTGAAGTCACAGCCTTTTAAGACCCCCCACATTCATGGGTTTTACCTCCATAGATCCACCATGAACTCAGAGAGAAAAGAGAAGAAAAATCCCCTTATGCTTCTGCCAGGAGGAAGGGGAAAGTAACCCTTTTTAAGTACATCCTGATCATTCTCCATAAAAAAGGCATATTCTTCAAAGGAAAAGATTTGACCACAGCCTTGTTCTGCTTCTAAACCTTTGGAAAATGATCCCCAACCACCTCAGCCACATTTAGCCTTTCTGACTCACCTGATAGGAGGGAGAAAAGCTATGACACCATACAAACACTTGTGAAGCACAGTCAAGAGTCACACCTCAGCTAAAGACAGACTAAATCATAATATTATAGCCAATTTCTCTTTTTGCACTTGCTACCACCAAAACAGAGTTCCAATACACTGAGAGTTGGTTAGCTAGCTGCAAGACAGAGACTTTTTCCAAGGATTACTAAGAGAAGCCCACAGGTATGAGGGGAGACAAAAACAAAGGCCCTAGAAGAATTTAAAGACTCTGGCACTTACACTACAGTACATACTAAAAACTGTGCATCTCTAGCCAGATGAATATAAATCTTAAGATTGAAGATCTATTTACTTCAATTCCTTTCATCCAGTACAAAATGTCTGATGTTTAATACAATTAAAAAAAAATAGCAAGGTATGAAAAAAGCAAGAAAAGCACAGACTGAAGAGAAAAAGCAAGCATCAGAACAAGACTTGGATATGACTCAGATATTATAGTTATCAGAGAGAAAATTTAAAATAACTATGATTAATTCATTAAAAGCTATAAAAGGAAAAGTAGACAACATGCAAGAATAGATGGATAATATAAGCAGAGAAATGGCAACTCTAAGAAAATAAAAAAATAATGATAGAAATAAAAGTACACTAGCACAATTAATACCTTTAATGCATTCATCAGTAGACGAGACTTAGCCAAGGAAAGAATGAATAAGCTTAAAGATAGGTCTATAGGAACTATTCAGACTAAAATACAAGTGGGGAAAAAACAGTACATCCAAGAACTGTGGGAAAACTTCAAAGGGGAAACACAAGCAATTGGAATATCAAAGGAAGAAGAAACAGATAGTGGAGAAGAAGAAATATGTGAACTAATAATGATCAAAACTTTACTACTATTAAAAAAAAACAGCCAACTATAGATCCAGGTATGTAAGAGAACATCACACAGAAAAAATATTGAAAGAAAAACAAACAAACAAAATTTACTTAGGCATATCATCTTCAAACTGAAGTAAACCAAAGATAAAGGGTTAAATCTTGAAAGAAACCAAAAGGGTAAAGAAACCTTACTTATAGAAGAATAATTGTGAGAATTATAGTAGGGTTCTCATCAGAAACCATATAACAAGAAAGTGGAGTAAAATACATAAAGTACTAAAAAATAAATAAATATAGGGACACCTGGGTGGCTCGGTCAGTTAAATGTCTGACTTCGGCTCAGGTCATGATCTCACCATTCATGAGTTCAAGCCCTGCATCAGGCTCTGTGCTGATGGCTCAGAGCCTGGAGCTTGCTTTGGATTCTGTGTCTCCCTCTCTCTCTGCCCCTCCCCTCCTCATTCTCTATGTCTCTGTGTCTCTCAGAAATAAATAAACATTGAAAAAAATTTTAAAAATAAAAAGTAAATAAAAATAAACCAATGTAGAATTGTGTATCCAGCAACATTTGCCTTCAAAAGTAAAGGGGAAAAAAAGATTTACTCTGACAAAAAAAAAAAAAAAAAGATTGAATTCATCACAAACAGACAGGCTCTGCAATAAGTATTAAAAGAAGTTCTTTAGGGAGAAAAAAATAACATAAGCCAGGAACTTAAATCAACACACAAAAAAGAAGAGCATCAGAAAAGGAAAAAAAAAGTACTTTCCTCATTAATTGATTTAAAAGATAACTTTTTTCAAAAGCATAATCATAAAAATGTTTTACCTGAATATAACATATAGTTATGTAACATGAATGTCAACAATATTTTAAGGGACAGGGGCACCTGAGTGGCTCAGTTCGGTTAAGTGTCAGACTTCGGTTCAGGTCATGATCTAACAGTTTGTGAGTTTGAGCTCCACGTCAGGCTCCATGATGGTGTCTCAGAGCCTGGAGCCTGCTTCAGACTCTGTGACATACTCCCTCTCTTTCTGCCCTTCCCCCGCTTATGCTTTATGTAGCTCACTCCCTCTCTCTCTCTCTCTCTCTCAAATAAATAAACATTAAAAAATTTAAAAAAATATTTCAAGGGATAGGAAAAAGAAATTGGGAATGCTCTGGTATGCATATAGTTGTGAACTAGTATAGTGCTATTTAAAAGTGGACTAAATTTGAAGTAAATGTATATTTCAAATGCTAGGTAAACCACCTTAAAAAATCTTTTAAACAAAAGTATCATTAATACACTAAGAGAAGAGAGAAAATGAAATAATATAAAATGTTCAATTAAAACAGAAAAGGCAGAAAAATTAAACCAGCTAATAAATTGAAAAGAACAAGTACAATGAATATAAAAAATTAGAACATTGTAAAAATTAATACAACTATTCCAACAATTATTTTAAACATAAATGGTGTAAATACTCAAAGTAAAAGACAAAGATTGTCCAATTCAATTTAAAAAATGCTTAACAAATACTCCCTCTCTTTCTGTCCCTCCCCTGCTCATGCTTTGTCTAGCTCTCTCTCTCTCAAATAAATAAATAAATACAAAAACAAAAACATACACACAAAACAGATGATACAAATTACTAATAACAGAAATAAGAGGGTCATCACCACTGTTTCAACGGACAATAAAAGAATAATAAGGGGATACTCTCTATTTCTTAATGATACTGAATCAACAATCAACAATTTTCTAAAAAAGAAAGCACTTACCCAACTGTCTCGTTGGTGAATTCTACCAAACATTTAAGGGGACATGATATTGATTCTATACAAATTCCTCCATGAAAAAGAAGCAGAAGTAACACTCCTTAACTGATTCTGTGTGGCCAGTATTAGTCTAATACCAAAACCAGATAAACACTGCAAGAATGGAAAACTACAGACCAATATTTCTCTTTAACATAAATGTCAGAATATTTAAAACATTAGCAAACCAAATGCAACACTTAAAACAATTTATAATAAACAAATGAGAATTATTCTGGGCATACAAGGCTATTTCAAAAATTAAAAATTAGTGTTCCAGGGCACCTGGGTGGCTCAGTCGGTTAAGCATCTTCCAGCTCAGCTCATGATCTCACGATTCGTGAGTTCGAGCCCTGCATTGGGCTCTGCACGGACAATACAGCGTCTGTTTGGCATTTTCACTCTCTCCTCTCTCTCTGCCCCTCCCTGCTTGCTCTTTCTTTTTCTCTCAAAATAAATAACAATTTTAAAAACTTAAAAAAAAAAGAAAATCAGTGTCCCATAACATCAATAAGCTAATAAAGAAATAAAGTCTGTATCAAATTGATGCAGAAAAAAAACACAAACTTTTGGCAAAATCGAACACCCTTTCATGATAAAAATTCTCAAACAATTAATAATAACAGAAAACTTCCTCAACTTGGTAATAAACATGTACAAAATGCATACAGCTAATATCATACTTAAGGACGTGAAACTGGATGTTTTCCCTCTAAATTGGGAACAATGCAAGAATGTTCCCTTTCACCACTATATACAACATCATACTAGAAATCCTAATATTTCTAACACAATAAGACATGAAAAGGAAATCAAAATTATACAGATTGGGAAGGAAGAAATAAAACTGTTTGCAAACAATATAATCCTCTACATAGAAGATTCTGGAGAACTGGCCAAAAAAAAAACTCCTGGAATTAATAAGTGAGTGTAAATCTAACAGAATATATATAGGATATCTAAGTGAAAATCTGTGCACATGCACAAAAATGTTCTTTATTTGCATGACCTTAAGCTTGAAATAACCTAAACATTCATTAAATAGAGATAAATTTTAGTACATTAACAGATCACCATAGAATGATGGATATTTACAATTTGCAACTATATGCAACAATTGAAATACATTCCAAAATATTAAAAGCAGAAGTTTAAGCAAAAGAAGCAAGGTACAAAGGGCAAGTACAGTATTAATCCTTTCCTATAAAGTTCAAAATCTGACAAAACTATATTGGTTATAGAAGCATATATAGGAAGTGAAACTCTAACAGAAAACAAATCTACTATCACATGGCTTAGATTATTACACGGTTTCTAGCTCAGTGAAAAGGGATAACATTTCAGATAGAAGCAGAGAAGGACAATGGCACTGTTCTATTTCTTGAACTGAATGCTAGTTTCACAGTTATTTACAATGCATTTTTCATTAAAATATACATATGTTTTATGAACACTTATGTTGTGTTAAAGGTTGCAATAAAATAACACATTTTCAGTAAAACATTAAACCATAATCATAATGATAATAATCATAACAACAATGACCACCAACCAATGGGAGTAAATAGCGGTATAGAAAGCAATGATGATCAAAGAAATAAACTGCAAGATGGAAAACCAAGAGATTTTTTCTGTAAAATAGTAAAACAGTCCCAAAGGGACTTAAAGTTTTTAAACTTATATGCTAGAAGAAGATATGCAAGTTTCCTTCATTAATTGTCTGTGGGAGCTCAGATAAATGAAAAATCTTTTCATAGTCCCTAATTTTTCAACTATAAGTGAAGAAAGTCACACTGTTCTAAAATTCTATTCAATTATGTGAATATCTGCTTACCTGCATTTTTATTTATAAGATGTATTTTCTACTTACTTCAGATTCAGACTAGGAATTAAATTGAGCATGCTATTTCAGTTATTATAAGATTTTATATTTAAATATGTCAAAATCAAGCTTTATAAGAGTAGAGAAGGACATTATTCTGAAACTTGAGGCAATTTTAATAAGATGAATATTATCAAATTTTGAGGGATTCAAAGTCAAATCTTGCCTTGTGCCCCACCCAAATTTTTTTTTAAAAAGTAATCCATGAATTTTCTTACTGGTATTTTAATGCTGACTACAATGTAAATTGGGGAAAAAAGACCACATTAAATACAGAATGAGATAATAGATAATAGATGAGTTCCATCATCATTGATCCATTAGAAACTAAAACTAACCATTGCAATGGAAACTCTATATAATGTTCACTATGAAGAAAATGGTGAAAAGAAAAATTGGGCTTCTGTAGTTTGAGAAAGTATATATATCCCAAATTAATACTTACCATAAAATGATCTAACACAAACATTGTACACTATGGCAAAACATGAGAAACAGTTCCTTTAAAGTCAAGAAAAATATAAGAATGGCCACACTCACCATTTGCATTCAGCACTGTAAGAGAGCTCCTAACCTGTTCAATTAGATAATAGAAATATAATACAAAGGAAATTGTAATGATGCTATTTGTATAGATATTGTAAATAAAATTATATAATTACAAGAATTGTAAATGAAAATTAATAAGAATTTATCAAAGTTCCTTAGAAGACATAACGATAAAAAGCAACATTACTATACAGAACATCATTTGAAAAATGTAACATTTTAAAAGCCCATTTACAGCAATATAAAAGTTTGTGAAGAAATAGGAAAAAAATGCAAGACATATAAAGAGAAGGTAGAAACCTTTATTATACAACCTGAAAAAGTTCATTGATAGATAAATTTGATATTTAAAAAATAAAAAAAACCCACTTCTTCCCCAACCAAAATAAAAAATTACTACAGTAAATGTGAATTCAGTAAATTTTAACACATGATTTTTCACCAAACTTGCCTATTCCAAAAATTGAAACAAAAGGATAAAAAATAAAGGGCGAACATCAGCCAAGGAAATTTTGAAGGAGAGACAAAAAGAGTAGATTTATTCATTTTACAACCTACTAAGACCTATCCCTAGAATAATTAAATTACAGCATGGTATTTGTGCAGGGATGATGAAGAGAACAATGAAATAAAATAGAAAACCAAGAAATACGTCTGTGCATGTATGAAAGCTCTGTGTATGGCAGCATAGAATTTCAATTCAATGGGGAAAAGATGGAATATTCAATAAACAGTGTCACAACAATTGGTTAGCAGTATGAAAAAAATAAAATAGAACTGTACTATTCTCCAAATCCAATTTCAACACTATACAAAAAAATGTGAAGAGACTTTTAAAATATTAAAAGAATACATAAGAAAATATATTTCTTTAACAGCAGAGAACGATAGCTGAAATGATGCAAAGAAAAAAAAAAAGCACACACACACACTCAAAACCAAAAGAAACAATTGATAAATTCACTAAATTAAAATGAAAACATTTTATCTGGGTAAGGACTTCCTGAGATATTCCCTTTCCTGGAGCTTGGGATCCTTCGTGCAAACTCCTCTTTGTAAAAACGATTTACTTTCTTTGGTCACTGCACTGTCCCTTAAAATTAATAACTGAAATTATTAAAGATTAACAAAAAGCTGATGAAACTGGTTATAATAAAATACAGTGAATTAAGGCATCCATCCTATGTGTGAAGTGTTAAATATGTCAGTAGCTTTGTATTTAAAAACTATCCCTGGGTTGCTAGTATAGGTAAGCTCCAGATTGCTCACAGACCTACAATAAGTAAGACCTAGGAAAACTCTCAGCTGACATCGTAAAAGAGGGTGCCTAATGACCATATCCCACTATAGTCTGAGGCAACATAACCTTATCCAGATCACCACTACTGTGCCTGCAGACTGACTAATGGAGGGGCAGTTTCCCCTGACTAGATGGGACAGTGTCAAGTTTTCTTGAGGATCTGCAAGCTGTAGGAACAATACCACAACCCCCACTCTACTTTTACTTTAGTGTCTGTAAACAACTCCTGAATGGGGAAAAATATAAGCTATATGTTCCCCATATGCCCTCCTCAGTATCAAGGGTCTGGTGCAGGCATTAAAATAAGCTTGTGTATGACACACTATCTTGTGAGTTTGTGACTCATTTGAGAAGAAAAAATGTAATTCCTACCTCAACCCTTGAACATACAATATTAGTCTTTGATGAATATGGTATAACATTACTAAAGTGAAAAAACTGACCATAGATTAGAGGCAATTGTGTATGACTCAAGATATCCACAAAGGACTGGAATGCAAAATACATTTTTTTAAAACTACTATCATCTGATAAGAAAAACACAAGCTAATATAAAAATTAACAAAGGACTGGGGCGCCTGAGTGGCTCAGTTGGTTGAGCGTCTGACTTCAGCTCAGGTCATAATTTCATGGTCTGTGGGTTAGAACCTCGCATTGGGCTCTGTGCTGACAGCTGAGAGCCTGGAGTCTGCTTAGGATTCTGTATCTCCCTCTCTCTCTCTGCCCCTCCCCCACTCATGCTCTCTTTCTCCTTCAAAAAATAAATAAACGTTAAAAAAAATTAAAAATTAACGAAGGGCTTCACCAAAAAGTTAACATGAAAGGCCAATAAACTCATGCAAAGATTTTCAATATTATTAGTAAATCAAGTAAATACAAGTTAGTACAAGAATGAGAAACCATTCTATATCAAATATGGCAATTCTAAAGTAATATAGATCATAATATTTCATAATATATAAGGAGCTTGTTTAAAACCTGAAATACAGAAGAAAGTTCAACGATGAAACTATGGAAATGTTCATACCATTTTATTTTTAAATTAAGACCTTTTTTCAGAGCAGCTTAAAATTCACAGCAAAATTGAGGGGAAGGTAGATTACTCATATATTCAATATACTCAATAAGTATATTACTCATATACTCCCTGGCTCATACATGTAACCATTCTCCTGTTAATAATCACCACTAGAGTGGGACATTTGCTAAAAATAATGAAAGTAGGGGCACCTGGGTGGCACAGTCAGTTAGGCGTCTGACTTTAGCTCAGGTCACTATCTCTCAGTTCTTGAGTTCAAACCCTGTATCAGGCTCTGTGCCGGCAGCTCAGAGCCTGGAGCCTGGTTCAGATTTTGTGTCTCCCTCTCTCTCTGCTCCTCCCCTGCTCACACTCTGTCTCTTTCTTTCTCCTCTCTCTCTCTCTCTCAAAGATGGATAAACATTAAAAATTAAAAAAAATAAAAATAATGAATATGAATTTGACATATCATATCACTCAAAAAACATATATAGTCTACATTACCATTCACACTTGGTGTTCCACACTCACTTGGGTTTGGACGAATGTATAATGACATGTATCCATTATTATGGCATCATACAGAGTATTTTCACTACTTTAAATTCTCTGTGCTCTGTCTTTTCAACCCCTCCTCACCTGTAAACACTTGGCAATCACTGATCTTTTTTGTTATTTTGGTGGTCTTGCCTTTTCCAGAATGTTATATGGTTGGAATCATATAGGATGTAAGCTTTTAAAAGTGGCTTCTTTCACTTTTAACAGGCATTTAAGTTTCCTGCATGCCTTTTCACAGCTTGATAGTTCATTTATTTTTAGTGCTGAATGATTTCATTGTCTGGATGTACAGTTTATTTATCCTCTCACCTACCAAAGGACATCTTGGTTGCTTCCAAGTTTTGGCAATTATAAGTAAAGCTGCTGTACAAATCTGTGTGCACCTTTTTGTAACAACATATGTTTTTAACTCCTTTGAGTCAATATTAAGAAGTATGATTGCTAGATCATATGGTAAGAGTACGTTTAATTTTGTAAGGAACAGGCAAACTGTCTTTCAACTGTCTTCCATACTGCGGTACTATTTTGTATTCCCACTAGCAAACTATGAGAGTTCCAGTTGCTCCACATTCTCATCAACATTTGGTGTTGTCAGTGTTCCAGATTTCGGCCATTCTAGTAGGTGTGAATTAGCAGCTCATTGTTGTTTTATTTGCATTTCCCTGATGACATATGATGTGGAACATACTTCATCTGCTTTTTATTTATTATTATTTTTTTGCCATCTGTATATCTCCTTTGGTGGGATATCTGTTAAGGTCTTTGGCTCATCTTTAAAACATGTTGTTGGTGTTTTTATTGTTGAGTTTTGAGAGTTCTTTGTATATTTTGGATAATAGTCCTTTATCAAATATGTCTTCTGCAAATATTTTCTCCCAGTGTGAAGCTTGCCTTCTTGTTCTCTTGACATTGCCTTTCACAGAGAAGTTTTTAACTTTAATGAAGTTCAGCTTATCAATCATTTTTGTGGATTGTTTCTTAGGCATTTTATGTAAAAAAGACATCACCATACCCAATGTCATCTAAGTTTTCTCCTATGTTATCTTCTAGGTTTTTTACAGTATTGTATATACATACAGGTCTCTGATCCATTTTGAGTTAACTTTTGTGAAGGTTATGTCCAGTTGTTCCAGCACCATTTGTTGAAGAGACTGTCTGTTCCATTTTACTGCCTTTGTTTCTCCGTCAAAGATCAGTTGCCTATATAGGGATCTATTTCCAGGCTCTCTACTCTGCTCCACTGATTTATTTGCCTATTCCTTTGCTAATACCTCACCTTTTTTTTTCAACTTGTAGCTTTATAGTCAGGTCTTGAAGTTGGGTAGCATCAGTCCCCCAACTTTGTTATTCTTCAGTATTATGTTAGCTATTCTGTGTCTTTTGCCTCTTCATATAAACTTTAGAATCAGTTTGTCAATATCCACAATATAACATCCTGTAATTTTGATTGGTATTGAATTGAATCTATATATAAATTGGCAATTAATGACATCTAAATAACATTGATTTCTCCTCTCCATGAACATGGAATATCTCTCAATTTTTTTGTTTGTATGTTTATACTATTCTAATGTTTTACTTGCATGAGATCCTTTTATAAGCTACAAAATTTACAATTTGGGGATCATATTATATTACATATTTGGGTTTGTGATACAAGATAATTTTGTATAATTTTAATCAAAATTATTTTCAGATTTATTCTTGTTTTCAATTTGTAGTAAACTTCTATTTATTGTGAATAATTATAGAATGCTGGTCAATTTATATCCTAATGAAGTAAAAATTACTCTACGCCCTCACCACAGATTAGTAATCTGCAAGGAATTACAGCATATCAAAACACACCTAATACTGAAACAAGGAATAAGATATAAATCTCTCTGTAACCTACCATTCCTCATAAGATTGCCAGTGCCTTGGATTCATCATTCTTATTTTTAATGCATTTGATATATGTATTTTTAAAATTTTTTTTAACATTTATTTATTACAAAGAGCATGAGCAGGGGAGGGGTAGAGAGAGGGAGAGACATAGAATCTGAAATAGGCTCCAGGCTCTGAGCTGTCAGCACAGAGCCCGATGTGGGGCTTGAACTCACAAACTGCGAGATCATGACCCAAGCCGAAGTCGGACGATCAACCAACTGAGCCACCCAGGTGCCCCTTGATATATGTATTTTTAAAATAAGTCCCCAATATCTGCTGTTTCAAATGAGTATTTTGCAAAAAAAGTATAAATTCCAAATGTGTAAATGTGTAAATAAATTATCTTTTTTGGTTTATTTGGAGTAGACTAGACATTTTCATATAATAGTATGTCTTATAGAGTGAAGTCACTATTAATGTTTGGACTTATTTCTGAGAATGACTCAAGAAATATCCTAAGAAACAAAAGTATTAAAAACAAAACAAAAAAAAAACACCTGTTTGATCAAAATACCTGACTAGGTCTAGAGGAAGGACTTGATAGTTTCTGAGGTCTAAAATATAGGAAAACAAAATTTTTACTTGTTCATAGGTGTACCATGTGACAAATATAAATATAAAGAGCCTACCAAGAACGGATAAAGATGAGTTGGATTTAGACTTGATTGCTACATTCTTATTTGTTGTTTTATTCAACATCCTTCTTACTTATTTATCATTATGATTTCCAGTGGGGTTTGTAGATTCCTATATATGAATACCCTTGCACAAGGAATCATACATATGGATTTTGTCTCCAAATATTTAGAAATCAAGAAAATCACTGAGAAACTTCTCATAAACTATAATAAAGCATTGCTAAAAAATTTTTAAATAATCCCTCCATACCTTTAATAAAAGTTTCTTGCATGTTATGATGAATAGAGAACAAACCCAAGAAGTGATTCAGATGTTAGATATCTGCTGGACTCACTATTATGTGACTCATTCCTGGATACCAGTTTCCAGACTTGGGACATTTGCATAAAACTACATCAATAAAATCCACGAATGCCATAGGTCTACCCTCATTATCACTCTAATTATTAGAGTCATTCTTTAATTAAACCTGACCTAAAATTTTGAGTTCCATTGCTTCATTTCAAGGTACATATAAGAAATATTTTTAAATGCTTCCAAATGTAGGGTGCCTGGGTGGCTCAGTTGTGTGAGCATCTGTCTCTTGCCTTCAGCTTGGGTCTGATCTCACAGTTTGTGAGTTCAAGTCCCACATCAGGCTCTGCACTGATGGTGTGGTTGGAGCCTGCTTGGGATTCTCTGTCTCCCTCTCTTTCTGTTCCCCACCTCCAGCTCTTGTGCTGTTCTTCTCTCTCTCTCTCAAAATAAATAAACTTAAAAAAAATTAAGATGACCCAAAATATAACCTTGATTGAATGAAAAGATTACATTAAAATTACATACAATTATATATAATTTTATTTGTCAGCATGTCCTTTTCAGTCTTCTCTCAAGTAGAGAGTTATTAGAAAAAGTTTAGTCTATTTTCCTGTCTCTTTATAAATAATGAATGCAAGTTTTCAACTGTGGGTTATTTCTGCAGTGGAATCATGATTGTAGTAGGTATTGAAATAATCTAAGAAGCACTCCTTTGCTTGTAATGGAATTATGTCTTCAAGACATAAATAAGTAAGCAGGTGTTACAAGGTTATTTATTTTTCACATATTAAACAATATGTTAAAACTTCAGGCTTTAGAACAGTAATCTATATCTACATGCAAGTGATCAAAAAGAAAGCCAGATTCTTATTATGGATTTAGAATTGTCTGACACTAAGAGGAACAGCCACCTCAAAAAAGTTGCTTTCACCTCAGCAACAAAGCTTTTATCTCAGTTGTCAAATTGCATGTGCCTGACTGTTTGCATAAAAACAGAGGGGGATGCATTTTTTATGTCAAGTAAGTACATCTTGAGTATTCCTAATGGTCCAAAGGAAGGTTAATTAAACAAACGAGTTTGAGCTACCACCTGCCAAATTACAGTCACCATCCAGCTTTACCTATGTAATCAAGGATGATGGAAAATATTGTTTTTTGAGACTAACCCATATATATGTCACCGCCTGCCTGTCACCATCCCCAAATGGTGTGTTTTACTTATCCCTTCTGGGTGATAAAATATCTTCAACACCACTGAAGTTGTCCAAAAGTCTAGATATTAAATACTTCTGTGTAAAAACAACATAATCTAATTTAACTGTGTTATCTAAGTTAGCACTTTTCATAATCAAGTCTCTAGGTTTTCTTATATTATTAATGTTTTCAGTTAGTAATGATAGTTCTACAAGTCCCTGATTTTTTTCACACATCCTTCCATGTAGTTGATGTTTCTGTAATTTCATAGTGCTTTTCCTTCCATATGGTAAGTCATTAGAAATGTTAAGTTAGTGTGTATGATCAATGTAGCCTACACTGATTCTTCTAGTCTGTGAGTTTCTTGCTATGGTGAATTGCAGATTTTTCTCTAAAAGAAGTCTCTGTACCCCCGTTTTTTTTTCCTGTAAAGTCTCCCACACTGTTTTTAATATTAATGGCAGGTGCCTCAGTCCACCCATAGCATATGTTAAAATACCCCTAGTGCAGCCCACAGTGATATAAGGAAGGTTAGCTGCATAGTCAATGAAACAGGGTGTTCATCACAATAACTGGGATAATAACTTAGGTTGAGTCTGTACTTATTGTTTTTTTTTCTAATGAGTTTCATAGCCAACACTCTGCAGTGAAGATTGTTGCCATGCATCTAATGTCAGGTGTCAGGAGTACTCTCCACATGACATCAACCCCTCCTGGTCCTAAATGTAAAGTAATCATTGTCTCCTAAAGCAAAGCATTTATTCAGAACTCATCCCAGGACACTTGACAGTAAGTACTATAGTATTAGCAACCCACAGAGCCAAAACTAACAGTAGGCAGAGAGAGCAGTGACCTTTCTACATCAAGTATTGCCAGCTAAGACATTTTTAGTTTTGGTGTCAGTACTTAAGGGCTTTTGGGAGAACTGTGCATTATCTCTCTAGCTTCTGGAATTTTTACCTAAGTGAGACAACACATTGGCACATTAACAACAACTTTGATAGTCCAAAGTTGAAACCTATCACTGAGGCTGAAATTCTACCTATAATAAGCAGCATATTTGCATAATCTCAGATGGAAAAACTTCTTTTTCCACTAAGCTCACATGGCTATTTGTAGCTTTCCATCACTAGTTATCTTAGGGTAGTTATTTCTGCATTGCAATACCCTTATCTCTCCTACTGATCTATAATTATTTTTAAACAAAAACTCCAATTGGATTCATTTGTTTCCACTTCATAACAGCAAGCCAGGGTCTTCATCCATCACCTATCAGAAAACAAGACCCTGAGGAATATAGTCAAGACTAAGAAGAAGAGAAAGTAGCAATATAAGGGCACCAGCAAAATAAACACCCACTGAGAATGGTGAGCCTGCCATAAAACTAGATCAAACTTTGACAACAGGAAAACACAAAAACAAAGAGATCTAATAGTTGATACTTAAAAATTCTATTCCAGTTGATGTCCTTGAAACCCCCATGGTCGGGATGGTTGGGGAGAGGGGCTCTAGGCCCATGTTCATAGCGCCTAAAAAATAAAGAGAGGTTTCCACGATGAGCAAAATGGACATGGATCATGACCTTACAGTGCTTACAATCTGAAAGGGAGGTCAATATTAGATAACTGCACAAAGAGACATAAAACTGTAATGAATTTCAGTTATGCATTGCTGTGGGACCATATAATAATGAGATGATGTGGTCCGGCAGAACAACAAAAGGCTTCCTTCAGGAACTGAATATTGTGTTGAAATACTAGGCAAAAAGGAACTGGGAGTGGTCATCTGCTGAGGAAGAAAGGACCACTCTCGAAGACTTAGGTGGGAGGTCACATGATGCGGAAGAAGGATGGAAAGGCCACTCTGGCTGGAATGCAGGAAAGAAGAGGAGTGCAGTGTGAGATGAGTTGGGGACATTTAGAAAAGTGCTAAGCCGTTTGAACATAGTAAGCCATAAGGAATTTTGTCTATATTTTGAGCAATGGTCTTTTGAGAGGTATGTCATGTCAATTTTATAGTTTGTAATACTCTCTCTGGCTAGCTATGAAGAATAGACAGAATTGAGGTTTGGTGGATGTGAGCAGATAATTTAGGAAGCCTCTGGAGTAGTAGCCCAGGAGACAGACTATGGTAGTTGGGACCAAGGTACTAATGGTCCCAAACGGAGACAAATGGATAAATTCAAGAAAATTTTTGTAAGTAAATTTGACCATATTAGGTGATGGAATTTGTGGAATGAAGGGGGAAAGGTTGGAAGAGGATTCCTATTTTTTCTGGTATACGATGATGACATTTACTGAACTCAAGAATATCAGAAATAAGTATAGGAAAAAAAAATTGAGGGTTGCTAGAAGGGAGGTGGGTGGGGGGTGGGCTAAATGGGGGATGAGCATCAAGGAGAGTACTTGTTGGGATGAGGACTGGGTGTTATATGCAAGTAATGAATCACTAAATTCTATCCCTGAAACTAATATTACACTGACTAACTTGAATTTAAATAAAATCCTTAAGAAAAACAATGTCAAAAATAGTATTTGGGAAGATGACCAAGAGCTTAGTTAGCAAAATGTTAAATTTAAGGCACTTAGATATATTAATTTGGAACTGACTGTCACTGAAAGCATATATTTGTGAGAGTCATTATAAAGTTTCCTCTAAGAATTTTATTCTCCCTTCTTTTTAAAAACATTTTTTAATGTTTATTTATTTTTAAGAGAGAAAGAGACAGAGTGTGAGCTGGGGAAGGGGCAGAGAGAAGGAGACTCAGAATCCGAAGGAGGCTCCAGGCTCTGAGCTGTCGGCACAGAGCCTGATGTAGGGCTGAAACTCACAAGCCATGAGATCATGACCTGAGCTGAAGTTGGACACTTAACTGACTAAGCCACCCAGGTGTCCCTATTCTCATTTCTTTTTAAAATGAGCACTGCATGATTTAACATGTTTCTTCTTTGCTCTACCTTTCAGGGTTATTGAACCTGATATATACCTAATGGTTTCATGTGTAAAAGAAAATCTATCTGGTTGAGAACCTATATAACTTCTTAAACTACCTCATAGAGATAAAAGAAGAATCCAATATATTCATGTTTATTAAAAAGTACTGGAAGGTTTCAAATGATAATATATTGATTATTACTATTATTATTATTTATATTGATAAATGATTAATTGGCTAAGGCACTGTCAATTAATGTGATCAGAGTTGATAATGCACAAGTCTTAAACATAGGGAAATTTGTTTCTAAAAAAAATAGAAGTCTTTTAAATATTATATTTAATGCCAGTAAGAATACTTAGAATATTTAGAATGCATATTACCCTTGTGGAGAGATTATCATTACTACCATGTATATAGTAAATGATCTCCAGATGTACATATACTTGTGTACATATTTAGACAGGCAAGCACAGCTCCTGTTCAGATATTATTGTTTATTATTTAAATTGATCACAGAGCTTTACTTAAACAAGAAAGAACAGTAGAAAGAGACAAAAGTACTATCTTACTGGCCAAGGCTAATTGAAAAATAACCATCATAACAACCACTACCACTTCAACCGTCCTACACTAGTAACAAATAGATACTCCATTGCCTCATTATTTTACTACTTCACCATGCTTTACTTCCCTTAAGAAAGTTCCCAGTATTCCATTTATTTTTTAAAGGGATTTTAATGGATGTGCTATGAATTTTCAATGAGCTATTTGAAATTTGAAGAACCTAATTAGGAATGTATTTACTTTCTCTTTTTTTCAGGGTGATTAATTCCATGCAAGACTTTCAGCCTAATGTTACTCCAAAGAAAAAAACAGAAAGGGAAAAGGAGGTTCCACTTCTACAGACTAATGGACTGGTAATTTAAAAATTGAATTAAGCATTAACTCAGAAGAGTCCTTCTCAATATATAAATTATTTCTGTTTAGCCTTCTTTTGCCAGGTTAATTAAATAAATTCTTTGGCCTTGATTATAGCCATTAGTAAATGAAAATGTATTTGAATTCTCTAAGTCTTGTGATGTACACTAGAGAATCTATGTCAGTAAATCTTTCCCATGCTAACAGCTTTCATAAGTCAGATGTTTCATTTAGAAAAAGTCAGCTTTATCTGTGGAAAACAAAAATTTATTAATTTTCTAGTTTATTGTTTGGGCATATAAAATCTCTGTAGGTTCTTGAGGGGTTGCCTTTAAGAAACAAACCTTATATATCTCCATATCTTCAAAATATATGAAATCAACTCAAGCTTAGTTGGGGTCCTCCATTTCTTTAAAAAGAGCAAAATCTGGAAAATCTGGAATGTCTTCCTCAAGTCTCTTTATTTAATAAAAAGCTCAAGGACAAAAATAACAAAAGCAATTTTTAAGATAAATGAATAAATGATGTACAAAAAGAGTACAAGGTAATAAAATATGCATAGAAAAAACCTACACTAAAATAACGATTCATAATCTATCTTCTACATGCTCAGCCTCATCATTTTATGCTATAGTTATAGTTATAATGAATTAACTTCAATATAACCTAATATATCCTTTCTGTTTACATCTTAAAAGTAGTCCATCTACATCACTTTGAGTACACTAGCAACATACCGAGTGCCTGTTTTAACTATGCGGTAGGTAGCACCATGATTCAGAAATAAATTCGTAACAACAGTCTCTCTGTTCCTTCAAGAACACAGACCTATCTGTTGCTGGCATACTAAAGCTGTAATATGTTGTAAAATAAAACTAAGGTTATTAAGTATTTTCTACCCATTCTCTCTGAGGAAGTTTTAATTGCTAAGCACCTAATCACAGTAAACAATCCAGGCTAACTCAAACTTTTACTGTCTAGAAAAGTGCACTCAAAATCATTTTCTATGTGGTGACATTTTGACACAAATATATCCCTAAAAGAAGGAAGGGATGCCTACATAAAGAATTTGGGAGAAGAGAAAAAAGAAATATGTCAAATTTAAACCAAGTAAACTAGAAAAATGGCTAATAGGATTATAAGTACGAACCACGAGACTCTGAACATTTTCCAAGATACCGCTTTTACTTTTCAAATCCTATAAACATAAACAATCACGTAATTGATGTATTTATCTGATATACCCAGTAATTAAGAAGCCCAAAGATAAATATGCAGCTGGGAATTTGTTTTGGGGTAGTGTATAATATATTACATTATGCATCTTGTACACTGTTCATGTCCCAAGTTCAATCCATTTCCCTGCCTGTGACTTCTCTTATTTTTTTAGTATGCGTATTTATAAGCTGCCATAAACTCTCCTTCAATGACTCAGAGAAGATGTCACTCAATAAACCAACCAATCAAGAGAAGTGCCATTTTCTGCACCAGTCTCTTACCCTCCATATACCACTGGACATCACAGTCACGGAAAGGGCACTTGATATTTAAGACTCAAAAGACAAGAGATGTTATCCCATATTCATAATTTATTAGCCAGGCAACTTTAATAAAATACTTGGTCATTCTGAATCCATTTGCTCCTGTGCAAACATTATTATTTTAATCTTTCCCCTGTCTAAGCCTCAAAGCTGCAAATATAAATCATGATAATCATATGAAACAATCCTGAAAAAGATAGCAGAAAATCCCATAAAGATACAGGTTGTCAACATGAAAAGGAGTAACTGTATCTTCAGAAAGACAGAACTCAAAATAGAAGTGCGATAGTTAGTGATGAACAATGTTGGTTTTAATTTGTATGCTAATTTGCAAGACTTCCAGTTAGCCTCCTCTAAGTGTTTTTAAAACCACTGGCAATGATCAAACTGAATGCAGTCTACTTACTTCTGAAGCCAGAAGAGTTCCTCACTGCTGTGAAGGAGTCAGCACTCTGCCTGGCTGCTGAAGAAGACGGACAGGGTGAAAGCATCTCCAAGCTGATTCTGAGGAGAGTGTCAGAAGGGTGCTCAGCTACTACACATCTTCCCAACACCTGGCTGAGTGGTTACAGGGAGTCTTCAAAGGAGACAAGCACAAAAAGAGTGTATCAAAATATGTTTATAAAGCATCTTTGAAAAATAAAGTTGCTGCTAACTGTGTGATCAATCTCAAAGTGTATCAGGAACATCACTAAATAGAACTTAAATAGATTTGCATAATAAGACTTTGTGGGGGAACGTGCAATACGCTCTGATTCCAACAGAGAGGTCGGCATTCTGGTTTTCATCTGTAGTTTTCTTATCTCACAATTGAAGACAGTTTAAACAAAAGCTATATAGCTCAATTTTCTTTATATTGCAATTAGTTCAACTTGCAGGCTAATGTTAAAAAAATGACAAATGTCAACAAAGGTTTAACCATCATCTAGTATATGTACCAGGCACCTGAACCTGGAGACATAGCAGTGAATGAAGCTCCTAAATCCCTTCCTCACGCAACTAATTGTCTTACGTTGTGATGCCTGTATTTTCGTCAATAGAGAAGATCTACTATTGAAACACATGTGTCTATGGAGGAAAACTCAAATGTGCCTCTTGTATTTCACCCTCATATCAGAAGATTGCTGATTTCTACCTACTGCTGAGGGTCCCATGTTAACCTAAATAATAACTGGGCCTGCTCTATGAGATACAATATTTAATATTCTTTCCCCTAAAATCTACATAGTAATGTCAATTAATATTCAAACACAATAATTTTTAATGTAGGAGTGGACTGAATTTTTGAAAATGTTTTTGAAATGAAGAAAGGCATTGTAATTTTCCATAAGCTATCACTTATTTTGTCTGGAGAAGCAAAAGTGAGGAATAATACAATTCCAAAGGGTATTAATAAGAACCATATAAAATGACACAAAGACAATTCAGGTTTAGTTTATTGCTTCTGCTGTCTCAATTTGTAAAAATGTGTGAAAAATCTTACAAAGTTAAAATTGAACAGGGTGATTATATTGTCCTGAGATAGCTGATAATTAGGACTTAAAAAAAAGGTAGAGCTACGGCTTACAGTTTACATTGAAATCACTCAGAAATGCTAAAAATCAATGCATAGATTAATGGTAAAATGGGATGAAAGTAAATTATAGTTTACTTCAAATCACCTTTATGAATCTGCCAACCAACACTATCTTTTTAAAATTTATATTTATTACTAAAGATGTGTCTTATAGAATTAGAGAATAACTCAGACATACCACTCACACACATGAATATAAATCAATCATATGCCAACCACCCTGAGACAGCTATTGTTTGCCTTATTTATTTCCTTCCATGAATATTTTAGCCTAATTTTTACATTTTATATGCATGATAAAAATACAGGAAATCCAAAAGCAAATCCCCCTCCAAAGCAAGACATATACCCAATAGAAGAAACAAATTTCAAATTTCAGAACATCCCCTCAGAAATATTTTATGCATATGTAAATGTGAGTGTGTGTGTATTTTTATACATATATATTATGCCTTGTTTTGCTCCATTCCTTTTATTCATACACCATGAAGATCACTCCTATTTTCTATCAACAACACTATCCATTCTATCCGTGTTCATATGCATACAATATAATCTGCTCATACGGTGTCCCAATTCAAAATTAGGAAGTTTACAGAATTATATTATAAAATGATATAATCAATGTCCATATACATCTATGCATGCACACATATTAGTGAATACATTTATAATAAATTCCTAGAAGTAAAATGTTTAGGCCAAGAAGCCTATTATTGAAACTCTGAGTATGTTCCCTCTCTGTGGTAAAGAGGTGGTACAAAGCAAGAGCAAAATATAAATACCTCCAATTATTATACTAACAACAAAAAAAAAGACTGATGATCAACAGTATTTCCATGTCCTCGCTTTAGTATGAAGAGTATAGTAACTGCTCAATCCTATCTAAATCCCAATCATCTAAAGTTATTTTTATGTATGGTTACATCATTTACTAATGATAACATTTTCCCTTTTATTACAATACCTTTTATTAGGCAGTTACTATGTGCCACCTACCCAAAAGCATGTATTATCTAAACCAGTTCTGCCAAGAATCAAATGAAGTAAATACATATCCTTATACACTGCTATGATAAGGATAGAGATGCTTTTTTTTTTTTTTTTGAGAGAGAGAGAGAGAGAGGAAGCAAAAGAGAGAGAGAGCCCCACAAGGGGCAGAGAGGGAGAGAGAGAAGCGGGGCTCACCCAAAGCAGGGCTTGAGCTCACCTAAGGTGGTGCTCACCTGAAACAGCGATCAAGACCACCCTATGAGGGGCTCAAACTCATGAACCTTGAGATTATGACCTGAGCCAAAGTCTGATGCTTAACCGACTGAGTCACCCAGGTGCCCCCAAATCAATGCTCTTATATCTGATGATGTAAGTGAAGATTTCAGAAAACCATTATAGGATTCTATAGTAAAGAAACACAAACAAGGTACTGGGTTTTTTTAGTCCATATATTTTGGTCAGTGCAATGCTAAAAATAGTAGCTTTTTAGATTGGTATTCTAATACTGCAATTTTCTAGGGTGATCTTACTAAGATTTCCCTTTCTACTTGATATCTTGAAATAAAACATCTTATAAGAAATTCTGATCACTTTCTCAGTTCCAAGTTGTTGCTATGTTGGCCTTCTTCCACGGTTTTAGAAAATTTGGCAACTGTTATTGTTTATGTACATGTATTCCCGAGAAATATGGTTCTTCCTCCAACAATTATCTTGGATGCCAACACTAAACTCTGAAAGAACTCAGGAAACACAGGAAAAACTCGGAAAGTTAATAGGAAATCCTTTTTTCAAAACAGAATCATGACCCCTTTAAGCTCCTAATGGTATTTTCTTCCCCTCTACAATGTCTCTGTTAAGTGTTCTTCAATTGTCTGAACATACACTTTGATTCAAATCTCACTATCAATAAAGGTAGTACTTTAAAGTCTTATGAGCCTGGATTGGAATCATAGCAGTGACCACACTACTCAACTTTCTCTCTTAACATGAAAAACAATATTACAACAACTTGTAATTATCACAAGGTATCATACATCTGAAAGTACCAATAATGGGTTAAAATTCATTGCAGACATGTGCTAATGTTGTTTCCCTCAGGACGTTCTTCCTAAGGTTGCCCTAAATTTCACCACATTAAACACTAAAGAAACCCTTGAGATATTTAAAAGTAGCGGTAACATAATCTCCAATATTTCCTTCAATTTTAAGATCTAGTTTGAAAAATTATGAATATACCATCATTACTTCTCTTTCTCCATCTTACTTCCAATTGTACAAAATAAATAACATGAGGGAGATGCTCTTCATTAGTTTTTAATTATATGTACCTTATATTGAAAATGATTAAAAATTAAGCCTTCAGTCATCTGGATGTTGGATCTACATGATGCAAAAAGCCAGCTGTTTTGAAATATATGAATAAATGAATCAGATGTCTTCACTGTAATTTAATCACTTATCTGATAATCATATAATAATATGTTATTTGGCATAATATAGCCATGATCTTCAGTGGACTACTCTAAAAATGCTATTTTATTAAGACAAGTAAGTTGAAAAAATTTGGACCAGAAAATATAGAATAAAATTGGAAATTAACAGGGGCACCTGGGTGGCTCAGTTGGTTAAGCGTCAGACTTCTGATTTTGGCTCAAGTCATGATCTCTGGTTCATGGGATCAAGCCCCCTTATGGGCTCCACGCTTGAAGTCTGCTTGGGATTCACTCTCTCCCTCTCTACTTCTCTCTCTCTGTCTCTCTCTGTCTCACTCTCTCAAAATAAATAAACTTTAAAAAAAATCGGAAATTGTTTCACATTAATGTTTTCTTAAGTGCAAAAATATTTAGGGAATTTATATAAATACTATTATTAAAACATGCCTACTAGATATTTATCCAAGGGATACAGGTATGCTGTTTCAAAGGGGCACATGTACCCCAATGTTTATAGCAGCACTACCAACAATAGCCAAGGTATGGAAAGAGCCCAAATGTCCATGGATGGATGAATGGATAAAGAAGATGTGGTACACACACACACACACACACACACACACACACACACACAATTGAGTATTACTTGGCAATCAAAAAGAATGAAATCTTGCCATTTGCAACCACGTGGATGGAACTAGAGGGTATTATGCTAAGCAAAATTAGTCAGTCAGAGAAAGACAAATGTCATGACTTCACTCAGATGAGGACTTTAACATACGAAACACATGAACAGAAGGGAAGGGAAGGAAAAATAATATAAAAACAGGGAGGGGGACAAAAACATAGAGACTTAAATATGGAGAACAAACAGAGGGTTTCTGGAGGGGTTGTGGGAGGGAAGGATGAGCTAAACAGGTAAGGGGCATTAAGGAACCTAGCCCTGAAATCATTGTTGCACTATATGCTAACTAATTTGGATGTAAATTTTAAAATAAATAAATAAATAAATAAATAAATTAATTAATTAATTAATTAAAACAACAACAACAAAAAACACGCTTACCTCATCACCAGTACTGTTAAACCTAATTTAAAAATTAAATTAGAGGCACCAGTTGAATATTGAAATGCATCTGTGTTACTGAATAAAATTGTAGTATTATATACTCAGCTATAGCAAATGGTGACAAATTGTCATACACCTCCAGGATCATATGATAAATAAATTAATGCACCACTAGAGCATTTGTTGCTTAATGTAAATGTCACATTGCAAATGAGAACAACTAATCATTCCTTTCCTCTAATAGCAAGAGTTCAGCTGTGAAATAAAACATAAATCTTGGTGACCTAAAAATTTTATTACAGCATTTGTAATTTTCTGTTAACAACTCAAGAAAATAATTTTAAGTCATGCTATAATTCAATAAAATACAACCCAAGGTGAAGTCTTCCCTGGGATGGACAGAGAGAAGCTAGAGGTAGAGTTGGCTCTACATTGCTTTAAGGAATACATTAATTCATTAAATTTCATAATCATAATTTACAATAATGGATTCTTCATCATAGAAAGCAAACACTAAATTAATAACTTATTTAGTGAAGAAAATCTGATTTTAGTTATAAAAATTATATTTGCTAGGTTGTGGTTACAAAATTCTTATACAAAAATAAATAAGTGTAAAATAAGGCCCAACTGAAATTTTTAGAGTTAGTGAAGCATTTTTCCTTGCATAACTAGTATTTCCTTTCAATGACAGAATCCAAAGAATCCAAAATAGTAACAAAAAACTTCAATATATAAATCTTTCACAAGATAACTTCTTGAGGGGCGCCTGGGTGGCTCGGTCAGTTAAGCGTCTGACTTCGGCTCAGGTCATGATCTCACGGTCCATGGGTTCGAGCCCCGCGTCGGGCTCTGTGCTGATAGCTCAGAGCCTGGAGCCTGTTTCAGATTCTGTGTCTCCCTCTCTCTCTGCCCCTCCCCTGTTCATGCTCTGTCTCTCTCTGTCTCAAAAATAAATAAACGTTAAAAAAAAATTTTTTTTTAAAGATAACTTCTTGAATGTCTATGATTTTCAAAGTTTGGGAAACATTTTTTTTTCTTCCAAAAGTCAACTGAGTGGCATATCTTCAACCCTTGGTGAAGGGAGAGAACTGTACTTGTACTTCTTGCTGTCCTAGCTCATGATCTGCTCTGAAAAAATAAATGTCAGTCCTCCTCTGTTTCTTTGAACACATGGAAAAATAAAATGCAACATTTTTGTTAGTGGTTTGACAAAAGTCAGCATGCAGATATTATGGTTACACTAATCTGCATGTCAGCCTATGACTCTGATAATAATCTTTTTCAATTAAAAGAAAATATAAATATGTTCTTATCGATATAATGTTTACTTTAACTACATGTATCTACATGTAGTGCTTTCTTCTTTCCTCCTCATTCCTTCCTTCTTTCCTGTCTCTCATTTCATGTCTTCTTCCTTCCCTCCCTTCCTCCCTCCTTCCATCTGTCTTCAGTGACTCTTAAGGATTTACTCAAACTTTACGTTTCTTGGTTTTAAAATGATTATAATAAAACCAACATCATAATGTCATTGTGAATGTTATTTGTATATTGCACATGTGCACATACCTATATATGTAGCTTGCAAAAAAAAAGTTTTGTTTTATATAAATCAAAAATCTCTACATTTCAACCTATTTTTCAACTGATTTCCCCTTGATGTTTTATCTCTTTCCATTCCTTTCTTCAGGGTGCTAAGTTTCATAAGGATGAGATGTCATGTCTTGAATATTAGTCCATACTGACCACACTAGTGCTTACTGTGAACATCATGTCATCACAGCTGACTATTACATAGTAGCAAACCTGCATATTCGTGTCTTCTTATCTCAATCGACCTCTGACCATTTATTTGGTTCCATGATGCATGATTCATTGAGACCCTTTATATCTGCCAACTCTGTCTCACTGTCCCTCTCTCCCTTCTCCCTTTCCTCCCTCCTCCCTGTCTCCTCTTCTTTGTCTCTCTGTTTCTCTTTCCTATCCTCCCACACTCCCTTCCTTCCTTCCTTCCTTCCTTCCTTCCTTCCTTCCTTCCATGTCACCTCTTGCAGGTGAATTTGGAAATTATTTCATAAAGAAATAATAATCCTATATACTCCCTAAACATAAGAATTTTTCAAAACACATTTAGATAGAATTTCAGAACATGCACATTATATTACGTATTCTCTTCAGAATTCTGACTCATGCATAAATTTGTAGAAATCAGATCTATTTTTTGATATGAATATGATAAAGTATGTGTACCATTTATTAATATTCATTATATAAGTAATACATGAGTACATTTCTTCTTTTAACATTAAATATAATAGATAGGAGTTAGGGGTGGGAAGGAAGGCAGTTGTGGTTATGAAGGGTAGCAGGAAAATTGTGAGGATAGAACTATTCTATATTTGGACAGTTTATATATTCCTACATATGTGATAAAATTTAGAAAAATAAATGAAAATACCCACAAGTATATGTAAAACTGATAAAATCTGAATTAAGATAAGTAGATTGTCTCCATGTCAGTTCCCTGGTTGTAACATTAGTATCTTACCACAGTTATATAAGAGGTTACCATTAGGAAAAACTATGCATAGGGTATATGGGATCTCTGTGAATTATTTTTCTCAACTGCATGTGAATCTAGATAACGGTATGCCGTGTGCCTTAGAGTGACCTTTAAGGGCCAACAGTTGCAAGCTGCGATCTTTGCATTCATTAATAGAAAAGGAATATCCAGAACATCATGTTTAACACTGCAGCAAATTATTAGGTCCTTATCAAATCACATCTGGATTATAGTGTGTCTCACAGAAAGAATGGGGAAAAACTTAAATCCATTAGTCAACAAAAAGGTCTAAATTTCTCCTTGCTTTGGATACTAGAGTTCATCAGTGGCTTAATTATCAGGACAGGAATTAGATTTTTATCAGGAATGTGGTAGGGTAAATTATTGAACGGCTGAGTGCCCTACTGGGCTGAGGTTGAGTAGAGCCTCTGCCTGCTCTTAATTGATATTTTCCTTTTTTAGTCAATAATCAAAGAAAAATGTAGATTTCTGGCATTTGGGAAATGTGAGGTGACTTAAGAGTGGACGTAAATCCTTAGTAGTGTGGAAAGCAATTCTTCTGTGTTTTTGTAATGGTAGTTGTTTCTTCATTTTTAATCAATTTTAAGCTCTGATAAGAATGCATAACAAATTATATTAAAAATACATCCACTTAAAATGCATATATCTGAAGAAATACATCTATTATATAAGAAAATTGAACACACACACAGGCGAACTATATATATATGGTATAGCAGGAATATCTATATAGTATACAAGTAGAAATATATACTTTAAGCATATATGAATAAAGTAAATATTTTGATTAATACACACAGAAGTGTGTATTAGAACACTATATAAGTATAAATAGTGGGATATGTTAATGTATATATAGAGATATGTGGATCGAGAGAGAGAGCATGCCTATAATAAAAACCCTAGAACATATATATTCGACAAGACTGAGTTGAACATGAAGCTATAAGTCCTGAGAAACTACTGAAAAATTGTAAAGTAGACTCACAGTAGGATAAAAGAAGATTTGGGAGCAATCTTAGACAATCCAAGGACCACATGAACATTGGGAGATGAAAACACTGAAAGCAAGCTGAAAAGCAATATGGGCATAGAAGATGTTTAAAAGCATAAGGAGTACTTCTTTGGAGTGGATGAGGGCTGGCTTAAAACCATACTTACAGGGGCCTCTTAGGTGGCTCAGTTGGTTAAGCATCCAACTTCCGTTCAGGTCATGACCTCATGGCTCAGGAGTTCAAGCCCTGGCTCAGGCTCTCTGCTGTCAGTGCAGAGCCCGCTTCAGATCCTCTCTCTCTCTCTCTCTCTCTCTCTCCTCCCCTCCACCATTCATGCTCTCTCTCTCAGAAATAAACATTAAAAAAAAATACCACGAGAGAAGAAATAAGAGAATGGAAGTGACAGAAATCACACTTACGATGTACAACTAATGGTCCATCATGTACCTTAGATCTCCTATTGGCCTATAAGCTCTTTTGAGTGCCTCGAATATCACACAGATAATTGTATGCTTCATGGCATCAACCATGCTCACCTACAGACAAGAGACACTCAAGAAATACAAATTAAAGTTTAACTGCAAACAAAGCAAAATCATATACTAAAAAACCTCAAAGAAGTTATTACTTGAGAAGAAAGTTTCTAAGAAAAAAAGATGACTCAAAAAGAGAAGAAAGTTCTAAAAGTAATATCTGTATGGTATGATTAGAAATGATTTTTGATGGCAAAGAGGTTATTGGAAAGAAAGTTAAACGATGAAGAAGACTGCACTGGAGAAATTCTCCATAAGGTCAGATTATAAAGTGGTATGTATAAGAGACAGAAGGAAGGACGCAGAACCAAAGATGAATAGAAAATAATGTTTGCAAAGCATTTTCAGATACATTATTTCATTAGACAGTAACCCTACTGTCCTTGGTCTCTTCTTGCTCTGCATTTTAATACTGACTTGCAAGAGCATGAAGAAACAGTGCTTATTAAATCTGTGAATCTATGACTGACACAAAACTGGGCTTTAAAAATGTCTCCATAGGTTTAATGGATGGGCCAAGACTGTCAAAATGAAATATAATAGAGCCAAAGGTAAAGATGCTTAGATTAAAAAACTAAGCTATTATGTGTAGGGTGAAGGATAGGTCTTTAAAGGCAGTTTATTTGAAATTCACTTAGGGTATTAATTGTCTCCATGGTCCTTAGGGTCAATAGTTTCAGGGATGCAATCTCAGCATTCATTAATAGAAAAGAAATATCTAGAACAGCAAGTTTAATAGTCACAGTGAATTATTTAGTCCCTATCAAACCACATCTGGAATATAGTGTGTCTCATTCTGAATGCTTGTGAAACATACCTGGAGACAGACATCCTGGAGCATGGCCCAACCCAACCACTACAATGAAAAATGGAAAAAGATAAGAAACAGGGACAATATCTTCAAAATATCATTTGTAAGAAGTGGGAGAAGGTGGTGTTAAAGTCAGAGAACATGATTTGGAATAAAGAATAAAAACTGCATGGGGATTTTGTACATTAAGGAACATGCTATTTGAATAGTCCCACATTAGTATGGGCTGCCTTAGAGCTCACTGTTTGCCAAAACATTCATTCTATATTGTTATCAAAGATGACATTCTTATGTGGAACTTAAGGTCAGAAGAGATGGCCATGAAGATACCTTCTAATGTTAATATTTTATAAGATTGTCGCTAATGATCCAGCCAGGTTTAGGCTGGTCCTTCTTCAAAAGCAAACTGACTTTCCTGCACCCTGAGAGGATGGCTTTGTGGAAAGGCCTCTTCCAAAGTAATAAGGAAGAAGATATACATGTATATTTCATCATTGGATTTATAATATGATAAATATTTAAGACAATAAATGAGAAAATTAACACAAATCCTAAGACATATCTATAAGCAATACATTCCTATTCCAACACATATGTGTGTGGGCAGGGGTTTTAGTTTTAAATAGTTTTTCAGTATGTTCTAGTTTGTGAATACTGATTGTTGACCAAAGGAACTGTAATTTCCTTTATAACTAAAAATGTATGCATTTAAATTTTACTGTAAGTGCTATTAGCTCAGTGAACTTTAAGTCTCTAAGAGCACAATTTTATTTTCTTCTTTAGGGTGATTACATGCATTAGCCAAATGATTCTTCATAGGTGTAACTCAGAATAAAAACCAATTTCACTATTTTATGTGTGTACTTAACCATTTTCAAAGCTTTTTCACACATATTATTTAGTGTGGTCTTCAAAATAGTCTTGTAAGACAGGTAGCACTATTATTTGATCTCATTGCCAAGACCCAAATACAAAAAGCATTTGCACAAAGCCATGCTGTTATTTGGTAGCAGGTAAAAGAACAGCCTATAGAATCTCTGATTCTTGGAAGTCTCTTTCCATTCAACTCCATTTTACACGCTTATGGAAAAAGTTACTCAAGCACAAGAAACTTTAACCAGGTCATGTCAAGAAAGAAGAGAATTGATAGCACTATAAAGGACGTGAGCAATAAGAAATAAAATGGAAATTTAATTCATAGGAGCCAAATTGGTAAATCATTTATGCACACTCCTAATTTATTTTGGCGCTAACGGCAATATATGTTGAAACTTATCTCAATATATCAAAAAAGGAATAAACTGAACAGAAAATGTACTTTAATATGGAAATGTAAGTTAGAGACAGTTTCAAAATGTGCATGTATGCCTACTGATGTTGACTTAAAGTTGCCATTTTTGAAATTAGATTATTAAAATATGTGCTGGTTTTCTGACCTGCATCAGTAACTCTACTTCTCATCGAATATTTCTCATCGAATTGATGAAGTTCTCTTGATTCAATGTCCTTAATATCTAGCTCTATCCACACTGATTCCCCACTACCGTTATCTCAATTCACAATTTCACTCTCTTACCTACATTAATACACCTTCATAAACGGAATTTTTGTTCCTGTCCTATCACAAGACAACATATCCTCCATATTTAATTTTGCCACCACATAATTATCTCTATAAAATGTATACCCAATTCTGTGTCATATATAAAATTCTAATATGGCATACAAGGCACATATACATCTGGCTTTAAGCATTCTTCATGCCCCTAAGCTCCATGCATACTAGCCCATGTATTTTCAAAAACAAACTTTAAAATTTCACACTATACTTTCAAAATCTCAAGCCAACTCGCCTTTTGGATAAGTGAGGCCTCTCTGCATTGGTGGCTTCCTTGATATGGAATACTCTTATCCCTCTTCTTTGCCTAGCTAACTCCTTATCTTCCAAACTTAGCTCCAATGTTGAAGTGAGACAGAGAAGGGGAGGGAAAAAAAACTAATGGGTTACATGATCAATTTATATTAAAACAAATTATTCTGGCTAATGCTGACCAATGTGGAAGAGGAGAAACCAGTTAGGAGATGATTTCCATAGTCCAGGATACAGATAAAATTTTTAGAGTAGGATGGTGGCAGGAGCACGAAAAGAACTTGGTAGAGACCTGTCTGATGCTGAGTCAGTGCAAACATCATGCTACTATAGAGCATAACTGAAATTGTGACTCTATGACTGACCAGCTTTACGATTATGGGAAAGTCCTTTTACCCAAGCACCAATGATCTCATCTAATATATTTTACATGAAAACTTAAATGAGATCATGTAAGTGAAGAATTAACACAAAAGCCTGGAATATAGCTGATAGACAAAGAGGGAGCTTACCTTGTAAAAAGTATCAAATATGCTAATTTTGAGACAAATTTAAAAAGACAGAAAAAAGGACCCCCCTCCCGAATTCATATGATCTAAAAACAATAACAACAACAAACTAACAAAAGCCCAAAAGGTTTAGATAATTTCAACCACAAGCAAAAGGAAAAAAATAGAGTGACAAAGACTTGTAGTCTGTGTGTGCTCAGACCTTAGTCCTAGACTCAAGGCTCTCACATTTTTTAAAAAAAATTTTTTAACGTTTATTTATTTTTGAGACAGAGAGAAACAGAACATGAACGAGGGAGGGTCAGAGAGAGAGGGAGACACAGAATCTGAAACAGGCTCCAGGCCCTCAGCTGTCAGCACAGAGCCCGATACCGGGCTCGAACTGACGGACCGCGAGATCATGACCTGAACCGAAGTCGGAGGCTTAACCGACTGAGCTACCCAGGTCCCCCGCTCACATTTTTTTTTTATTGTTGTTGTGGCTGTTCTTGGGCAAGTTAACTAATTTCTTGCATTATCAAATATTTTGATTATAAAGTAAGGCATTTACACTATATAAAAAAATTTCTTTTCACTTTTGAAACTGAACATCTAGATACCAAATGCTCACTTTTTACAGGGCATTCTACTGGGCACTACCCATGTAATAACCTCAAAAGGGCCTTTTATTCAGTTTAAAACTGGAGTGCAAAAATAAAGAAAAAAACTTTTAATTTAAAGAATCACTTCTTTATAGATGGTAGTTACACTTGTGGTGAGTATAGCATAACATATAGACTCAAATCACTGTGTATGCATGAAATTAATGTAACACCACACATCAACAATACTTTAATTCAAAAAGTCATCTCTTCCATAAAAGTATTGAAATCATCAAGAGCTGTTGAAGCATTATCTAACAAATTCAAGAAATTACTGAAATTACAAAAGTATTTTCACTCAAACTAGTAACATTCATTTCTGTACTTCAAAGGAAATTATTGTTGCAAAAAAATAAATAAGGATAGGGAATATTGTTTTTGGTAGTTTGATTAAATGATAAACTGCAAAGAGTGACCTTCACTTTCAATATTTAACTGCAATTCAGATTCATTTTTTTTGAATACATATGTAAATAAATAGCTAAGCTGAAGGGGAGTTTTTAAGCCAAAATGGATGGGTCTTTAGCATTATTGGTTAGTACATTCATTTTTTTAAAAGGCCTCACAAAAACAACATACTTGATCAATTTTTGATGGAGTCATTAAAATTAAAGTTGCCATTTTTTGTCAAAGTGATAAAAATGTCTCTCATCTAAAATGCTCAGATATTCAACTGAGTTAAGAACATTAGAACCAGGAGACTCATAAAATATTTTGGCTTCAAAATAAAAGACAGCTATAAAATTTGGAAACTTTCCCAATCTTATGCAGTAGACTTGATGGATTCGCTTAATGATGAAGAATTAAGGAAGTTAGAAGTCTAGAAAAAGACTATAACTCTTATTTGTAAACAAAATCTGAGAGTTAATTAAAGGACTAGAAACATTTATAAAGATCATGCGACGTCTTCCACTCTTATTAAAAGATAGATAGGGATATGGGTTTCAATTTATTTTATTTTTAGAGTTGAACTTTCTATGGTCATTTTTTGAAAGGGATAAACAGAGATGTGTTTTCCCTTCATTAAAAATCTTTGAGTTCATTAAGATGATCTATCTCTAGAAGTCTCAGACACTGTTAGACTTTTTTTGCAGAGTGATTCTATGCAGTCTTTTATTTTCTTCTCAATTATAGATTTGTTTTTTTTTTTTTAATTTTTGGTCTGAACTCTCAAAGAGGTAGTTCCAGCCATTTTATTTGTGTTTTCTTCAAAAAGAAGCAACACCAACTAATTATGTCTGCATGTACTTTACTGATTGCTGACCTTACAAGTTTATCCAGTAAATGTGACTAATGGCAGATTGCCCAAAGGGAGGTTACAGCCCCTTAGGTTTTGTAAAAGCCACACACAGTAGAAATATTGCCAGCAACATCACCAGAATCTTTCCACTAAATGAGGACTGATCTGAAAACAAGGATGGGTCTATGTTACTGCAGTGTCATGAAAACAAAGCAGATACCAACTGAAATGAAAAAAATAAAAGCTCCCTAGGGATGTTCTAATGTAATTTGCATGTGATTAAAGCTAGAATAAATTCCTAAAGAAGAATTTAAAGAGAAACAAAAGTGGTTTTCTTAGGAAACACACCATAGACAACATTTCAGAAAAGGTTAAAATGAATTTAGAACCATTTAGATGGTTTTCTTCCAATAGACTTCTCCTGTTCTCAATAAATCCTAAATGCTACAAGAAGATTCTTCCAAAAAACTCTGAAAACAACGTCTGGGTGTTTCTAAACATGGAGATCCTGAAAAGTAAAGCTTGTTTTGGTACTTCAAAAAAGGAATTAATAATCAACCCCTAAGGTATGGCGGGTGAATTATTTTTTCTTTGATCTTTCTCTTTTGGCCACCTGTCCCTTTTCAGTCTCCATTCTAGATATCACAAGATAGTAAGTAACTCCATGCTATCCTAGAATATCAAATTCAGTCGTATCTGCAACTAGCCTTTCTGGAGTGAGAGAAAGCAATTGCAGTAGAAGTTTATTGGCTACCCCGACACTTTCTGCCCCCCAACACACACACCTCCCAACACTAACCCAACTTTCACGGTTGACATATTTCAGGCATACAGACACTGAAAGGACTGTGACTCAGAATCCTGTTATGCATCCAAAGGCATTGCCAGTATGAAGAGCCATAATTTTCAGATTTCAATTCTGAATATTTTGAAATTTTTTGTTGTTGATACTGTTTGTTTTTATTTTTATTATTATTGTTGTTTTTACTCTACCATGGTGCTTGACTTTTGCTACTTTACCTCAATTGCTGATTTGAAATTCATAGAACACTTACCTCAATATTAAATGTTATTGAGGTAAAACCTTACCAATAAACAGCTCACCATTTTACACTAAAAATGACTTTTAAATTAATTTTCAATATTAAGATTATAGTTCTCCAGGCATGTATAAAGTCATTAGCCCCAAATAAATGATTAATAGAAGTTTTGTCACTGCAAAAGCCCAATGGATATTCCATTTTTTAACTTTTTTTAATGTTTCTTTATTTTTGAAGAGAGAGACACAGAGTGTGAGCAGGGGAGGAGTAGAGAGAGAGGGAGACACAGAATCTGAAGCAGGTTCCAGGCTCTGAGCTGTCAGGACAGAGCTTGATGTGGCGCTTGAACTCAGGAACTGTGAGATCATGACCTGAGCCGAATTCGGATGCTCAACCGACTGAGCCACCCAGTAGGTCCTGGATATTCCATTTTCAACTGAAAGTGCCTTACTGTGTATCAGTATTCATGTATTACAAAGGTTTCATAAAATACCAACATACTATAACCCTGTCCTGGAAAATATTCAAACGAGAGTAAGGATGAATAAAGAACTAGTAAACAGTCTGAAAGGCAAATAAATAATTTTACATAAAAATGTTAATATTACAATTACAACCTTTTATTTATATTATATATTGCATATAATGCATATATTGCTCTGGCGAACATTATGTTGATTCAGTCTTTTTACGGAAAACTTAGCAACTATTTTTAAACTAGCACTCATATTACTATCTGGTACATATCTATACATTTTAACAGTTTAAGTATAAAGCAAAATATGCTTTATAACTTTGAACCTCATGTAAAGAAGGGAAGTTAATAATAGAATAATCTGACAGAGGAGAAGATGGTGCATCAAAATCAAAAGGGCCTTTGAAAGGTAAGTGACTGATTCCTGTAACAGCCATTAAAAAGTCAAAAGAGTGGGGGGTACCTTGGTGGCTCAGTCAGTTAAGCATCCAACTTCAGCTCAGGTCATGATCTCATGATTCATGGGTTTGATCCCTGGGTGGGGCTCTGTGCTGACAGCTTAGAGCCTAGAGCCTGCTTTGGATTCTGTGTCTCCTTCTCTTTGTCCCTCCCCCACTCATTCTCCCTCTCTTTCTCTCTCTCAAAAGTAACCATTAAAAATTTTTTTAAGTCAAAAAAATAGGAAAAATGAATGCACTTTTATTTAGACTATGGAGAAAGTATGACTAAGTTCATCTACAATTACAAGGGCACATCCGGCTTTAATCTCAACATTCTAATGTCCCTATGGAAATTCATCATGATAGATGTTCTTCTACTTATTATTTATAAAATGTTCCTAAAAGGATATATATACGTATTACTTACTCTAATGCACATTAGCAAAGAATTACATTTCACATAGCCTATTGTTTATTTAACAAAGATTGAGGGGAGCCAGTCTGGCTTAGTCTGTGGACCATGCAACCCTTGATCTTGGGGTCATGAGTTTGGGTCCCTCATTGGACATAGAGCTCACCTTTAAAAAAAATAAATAAAAGATGGAGTTCCACCAAACTATGACTTAATAAAGAAGAGCTTTAACTGATAGGAATTGGGAAGGAAAAAAGTAAGGTACTTTACAGAAAAACAATGGTGAAAGTTCCATGGATTCCTTTGAATAATCAGATTTATAAAA
Source organism: Panthera pardus (assembly GCF_024362965.1). Lineage (NCBI taxonomy): Eukaryota > Metazoa > Chordata > Mammalia > Carnivora > Felidae > Panthera > Panthera pardus. Next base: position 82,578,986 of record NW_026526810.1, on the reverse strand, counting down.
TCAGATTATTAGGAATACAGATGTTGAAAACAATAAATAAGGGGAGCAAAGACTGTATTTTACTTTTGAGCTCCAAACAGGGACAGTCCTACAGCAAATAACAAACCAAGCTATTTAATTAATGTGTTCCCGTTTTGTCTAATTAATCTATTGTCATCAATCATACTTGGTACTACATGCTTGGGTCTGTCAAGTAAGATTTTAAAAACAATAACTAGATATAAGGACTATCAAATGAATAACTTATGAGAAATTTCAACCAACTGCATCATAATTTTCTATTCAGGAGATCAGGTTAGCACTTTGAACAATAACATTGTCCAACATGTGCTTTAAGCCTAACATGAGAGAACGCAAAATATATATAAAATTGAAGAGTTAGGAGTAAATAGTGATTATTTCAGAGAAGAAAAGAATTTGTCTTCAGCATACAGTGACCTAGATGTCCCATGAAGTAGATTCTAGGAGTATATTCATGTCCCATGAAGTATTCCCTAGGAGATCTGCAAAGATTTTAAAAAGGAAAACAATACAGTTCAATGGAGACTGAGAAATATGTGGCCAGAAACTCTGAAATAATTACATAGCCTTGGCAATTTGATAGGGATTACATCCCTATCAAATATTAACCAACACCTGGCAAATAGATTGGGCTGAGGGTAAAACAGGTATAGACATATAAAAAAATTTTTGTTCTCCAAAGGATGGCATTGTAAAAGAGGAACTAAAGAGGACTTCTGGGTTTCTTTTTGAGCCAGCTGACTAGTTTCCATGTGTCAGGCAATAGAAAATATCTGGTAAGGGTTAGAAGAGACAGGTTAGAAGATATCTTTCTAGGCCTGACTAACTGCCATACGGAATAAAATTTATGAAGCAAGATGCAGTCAAATGTCAACTGTTTCCAAAAAAACCAGATGAAGCCATGCAAGAAAATGAAAAGCAGAAAGCATGAGGTAAGACCTTGGGTTCCAAATCTGATAGCCATGGTATCTTATGCTGAGCCTACTTCTTAATAACTATCACTCAGGGATGATGTGAAGGCCTTTATTTTTTTTTTAACGTTTATTTATTTTTGAGACAGAGAGACACAGAGCATGAACGGGGGAGGGTCAGAGAGAGAGGGAGACACAGAATCTGAAACAGGCTCCAGGCTCTGAGCTGTCAGCACAGAGCCCGATGCGGGGCTCAAACTCACAGACCGCGAGATCATGACCTGAGCCGAAGGTAGACGCTCAACTGACTGAGCCACCCAGGCACCCCGATGTGAAGGCCTTTAATCCCCCAGTTTTTCATTCTAGAATTAGGATACTAATTCTAGGCACCTTGGTAAAGTGCTCATAAAACTTAAATGAGAGAATGAGTGTAAGGCTCTATTTCTGATGTATAAGTGTATCATAACTGCTGCTAAATTTGACTAATAATATGAAACTACTAAGAAATAAGAAAGGAAAAGGACAGGGGTACCTGGGTGGTTCAGTCAGTTAAGCATCCAACTTCAGCTCAGGTCAAGACCTCACAGTTTGTGAGTTGGAGCCCCACATGGGGCTCTGTGCTGACGGCTCAGAGCCTGGAGCCCACTTTGAATTCTGTGTCTCCCCCTCTCTCTGTCCCTCCCTGCTCACAATCTGTCTCTCTCTCTCTCAAATAAGTACACTTAAAAAAAATTTTTTTTAAAAAGGAAAAGCCCCAAGGCAAAATATCCCAGTGGTTTATTGACTTCATATAGTCAATAAAAGTAACAATTAAAAAAGAAGACATCCGAATGGCCAACAGGCACATGAAAAGATGTTCAACATCGCTCCTTATCAGGGAAATACAAATCAAAACCACACTCAGATATCACCTCACGCCAGTCAGAGTGGCCAAAATGAACAAATCAGGAGACTATAGATGCTGGAGAGGATGTGGAGAAACGGGAACCCTCTTGCACTGTTGGTGGGAATGCAAATTGGTGCAGCCGCTCTGGAAAGCAGTGTGGAGGTTCCTCAGAAAATTAAAAATAGACCTACCCTATGACCCAGCAATAGCACTGCTAGGAATTTACCCAAGGGATACAGGAGTACTGATGCATAGGGGCACTTGTACCCCAATGTTTATAGCAGCACTCTCAACAATAGCCAAATTATGGAAAGAGCCTAAATGTCCATCAACGGATGAACGGATAAAGAAATTGTGGTTTATATACACAATGGAATACTACGTGGCAATGAGAAAGAATGAAATATGGCCTTTTGTAGCAACGTGGATGGAACTGGAGAGTGTGATGCTAAGTGAAATAAGCCATACAGAGAAAGACAGATACCATATGGTTTCACTCTTATGTGGATCCTGAGAAACTTAACAGAAACCCATGGGGGAGGGGAAGGAAAAAAAAAAAAAAAAGAGGTTAGAGTGGGAGAGAGCCAAAGCATAAGAGACTGTTAAAAACTGAGAACAAACTGAGGGTTGATGGGGGGTGGGAGGGAGGGGAGGGTGGGTGATGGGTATTGAGGAGGGCACCTTTTGGGATGAGCACTGGGTGTTGTATGGAAACCAATTTGACAATAAATTTCATATATTAAAAAAAAAAAGTAACAATTAAGGACTGTTAAAAAATAATAATCTGATAGAAGGCAGGAAAAAAATAGGGGAATTTGGTGCTGAAAAGTAGTAACTGATTATTTAGATATGAAATAAAAAGCTCAAAGAGTAGGAAAAACGATGCTTTTACTGTGGTTGTGGGGAAAAGATGAATTAAAAACTGATATGATAATCATGTGGTGGGTAAATGAGATTAGTGTACAGATGAAAATAATTATTGCATACAATAAATTTCTAAGTTTAGCTCATTACGTTATATTGCACAGTAATGATAGCACATTGCTGAAAATATGTTTACAATTTTAAATTTCTTAACCATGTTGGCCCAGATTATATCTACCCTCAGCAATACAAAGTACAACTTTATAATGTTCTATAAAAATGGAGTATGCATATTTATTACATTACACAAAGATAAAAGAAAAAAATGATAATATTTGCTGTTTTCTGCTTAAAACATACTGTAATTTAATAGGCCTTTGTACTTTTAATTAGTGTATGTCAATTCATGCGAGCTTATGAACATCATTTTTAAAGCTCAAATGCATATTAGAATAAATTTTAGATAAAGGTGCCAGTTAATTGATAATGAAATATAAATGTCTTAATCTGTTTTAAAAGCTTTTAGTTTGTAATTTTGGTGGCCTCAAAGACATGCTGTAAACTTAAAAGGTTGTTTTAGTCTTGCTAAATGTGACAAATTAGGGATGGCTTTCAATGTTTTAAAGTCATTTGAATAAGATATTTAAAAGAAATATCCTTAAACATTGGGGTACAAGTGCCCCTATGCAACAGCACTCCTGTATCTCTTGGGTAAATTCCTAGCAGTGCTACTGCTGGGTCATAGGGTAGGTCTATTTTTAATTTTTTCCTTTGTAGCAACGTGGATGGAACTGGAGAGTGTTATGCTAAGTGAAATAAGCCATACAGAGAAAGACAGATACCATATGTTTTCACTCTTATGTGGATCCTGAGAAACTTAACAGAAACCCATGGGGGAGGGGAAGGAAAAAAAAAAAAGAGGTTAGAGTGGAAGAGAGCCAAAGCATAAGAGACTCTTAAAAACTGAGAACAAACTGAGGGTTGCTGGGGGATGGGGGTGGGGTGGGTGATGGGTATTGAAGAGGGCATCTTTTGGGATGAGCACTGGGTGTTATATGGAAACCAATTTGACAATAAATTTCATATATTGAAAAAAAAAGAAATATCCTTTTTTTTTCTTTTAACAGATATTGCCATTAGATTTTCTTTTTCTTTTCTTTTTTTTTTAAATTTTTTAAACATTTATTTTTGACAGAGCAAGACAGAGTGAGTGGGGGAGGGACAGAGAGAGAGGCAGAGACACAGAATCCGAAGCAGGCTCCAGGCTCTGAACTGTCAGCAGAGAGCCCCATACAGGGCTCGAACTCACGACCACAAGAATAATGACCTGAGCCAAGTCAACGGCCCAACCGACTGAGCCACCCAGGCGCCCCTTTTCTTTTTTTTATTGCATTGTGGTAAGATTGAACCTCTACACAGATTTCTAAGTTACAATAGAGCATTGTTATCTATAAGGACAATGTTGTGGAGCAGGTCTCTACAATTTATCAATTTCAACTAACTGAAATTTTATTCCCGTTTCCTCCTACACCCCAGCCCCTGGCAACCACCACTCTATTCTTTGCTTCTATGAGTTTGACTATTTTAGATACTTCATATAAGAGAAATCACACAGTATTTCTTCTTCTGTGATTGGTTTATTTCACTTAGTATAATGTCTTCAAGAACAATCTGTCATTTCTTATGTTGAATTTTACTAAAAACTTTTAGCAAAGGTTTTTATTTATATTTTTGGGGTCTGCTTTTTTGTCTTTTGTCTTCTCTTCTAATATTAAATATATGTTGTATATATATTATATATATATATATATATATTCTCTTCCAATATTTTATATATATAATAAAATCTTAAAGGATGAAAATAATAAAATTATTTGAACAATATTTGGTTTGTCACAAACAAAGGTGTTATTAGAGAGAATGTAGGGGAATATAATGAAGTTGTATTAGAGGTAAACTGAAAGTTACAGATCACTGAGTTATATGGTGCCATGATAAAAACAGTGGTGAAGGTAAAGGCTGCATGTGGATGATTTGAAATAATAGCTCTTATAATAGTAAGATAATTTTAGCAGTGATTTCTTAAAATATACATATGCATAATGGATGTAAAAATACCATGCAACATGACTACAAAGGAATGCTATAGTCGGGCTGTTTCCATATTTTAAAAACTTACACATTTAAAAAGTTATCAGCTTAAAAATAAGGTACTCACTCAAAATACACAATTTTTTCTGAAATAGAAAAGCTTAAATAGAACAAACAAGATGATATATTTCAATAAATACATATGTAAGCCCCTTATAAATGATTTGAGTACCCACAGTCAGTATAAGAGCGAAACAACAGGGGTGCCTGGCTGGCTCAGTCAGTTAAGTGTCAGACTTGAGCTCAGTTCATGACCTCACAGTTCCATGGGTTCGAGCCCAGTCCTGCAGTATGGAGCCTGCTTGGGATTCTCTCTTCCTCTGCCCCTCCCCTGCTCACACTCTCTTCCTCTCAAAACTGGATAAATAACCGTTAAAAAAAAGAGTAAAACAGCAACAAAGACACAGTCCTACTGAGGTGTCCTTTTTGCTTTTCATATGATTACTAAAGACAAAGGATTCTACCAGTTCATGATTCTGGAAGTCCAGAGGAAAAGTACTTGAGAAAAGACGTGAAGACCCTGGATCTTTCTAGTCTGACACTCTGTAAGTCCAGCATTCAGCTTCATCCTAAGGCTACTCCCCTTTGTGGTTGTAAGATGGCTTCTGGTGGCACTTGCTTCTTTAATTGCACCTGCTGCAAGGGATGCAAGGGCAAAAACCTCTCTCTCTAATCCTGAAAATTACTCTTCTACCAGTTTTAATGGCCCAACAGAGGTCACATGTCCATTCATCAAGTAGTAGTGGAATGTCAATTGCTAATGCTTAGAACTGGGTTTCTGAAACCAGTTGTTAACAAGACAGATGGGATTATTATGACTGGCTCAAGTTAATCAAGCCTAGGCTGTGGAGCTTTGCCCACTCACCTAAATGACCATGCAGTCAGTGAGAAGTAAGATACATTTGAGGAAATCAACCATAATGTCTACTGCACCTGATAAGGGCATCCCTTCCATACAGACATGGCATGATAAACAACTACAACTAATACAAACAATTTTACTTGTAGAAATAAAACATTTTATAATTTTTAAATGTGCAATATAGGTTAAGTATGTACAAAATAAAGGCTTAAGAATAGTTACAATAACTGGTATTTTTGCCTGTTTTTAGCGAAAGACATAGTTCTGTGCCCTTTCTAATCCATGTCAAACAAATCAAAGGACAGGTACATAACTTGACATTTAATAATATGGTTGGCTAATTCAATAAACTCAATGGTTACTGGTACCAGTGATACTTCAAACTGCAAGACAGAAAAGTACATATTCTAGAATTACATTCCATAACCATCTTATTGTGAACCTACTATCTGTCAGGCATTTAGCTTTAATAAAGTAGGTATGGTATTTCCTTCTGACAGATGAGGAAGTAGATGTATAAAATGGCTAAGTAACTTCTCCAAGGTCACTAAGTTAGTAAGAGACAGATCCAAGACCATAGTCAGTTCTCTTAATATAAATCCAATTATCTTATGCTATATGCATTGAAAGGTATCTACATTTTATCCATGCCTAATAAGACATTAAAAGTGGGTACTTTCAGTCTTTGTTTTGGGAGAGGTCCCAAAAGCTAAGAGCACAAAGGTGACAGGTATAGCCATATTTCATAGTGAATACATTTCCTCTAGGTTGCCATGCATGACTCTTGTTTCAGCCATCAGACATTTTGTCTATTACCTATATTGGGGTAAACTAAAATAAACCTAGTCTTGTTTGCTAACATGAGTTTCATATTTGATCAGCTGAAGTATAGGTACTTTTGACTCATCATCGATGGAAGTATAACTCTTTATTTTCTACGACCCTAGCCAGAACTCCAGCCATATAGCCTAGATCATGAATGCAGGCTCTAAATCCTGTTTAATGACTTTTGGCCCATAATCCTCTTGTAGGGTAAATAAGACGCTTGAGGCTGAAGAAATGAGGAGACTTCTTGCAGGAATTCGTAGGAATGTTGTCACATTTTTCCTCCTTATATCTCCGACAAGAAAGGAAGTATGAGAGTCCTTTCTCTTAAGTTCAATGAGGAACATCAGAGGCACTGTTCCTAGAGATTGATTTGTGCCTCCGAAAGGTTACAGAGGAAGTTGAGACTGATACCGGACCACAGCTTAGAAATTCTAAAGGTAAGGAGGCTATCTGGCTGGCATTCTGGCTAGGGACATAGAAAGTAAAGAGGGTTATACTTCTATCAGTGACGAGTCAGAAGTACCTATATTCCAGACGATCATATGTGAAACTCTTGTTAGCAAACAAGACTGGGTTTATTTTAAGTTACCTAAATATAGGTAATAGACAAATTTCTGACAGCTGAAACAAGAGTCATGCACTGCAACCCAGAAGAAATGCATCGTCTATGTAATAACGAGAGAATCCAATCTCTCAGAACCTACAAAAGTAACTTCCAAAATATTTCATAAGAAAAGTCAGGTTAGAATATCCACCAATCCCAGGAAGCACTGCTACCAGGGAATGTCAGTACCAAGCAAGCAAGATTCTTCCTCATCTTCAAGTCTTTCTCCTTTTCCAAACTCCAGCCTCACATTGGAAACCAAGACACAGTGAGTGGGGGAGGGGAAGAAAGAAAAGTGGGAAAAGAGAACAACTTGAATATTACCCCCACTCTACCATACTGAAGAGTCTAACTGGAAATAACTCTGAGCTGTAAGAGGGTAGAGCACCAGGAATTTACGTAGAAATGAGTAACTGGAAAATTATATTGGACTGCCATTTAATTTCTGAAATTAGATTATTTTTTTTTAATTTTTTTTAACGTTTATTTATTTTTGAGACACAGAGAGACAGAGCATGAACGGGAGAGGGGGAGAGAGAGGGAGACACAGAATCTGAAACAGGCTCCAGGCTCTGAGCTGTCAGCACAGAGCCCGATGCGGGGCTCGAACTCACAGCCCTCACGGACCGCGAGATCATGACCGGAGCTGAAGTCAGCCGCTTAACCCACTGAGCCACCCAGGCGCCCCAATTAGATTGTTATTATAAGCAAAAGAGTTTGAAAAGCATTTATATTTTCCAACAGTGACTGAAGAAGTTGTGGGACTTGCATAAAATTGGTACAAATGGAAGGACAGCACAGTCCATGTTGGGACAATAAGAGAAAGAAGTGGTTTCTCTATGAGTGCACCCGGATGAGCACTGTGCTTTCAAGATGCTGGTACCATACAACAAAATACTAACAATAGTAACGACGACCTTGTATTTGAATGAATTACCTTCCAAATCGTCTATATGCAGTAACTGTACTTCTTTAACTTCACGATGCACTGCAAAAGGAACTAAAATTGGGGGGATTATAAAGACTTGGGTGCAAATCTTAGGTGTTTGCGTATTCTAGTTTTGCACTCTTTAATCTATTCACTTGTCATCCTCAGCTTCTTCGTGTATAATTATGATACGTATGCTTTCCTTTAACATGGCTTTTCTCAACCAGATATGATTTTGTCTCATGGAGGATATTTAGCAATATGAAATGACATGTCTACTTGTTATAACTGATAGGTGTGCCTGGAATCTGACAGGTAAAGGCCAGAGATGTTGTTAAATATCTGACAGTATCCAGGACAGTCACCCAAAACAAACAAACAAAAAAATTATCTGACTCCAAAATCAATGTTGATGAGGTTGTGAAAATTTGCTACAATGCCCATTAGAATTATAAAATATGTAAAATATCAACCTCTGGATGTGACACAGAATAGACACTTAATGAAAGCTAACATAACCATTAGCACAGATCTGACTACAAGTAAAAGAAAATCTAACTTAAATTGGATTAAAAGAAGAAAAAGTATTAGTTGGCATAAAGGAAGCTGTGGGGAGGATGGGCTTCACCAGTGATCAGAGACTCAGATTATTAGGGACTCAAGTTTTTCTAGCTCCCCTTACATGCAATGTTCATTTTACTCTAAAGATGGGCCCCTTACCATGTAGATGCCACTGAGTTTAAAGCTACATGTTTTGGCGTTCACATTTAGCAAAGAGATAGACAAATACAGTTTTATAGGTCTCTTTTAAGTACAAGAATAAACAAAGATTCCATTGAGAATTATGAATTAAAGAAGAGAAGCCAGGAAGAAAACCAAACAGGAACCAGGGAGAATTACAAATTTATTTGTTTCTGAAAGAACAGTCTCCACTTGCAAATTAAGACCAGTGTGAGATATGATTTGAGGTACTTCTGTTAAAGATGGAGGTTAATAAAAACCAAAAAGCCAGAGTTGGAATTTTGACCTTAGATATGGTGCCATAGAAAGCCATTCTGATTCCTACATTATAAAGCTAATTTAAAACCCAAGATAGGGGTGCCTGAGTGGCTCAATGGGTTCAGTGTGCACACTCTTGATTTCAAATTTTTTTTTTTTTAACGTTTATTCATTTTTGAGACAGAGAGAGACAGAGCATGAACGGGGGAGGGTCAGAGAGAGGGAGACACAGAATCTGAAACAGGCTCCAGGCTCTGAGCTGTCAGCACAGAGCCTGACGTGGGGCTCGAACTCACGGACCGCGAGCTCATGACCTGAGCTGAAGTCGGCCGCTTAACCGACTGAGCCACCCAGGCGCCCCAATCTTGATTTCAGCTCAGGTCATGGTCTTACTGTTAGTGAGATGAGGCTCCACATAGGGCTCTGGGCTGTCAGTGAGGAGCCTGCTTGGGATTCTCTACCTTCCTTCTCCACTAGCTTAGTGGAAGTTAGTGTCCCTTCTCCACTAGCTTGCGTGCTCTCTCTCTCTCTCTCCTCCCCCCCCCACACAAAATAAATAAACTTAAAAAAAAAAAAAAAAAAAACAAGATCAAGTCAATTAAACAGTCCACATGATTGGATCAGAGGATAGAATGTTCTGATGATTCAATACAAGAGGAACAAGACAAGAAGAAACATCTTTTTAAATGTCAAAGATCTGGTATTATTAGAATTCTTCTTTGATTTTTTAAACCATTTCAGAATAATAATGAGGAGCCATTTATTTGGGGAAGCACTAGATTTGGGTGATGTTTTCTTTCTCATTTAGTTTTCATTCTTTCCATTTCGTTATATATATATATATATATATATATATATATATATATATATATATATTTAAATATACAATTTCTTTCAATTCATGGGTATGTTATTCACAAATATGAGGATCCTGAAAATCTGTCTGCCTCTATATATTCTTCCCCAGGAACATTTCATATAACCCCATTATTAGTCTTTATTCTGGGAAGTTTGAGGAATTCATGGGGATAGCACTGTTGAGATGAAAAGTTCTGGAAAATCATGATGATTTTAGTATATTTTTTAAAAAATCTATAAAACCACTGTCCTCTGTACCTTAGAAAATAAGAAAAGTCTGTCTGATTTAAATTAAATTTCTATTAGAGTAGGAAAGCTCACCAACAGTTCACTATGGCAGGGGGAGAAATTTAATCTGAAACTGTTAAACAAGAATAGTTTATAAATAATGAAGACAATTCAGCAGCCATTTTTGTATGATAATTATGTATCAAGTATTATTCAGCTTTGGAGGTAAATGAATACATTGACACTATCTTGGTAAAGCTCATGACTTAATGCAGATCTTCAAGGAGAAGAATGACCAAATATACGTAGACTGCCAAAAAAAAAAGAAACAAGCATCCATACATGTACATACTATCTCAAAAAACAATAATAATGACTCTCATTCTATGTTCCTTCCCATTCTATGTCTCACCCATATGCAGTAACCATGTTCTTGAGTCTCATGATTTCCATTTCCATTATATCATTAATTGTGCCTGTTTATGCATTTATAGTTCATTTATTTGGTTGTATAACATTCCCTTGTACAAATATACCACAATTTTATACATTCACTGCTCTGTCAGTGGACACTTGGATTATTTCTGACTTTTTGCTATTATAAGAAACATAGCCATGAATACTCTTGTCTCCTTATCTGCATTAAGAAGAGCTTCCCTGGAATTATATTCCTATAGTAAAATTATCAGGTTATAAGATAAGTACATATTCAAGTTTATAGATTGTAATGACAAATTGTTTCACAAAGAGATTGTACCGATTTACCTCTTACCAGCAAAAACTACAAATGTTAGCTTGTATACTCTAACAATTTTATTTATAGATATTTTAGGGTTTGCCAAAATGGTAGACGTGAAATGGTATCTGAATATGTTTTAAATTAGTATTTCTTTTCTTTTAAGTTTATTTATTTTGAGAGAGAGGGAGAGAGGGAGAAACCCAAGCAAGCTCCATGCTGTCAGCACAGAGCCGAATGTGGGGCTCGAACCGTAAGATCATGACCTGAGCCGAAGTCAAGAGCAGGATGCTTAACCTATTGAGCCACCCAGGCACCCCTTAAATTTTTATTTCTTTGATTACTAGTAATAGTGGATTCATTTTTATTGGTTTATTAACCATTCTTATTTCCTCTTCTGGAAAATATCTATTTATGCCCTTCACCCATTTTACAAGATGAATGTGGAGATTTAATTTGTGTATAGAGTTTTCACATTCCTGATACTAATTTTTTGTCAGTTATGTAACATATAGATCTTCAAGTTTATGTTGACAAAGAGAAGCTTATGACTTATCTGTGTTTTATGGAATGTTCAGATTTTTAAAAATCTAATAGGAGTCACATTTCTCAATATTATTCTGTATGGTTTGCACATTTTTCTCTGTATATTGATTAAACATTTTCCCTTATATCATCAACAGTTTCCCATTATTTACTTTAAACATTTTGAAAGATTCATTTTTTCACACTTAAATCTTTACTCCAAATGCAGCTGATTTTAGAATACTATAGTCACAAAACTCAAGTATTTTCAGATGTATAATCAATTGTTCCCAAAGCATTATTAATAATCGATTCTCCCCCCACTTATCTGCAAAGATACTTCCGTTTTGTATAATTTTCATAATTGTGTGGATTTGTTTGTAGATTCTTCTTACTTTGACTCTTTTTTGAATATCTCAGTTCTAATGCCACATTACCTGAATTACTCAAGTTATATGAAAATTGTTGCTATTTGATTTGGCCAAGGCCTAAACTTGTTCATTTTTTTAAATCTGTTTTGGCTCTTCTTGATACTTTGTGTTCTACATTAATTTTATAATTGTGTTTGGAACGACATTTAATCTATGGGTCGTCTTTAGAAGAAGGCATCAAAAAGCAACACTAACTCAAAATTCAAAATATTTTCCTGGAGAAAATTATAATCATTAGAGAAATTTTTAAATCCTTTCTTGAAAGACATTAGATAATACACAAACACACAAAAAAATAGAAAGATACGCCTAGTTTATAGATAAGATTGTTTTAACATATAGTAGATTTGCAAACTATCCTTCATGTCTCTGCATATCCCCATTTCTACTTCCAATGTTTTTTGTGTAATTACTCCAGTTCTCCCTTCAACTCACAAATTCTTCCTTTCATCGTGTCTAATCTGCTGTTCATTGTATTACTAATTTCAAGATTATTATTTTATTATTTCCTGAAGTTTCGTTTGGTTCTTTTCATTTGGTTCTTTTCATGTCACCTAATAACTAATATCATATAACATGTGTTAATATGTTATTACAAATTCCTTTCTATGTATCTACACACACACACACACACACACACACACACACACTGGTTTTATATTCTGACATCCTTCTAAAATCTGAAAACACTGAGTCTGACTTTTTTTCAATTACTTCTGTTTGGTCATATTGTCTTATTAATAGTGCTTTTTCCCCCTTGTATATTTTGCGACATTTTATTATGGATTTATGTTAATAAAATCTGTGAAATTATTTGAATCCTGTATTTAAGGAGGGTTTCTTTTAGGGAGAAACTATGATTATATCTGCCAGTTGTCTGTAACCACTACCAACCAGGAACTAATTTGAAAATAATTTACAGCTTAAGAATGCATGGAATCAGAAGTATGATACATTCACGTTACAAATCTATCCCATATATGATAGCCACTTTGAGGTTTTGAGTTCTCAGGAGACTATTTACACACTTCCCATAGGTCTAGTGCTATACTCAAGGCAGTAAAGTTTGCTTGTTTTTTCCCCTCTGTATAGAGCATCTTTCTTACTTCTCTCATTCACTAAGAATGTCACTCTCCAGGACTTTGGCTCTAGAGAGTCATCTCCTATGAGTTACCGCATCTGATGCATACCCTGACTGTCTACCATATGTACCCATCTAAAACAAGAAAGTTCAAAATCTTTCTGAGAGCAACTAACAAGTTTGTAAGTTGCCTACCTCTCTAGGTTTCTATTTTCAACTTCATTTATGCTTCTGTCAGTATTCATGCATTTCCTGCAAGACGTGTGTGTGCGCGCGCGCGCGCGTGTGTGTGTGTGTGTGTGTGTGATATTTAACTAACTAGTGTTCTTATTTACACTAAGATACTTGTTCAGGATGTCAGATCTTCCCTTCTCTCAGAGAAAAACTCATAAACAAAGTTTAAATATATACTTCCAAATGTTATTTTTTGAGTAACTTTTAGAATTAAGAGCCATTAAATTATAGATCATTAAATGTAACAAATTTAAAAATGCATCTTATGCAACACTATTGTCTTGATATGAACTACTGTTACCTTCATAAAATGGTTTGATGTTGTTACTGTAAACACATTTGCATTAACAGGAAACCCTCTATGGAGCACATATTTAACAGAACCACATTAGCTATTTCAAAAAAGATTTAGAAAATTTATGCTAAATGCTTTCTATGACTTTGCCCTGAGGTAATTTTCATAACCGATGATGCAAGAATATGCCATCTATGAAACTTGATTAACCTTAGTTTTTTTCAGTGATTGTAAACTAAGACAACTGGTCAGGATCTAGAATTACTTCATACTAATATGTTGATATTAGTATCAATAATATATTGATACTTACATATTAATTTTAATATAAAACTAATATATTAATATTTCCATGTAATTTTGTATTGGGGTGCAGAAATAACTCATCTAATGTATTTATATCCTTACTTTAAAAATGTTTTGCCCAAAAACAATCTGATCTATAGTCTTTAAAGTTGCAAATTAGGCAATGTATTTTTTTTTAAAGAACTATGTATTCTCTTGTTACGTTTGAGTTTAGAATAGATAAAATTTATATGTAACACTTCAGTTAATCTATCCCCCCCCTCCCGAGAAAGAAATCTGAACTCAGACCCTGAGTTTCAGTATTACAATTTGTTTGGTCTTACTTTTTGTTTCTTTGGTTGTTGTTTCTTTGGGCATCCTTACGTCTAACAATAAAGTCACTTAGGCCAGAATATGCCATATTTTCCTCCAAATCTTTATATTAGATATATTTATATTTTCATATTTAGGTAAAATTGAAACAAATCTACTTAATGTTTCCAAAATAATCTTATATTTTCTTTTAATTTTCACACTATATTATTTGGATTTTCTGAATACATATTTTGAAAATAATTAAATTTCAAACAAATACAAACTAAATAAAGATGGATGGCATACAGGGACATTCCAGCTTACAAAAGAAAATCCCAACCCCATAGTTAATGCTATACAAAGGCTGGAAGGTGAGATTTTTAATAGGCATAAAACACTCCTTTTACTTATTTTAGGAACTAATCAAAGCAAAATATGGTAAGGAGAATTCATAAATGGGAAAATCAATATAAGTATCAGCCTGTCAATATGGTTGTTTCAGAAACAATGTGAAAAATGAAGAGTAATTTCAAGTTCTACTCCTCAGAAACCCAATGAGATTCCAGGACCGTGTTCAAAAATATACAAGAAGAATCTGGATTATCTAATGTTAAGCAATGTTAAGCATCTAATGTTTAAGGAAGACTACTGAGGTCTAACTAAAAGTACTTAGGAAGCAAAAAAAAAAATGAGTTATACTAGACAAATTTGGGGTAACTTAAGAATAGTGGTACTGAACAAGCAATTGATCCAACCAATTTAAAAACATACTGATTATATTCGGAGGGTGTCAGGAAACCAAAATTTTGAAAATATGTAAATAATATAAAAGAATCAAGCTTTTATCCTGCTCTTCCTTTACATGAACTATACCTAAGTATAACAGATACTTGATGAGAGTTTCTTTCTAGATTTTCAGCTAATAGATGAAGAAAGAATGATAAGCCTAGAATATCACCACTTTGCAAACCATAATAAAATAACGAATCTCAGCAGTGATCAACAAGTCGTTAGCGAACAGCTAATGGATAACTATATACACATATAACAGATGTGTCAAGTTCTCAATACCTGAGAGCTCATACTTGAGAGAAACCCAGATATCATTACCTCCTGATAGAAAACAATTGGAAATACACAGCACAATCAACAAAGAATACTAGTCAAGAAAAAAAAAAAAGTGGATTTAAATCTTATCTACCCTCTATATCTAACCATCAGTCTACAAGAAATACAGTCAACAGAAAATATGTAAAAAAGCAGTAGTCAGTAAAACCATAAGATAGAGTTCTATAAAATACAAAATAGCCTAGCATCTTCAATTAATTCATTGCAAGGAGGGAAAAAAAAAAAAAAAGAACGAGAATTCATAGATTCAAAGATACCTGAGAAACATCAACTCATTGCACTTTTGGTAACACCTCTGGACCTTAATTATAAGAAACCAATCATGAAAAGAATGTTATGAAGCAAATATGGAAATCTGAACACTGATTAGATATTTGATTATAGAAAGAAGTAATCGTATGTTTTTAGGCGTGATAAGAGTATTGACAGTGTGTTAAAACAAACATTTCCTAACTTTAATTTTTTTCAAAATTCCATAACTGTTAACAATGCACGCTCAAACATTTACAGATGATATAATATGATGTGGGGGGTTTGTTTTAAAATAATTTGAATTGTACAATGAGGTTATTAGCTAGATGAATGAAATAAGATGGGCTATTTGGTGATCATTATGGAAGCTGGGTAATGTGTACGTGGGGGTCTATTACACTGTTCTAATTTTTAAAATGGAAGCTTGAAATTTCCTGTAATAAAAATTGCAAAGTTATTTAAAATGTAATGTAAGACAACCCTTATTAGGGATGTTTATCTCCAAAACAACTTCATTAATAGTGAGAAACAAGTACTGATACAAAATGTTTTACTATCTCATTCTCTGCATAATTGATGGTCTTTTTTTTAATGTCAACAATTGATTTTGATAATGTAACTATATATTTTGTATTGGTGTGTATATATGTCACCTTATTTATTGCTCAAAACAGTTCACACGTGATATTTAAACATTAGTAGATGTTTAGTATCTGAATACCTATGAATTTGGCAAAGAGCCACCCAATTAGCCATTTGGGGGGAGTAAACTTCTGTAAAGAGACAGACAATTGAATTCTAGGCTTTATGGCAATACGATCTCTATCACAATGACTCACCTCTGCCCATGTAGCACAAAAGCAGCCATAGATGGTGTGCAAATTGATGGCATTACCAGGTTCCAATAAAACATGCTTTACGAAAATAAGCAGTGGGCTGGATTTGGCCCATGAACATTCGTTTTCCAACCTCAGATAATTATGTATGATACTCAACATACTTCAAATCGGTATGTTGTTGACAAAAGAATAGGAAAAAGACAAGAAAAGGAAGTCTAAAAAGAGATCTCAATACATATGAAAATGGAATAGATGACAAGGGTGCTATTTTTGTTCAGTAAGAAAAAGGTTATAAATTTCATCATTTTAATCAATAGTGGTAACAAACTTAATATCCATTAAGAAAAAAGATAATCTTGACCCTTAGCCACATTATTTAGGAAAGTATGTCCAGATTGATTAAATATTTAAAACATGCAGAATAAAGCAATAATAGTCTTAGAAAAACTTTATCTAATCATGTACATTCAGTGATTGAGGAAGTGTTCTAACCAACACAGAAACCTTAGAAAAAAAGGACATACTGACTATATGAAAATTAAAACTTTTATGCGATATTTCATAAACAAAGTTAATATATGAATGATATACGTTGCTTAATATTTGCAATGATGGCATCAGGGAATTACCTCAAATTTAATGGAAAAGACAATCCAAAGCAATATAAGAAAGAATATGGTTGGCAGAGTATGCCTGTGGCTTCCTAATATGTATGTTTGCCTTTCTTCGTAGTAACAGAAACCTGCTGTTAAGCCAGGTATTCTGCCAACACTATAAAATATCATATTTCACAACCTATATTATAACTCCATGCAGCAGCATCCACCTTCTAGCCAATGTAACACAGGCAGGAAAAGCAAATATGTGCATTTAAGGAAGATTTATTTTAAAGGGAGGGAGCAAGCACTAATTCCTCTTCTTACCTCCAAGTGTCTCGAATTTAACAGCTAAAGTTCCAGCCTGTGATAGTGGACCAAGTCAAATATTTGCCAAGCAGGGTACAGCACCGAATGGACCCAGAACCCAGGTCACAGCAGAAAGCCACCAATACTTGCACTGCCTACTTGTAGATTTCTTTTATAACAAAGAGAATCAACCTTCAATATGGTTCAATGCACTACCATTTTAATGTGGCTGAAGCTAGCTCTAATGAACAATAAGAACACAATTCATATAAAAGAAAAATGAATAACCAATAAACACATGAAAAGATGCTCAAACGATAGTGAGATATTAGATAACATCCATCAGTCTGACAGAAATTTAAACAATTAATAACAAGAGCACTGGGTGTTGTATGGAAGCCAATTTGACAATAAATTTCATATTAAAAAAAAGAAGAAGAAGAGCAGATGGCCTGGATATGAGGGGACACTCACATATTGCTACAGAACTGTAAATTTATGGCATTTTTCAGAAATTAAATGGATAATATTCATTGAATTTTTGACCCAAAAAGTGTTCTTGAAATGCACCTCATTCAAGGGGGAAAAAAAGAATTTAAAGATCCATGGACAACAATCATATATTTTATGTTGCATGGTTTTAGTGGTAAAAATCAGCAGAATCAATGTGATATCAATAAATGATATCAATGAGTATATGAATGAACCAACTACTACCAGATTTATTATGAAGGAATTACAATAAATAAATTGGAGGTATGCTAGTTGATGTGGCAGGATTTCCATAAAGTATGCTTAAATAATGAATGTGTATAATGTGAACCCAGGCTCATAAAAGCTAACAGTGATAACTTACATGCATAAGTATGGGGTTTGTGTATGTTTGATATAATGGAAAAAATTGTATTGCAGAATACAGAACAAAAGACACATGTATAGACTGTGTAACTATCATTTACTATAAATATGTAAACCCCATACATATCATATATATTATATGTAAGCATGATGAGACAGATAACATTATAAGCATATTGCCAAGGATTACTTAGCGTAGGGATAGAGTCTGATGTGGATAAAAAGGAGTGAAGCTAAGGAAATAAGAAAGAGAAAGCTTCATCTCACTTGAAAAAGGTCTATACAATTGTTTCAAAATACTATCATTGTGTGTGTGTGTGTGCATGCGCGTGTGAGGGGCGGGGAGAGAGATAGAGAGAGAGAGAGAGAGAGAGAGAGAGAGAGAGAGGATGGTGTAGGAATGAATAATCACCAAAATACTAATGGCCATTTTAGACGACTACTAAAGATATTTTCTAATACAAAATAATATGTATTATTTTCACGTAAGATCTTTAACCTCAAATTGTATTAGTTTCATTTGTAACAATTTAAAAATTGCATTAGTTACCTCAAAAATTTTCACAATGTGGAAGAAGAAACTTTGAAAACCGGAAGCTATGAGGACATCAATATTTATGTACATTAGAATCTTCCCAGTCTCCAGGAAATGCAGCTACTGAGAGGAGTGTGTTATGCTGGTCTGTTTTGATATTTATTTATTTATTTATTTATTTATTTATTTATTTATTTATTTTTACGTTTTAACTGAATAGATTCTGAGGCTCATTTGCAATTATATTAGTAAATTTATACAAAAAATGGTTATATTCTCCTTTTGAAAAAATGGTATGTTAGTACTTTAAAATGTTTCCAGACACAAACAAGAGAAGTAGCCAAGCCACATAATAATTTATCCTTATAATTAATAGATGAAGCATACAGCTGGCTGCCCTGCTTACATCATTTCATAGGTCACATGAGATATAACAAAGTATATCTTAGATTTATCCTTCATTAAGAGCATTTAAGTCATGAGCAGATAGAATCCAGAAACCTAATTACTTACAATAAGCTTATTTCCCCGGAGATATACCATATATTCCAGCTAACATAATAGGTATCTTCTTTATTTCCTCTCCCAAAATATTTTTAGAAAGGCATTTACTCCCTGTTGAGTGCAAACCAAGGAGCTGCTCAGAGAGTGGCATGATCCTTCATACTTCATGGTGGCTATGACATTTGAAAATCAGCCAAGGAAGTGAGTTGTTACAAAGAAACTTGTCTTAAATACTGACAACAGATAAAAGCAGAAGAACTATCTGCAAACCTAAAAAACAAGCTTACAAATTAATAACAAATTTGTTTTTAAAAAAGTATAAAAGAGGGGCGCCTGGGTGGCTCAGTTGGTTAAGCACCCTACTCTCGATTCCAGCTCAGTTCATGATCTCACGGTTTGTGAGTTCAAGCCCTGCATTGGGCTCTCTGCTGTCAGCATGGAACCTGCTTTGAGTCCTCTATCCCTGTTTCTCTCTGCCCCTACCCTGCTCATGCACTCTCTCCTTCTCTGTCTCAAAAATAATCATTTTTTTAAAAGTACAAAGGATAAAAAATACCCTAGCAATGGATATAATCAGTAACAATATATTTTGGACATGAGGATAAGGAAAATGATGTTAAGTAAGTAATTAGTCTAGAAAATGGATGTGAAATTCTCATTGGAGGCTCGGTACAAGCAATATGGTACCTGTCATAAAGTACTGAGAAGATGAGACAATGTGAGGGAAAGGAGAGAAAGAGAAATCATATGGCTACCCTGGGAGTTTAAAATAACTCCCCAAACTACACCTGTGGCTGATGCCATCTAAACATGGCCTCTGTATATAGAGAATAAGATAGCACTCTTTAATTAAAAAATAAGATAAAATCCAGTAGTCATTTGGAAAAGTCTATTTTGGCCACTGTTGGCCCACAGACTTTTAAAAATATACTGCCCTTGATTTCTTGTGGAGATATTATCTCCTTGAACCTAGAAATATAGAGGTCATATTCTCAGAGTAGGAAGTTCTGGGGTAAATAATGGAGCTAACTAGTTTGCAGTGATAAGCAAATCAGACCCAGAGTTTTGAGAACCTCTCCACCTATACACTGTGCTTCACATTATCATGAGTATTAAGTCCTATTAAAAAAATTCCCTCAAAAATGTCCCACTAAAAAACTAAAAGTTAAGTGATTTCCCCTAGTAATACTTGTATAATAGGGATTTTTGGAAACACTTCAACCTTAAAATAAGACTGGGCCCATAACAGGTAACACCATTGAGGTGACAATACTTTGCAAAGCTGGGGAAATTTTCTTCAGAAAACTGTTTATGCTCTGAATCAGTATCCAGTTGTGGGGAATAAGCTTGGGAATCCCTTGGGCTTACACCAATGGCTTAACAAGGCATAAAGAAATACAAATTCATCAAATGCTCACACCTGAGTTTGGGTAAACCAGACTGGTACCCCAAGAATAGGGGGGTGCAAGGCACCCCTAGAATAGTGAGGCACAAAGGTGCCAGGAATAGGGAGGTGCAAAGGCACCCCAAAATAGAGAGGGGGTGCAGAGCCCTCAGAATAGAGAGGGAAAGGCAAAGGCCTAAAATAGGAACAGGCACATAGGGGCCCAATACATAGGTATATGAAATAAACAAGATTAGATATTCAGAATGGAAGCACCCCAAATTTAGTACCATAGCAGAAAAGCTGCTTTCACAGGAGGATAGGGCCAGGTTAGGTAAATTGGTGAAGTGGACTATGGACCACTGTGCTGTAGGCAAAGCAGCCCAGAGTGGAGATGGTTAACAAAAGAAAAGGTGCCTTATTAACCCTGAGGTTATCCCCCCTATCTTCCTTATTCCCTAGGCTAGCAAAGATTAATAGGCACAGATCCTCCTATCTGCTGTTAATAACCATCTACTCATCTTCCTGGCACCAGGATTTTGTTTTATATTGACCCAAACCCCAAACACTGTGTATCTTCAAAATCCCCCTCTCCCTCACATCCTGCTCTTTTGCTAGACAAGACAGAACTTTAGACCCAGAGTCTACAACATCCAATAAGTCCAGGAATCAAGGGGTGGAAATACAGGTGGCACTAATCACCATTACCCCTAGTGACTCACTAGCAAAATTTTTGATTCCTGTTCCCATGACTTTATGCTCTGCTGGCCTAGAGATCTTAGTTTCAGAGAAAGAAATGCTTCCACCATGAGACACAACAATGATTCCATCGAACTGGAAGTTAAGACTGTCACCTGTCCATTTTGGGCTCCTCATGTTTCTGAATCAACAAGCAAGGAAGGAACTTAAAGTGCTGGCTAGAGTGATTGATACTGAATACCGAAGGTGAAATTGGACTACTATTCTACAAGGGATGTAAGGAAGAGTATGTATGGAATATAGGGGATGCCTTAGGTATCTCTTAGTATTACCATGACCTCATGATATGACCACGACCTCAGGTCATGATCTCATGGTTTTTTGAGTTCATGCCCCACATCACGCTCTGTGCTAATGGTGTGGAGCCTGCTTGGGATTCTCCCTCTCCCTCTCTCTGCTCCTCCCCTGCTCACGCTGTCTCTATCTCTCTCAAAATAAATTAATAAACTTAAAAAAAAAGTGACTATAAAAAGAAGTGTACAAGCATGTAACTTGTTACAGAAATAGGGATTGCATTCGTGGTGAGTGTTTTCTCCTTATTTTTTATGTTTATATGTATCTATACAAATATTAGGCAAATGACTCTGGTTGTTCTCTTTCCTGTTTTTTTTTTCTTTTCTTTTTTATTCCCTTATGACATGACAAAAGTTATATGGACTTTATATCAGTATTTAAGTATTGCTAATTTCAAATCATAGCATTTGATTATCAAAAGAATAAACATTCAAGGATTCTATGTGGAAGGGATTAGTGTTTTCAGTTATACACAAAATAGTTGTATCATGTTTGGTGAAATTATGACCTTGTTATTGGTTTTGCTTGGAGATTAAATATGCTTTATGGAGATGCGTACAGATGTTCAATTGACAAGGGGTGGATTTGTGATGGTTAATTTTATGTGTCTACTTGACTAAGCTAAGGAATGCTCAGAGACCTGGTAAAACATTATTTCTGAGTATGTCTGCAAGGCTGTTTCTAGAAGAGATTAGCATTTGAACTGGTAAACTGAGTAAAGCAAATGGCCCTCCCCAATGTGATTGGATATCACCCAATCCATTGAGAACCCAAGTAGAACAAAAATGTAGAATAAGGCAAATTCCATCTCTGCTTAAACTAATAAATCCATCTTCTCCTGCCCCAAGACATTCGTGCTCCTAATTCTTGGGCTCTGAGACTTCAATCAATAATTATACTATCAGCCCCTCAATTCTCAGGTCTTTGGATTCAGACTGAATTATACTAGCAGCTTTCCTGGTTCTACAGCTTGCAGTCAGCAGATTGTGGGACTTCTTGGGTTCCTTAACCACATGAACCATTATCTATAATAAAATCTCCTCTTATACATATTTCTATTTCTGTATATATCCTATTGGTTATTTTTCTCTGGAGAACCCTGACCAATACGCAATTGGGCCTTAAAATAGGGGCACCTGGGTGGCTCGTTTGGTTAAGCGTCTGACTCTTGATTTTGGCTCAGGTCATGAGCTCATGGGTTCATGAGTTCAAGCTTCACATCGTGCAGAGTGCTTGGGATTCTCTCTTTCCTCTCTCTATATGACTTCTCCTTCTCTCCCTTTCTCTCTCTCTCAATAAACAATTTAAAAAAATAATTGGTCCCATGACAAAACAAAATTCAGAAATTTAATAGTTTAATGTACTATGACTTTCAGCAGATAGGAAAGTGTTTCTAATCATGAACAAGTAAATACTTCTGAAAACTAATTTAAGCAGCACAAAAATTACCTCAGATTTAAACAGAATCTCAACATGGCTACCTAAAACATTTGGAGGCTGACTTCCAGGAAGAATCTCCTAACATAAAGAGGTGCTAGACCTTACAAATGCCTGGATTGGAAAGGTAGAGGATTAAAAATAAAACACTTTCCATGAAGAGGAATCTTTTCATTCATAGAATTATGGTGAAAAGAAAACCGCCTCCAACTCAGGTGATACTAATCTAGCTCTGAAGACCAGATACACTGATTAAAATCTCAACCAGAAATGCATTATCTTGGGGGTCAACTTGATGTCAAAGTGTCTTCTCAATGTGATGAAATGCACCTCAGAACCCAGTGCTACAGGATCATTTATACATTATGCAGCTTTGGAGCTGAACATGCCTGATGTTCCATTTTCCCACATCCAACTGAATCATCTACTGCCCATAATTATGAGCTCCCCCTACTTCCAGGGAAAAAGGATGAATTAAATATTAAGGCTGGTTCCCAGAAGAGCCGTATTTGGAAATACTGCACTTCCCACATATAATGAAAGAAAGAAAAAGATATTCAATCACTTACAACCCTAAAGAATGAAGTAATGCTATTATCAATATTTAGGCTAATTCTAAGTATAGGCTAAGGAGGGAATAAAAATGAAAGTTTGTCTCTAGGAGAGTCAAATCTGAAAATGCCACCAATTCTCATATATTAAAATATTAAAAATATTTGCATTCCTTTCTGGTCCCAGAGAATGGATTAGTATCAATCATCCAACTTAAGTAATTCAGGGGTGTGCAAAATTAAGTTATAGTCTTAATTCAGGTATATTCTTTTTCTCCTACTTCAAAAACTTGGAACTAAGCAGAGGAGAAAGCACTTTGATGTGAAAACACTCTGCATTTATACACAAAGCGTTCATTCAGGTAAGAGTTGAGTATTCTGGAAAGTCAGAGGGGCTTATATATTGTGTGAAGTATTTTTTGCAAGGTAGAGAATATATTCCACCCATTTTAATTAAGAAACCAAAATACATGAAGGTTAAAGTCCTCCAAAGGAAAAAAAAAATTACACTATCAGGGTGTGATTTTAAAAAAAAAGGCAGACATAATAATACTAATAAAACACTTTGACATCTATTGTACCACCTGCCAATACCGTCTTAGAGACTGAAGTGTACTGATTTCCAAGGGCTTTTACAATGAAATGATCATCAAATCTGGGGCATTTACCCTGGGAAAAGTGCACAGCATTCTAGACAAGTATTTATAAATAGTCATTCTCCCAAAGGAAAGAGGACAAGGAGCAAAAACTGCAGCCCTTTTAAAAAGGAAAACACTTTAGCCGGGAAAGAACATTGTCTTACTGCCATTGCTCTGAAGGCCATTCTGTTTAATGGGGAAAATAAAATGTACTCAAAAAGAACACTGAGAAAACTGGTCAAATAGACAGTAATTAATGCTATTTTTTAAAAGCAGGAAATATTTTGATTCAATGGACATGGAGAATAATTTGATTTTTCAAGAAAAAAAAAGGAAAAAGTCCAATGCTAGATTGTAGAAAAGTTTTCTTCTAAGGAGACATTTTTGAGGCAACATTAATTATCTTAAATTTCCTCTAACATAATCACATGGTATGTAAGTCGACTCATCATCGAATATCACTACCCATCATCTACATTAAAAAGATTGGGAGATGGGCTCCTGGGTGGCTCAGTCAGTTGAGCATCCTACATGGGCTCAGGTCATGATCTCACTGTTCATCAGTTTGAGCCCCACATCGAGCTTTGTGCTGACAGCTCGATGCCTGGAGCCTGCTTCGGATTCTGTTTCCATCTCTCTGCCCCTCCCCTGCTTACTCTCTCTCTCTCTCTCAAATATAAAATAAAACATAATTTCTTTTTAAAGATTGGAAGAAATTAAGTTAAGTAATTAAAATAATGACAATATTTAATTGCTAATTAAGCAACTATATTCCATTTGTGGATAAATATAGACATCATCATCAGCCTTTGATGGCTACACTGAAGTCTTAAAATATTCCTAATTTTTAAATTTGGATTTTCATTTCTTTCTTCTTGAAGTCTTACCAGGACATCTAAGAGGATCTTCTAATAATTAAATCAGACACTAGAATTTGACAGTGATACAAGAGTACCATGGTTTGAAGAGCTAGCTGGATTACTTAAAGCACATAATAATATACTTTGAACTACTTCAGCTTGAGAGAAGGAGGCTGTTTCACCAAGTTCTTTCTGTGTCTCAACTGAGAAATAGAAAATGTATACATTTAAATAGTATTGTATATACATCGGTTTCCAGGGAGTAGAGTGAGAATTAACGTGATTAGGCTTGTAAAATATTCCTGAGCCCTTAAATAGAAACTGGACTTTTTATAATCAGGATTTTAGTTAAGTATTGTGCCAATGTGTTCATATTGACTTAATTCAGAAGTGTAGGTTGTCTGTGAGATGTTGGATTTACTGTTTGATCATTCTCCTGCCAGCACCCCCAACCAACTCTATCTTCATCCTGGTAAGTCACTTTGCCACCTTCACCTCTGGGGGCCTCTCATCTTTCTTCTGATTTTTTGCTATCATTCTTGTGAGCTACACCTGGAATTCTTACTGTGTAACTCGCATTTGAGTCAGCTTTGTCTCTTTTGATGACATTTCAAATCAACTGAGTCCTTTTACCACCAAATTTTTATCACCTTCCATCTCCACTTTTTTGCATTAGCAGAAACCTGGCATTTCCCACACATCAACAGCCATCTTGCCCAAGTGCTCATTACAAAAAGGCCATATTGTCTCTGTTGGCTCCTGATTATGTGTGAAAATGTAGTGAGGGCATACTTTCTGTTAGACAGGTCACTTTTCATTTGAAATACTGGCAGTAGAGCAAGAACAGACTCTCTGCACCACTTTGAGGAAGTTACCTTTCTTGACCTGTGGTGTCTTCATTGGTAAAGTAGACAAGACCTCAATTTTTCTAGGCTTCACTGACTTGTGTTTACAGATGGAGTCCTGACAATAATCATTACCAAGATTTCATTTAAATTCTCACTCCTCTGCTCCCATAACATCTTTATCCATCTACCATATCAGTACAGAATCTTCACAAATCCTACATCTACTCCTGGGCAAGACTCATCTCCCTGCCATTGTCACTGCTCTGCGTGGTTCTGTTTCAGTGAACTGCTTGGCTAGGGATCACCTACCTTAAGGTGGGAGGCTTGTTAAACTGCAGTTTATGAATCAGTAGATCTGGGGTGGGGCTTGAGGTCCTGCATTTCTGAAATGTTCCCAGCTGCTGCTGCTGGCCCATGGGCTAAATCTGAGAGGTCACAGACTTTCAGATTAGTGTGCTAAACTCAATTTTCCTTTGCTATGATACTATTACCATTGTCTTGAGCCTTTCCCAATAATAAACTGTCTGTGTCAAAAGAATTGAGGGAATTTACCTCTCCATCACATTACTCATTTCCCTAAGTATTACACCATTACTTAGGTATAATGCAACAATAAATCCATGCAGCTGAACTGGGAAAATTTTCCATCTAACACGTCAGAAACTCCCATTTGGTAACTAATGGTTTTGTTTTTTGGTTTTTTGGGTTTTTTTCCTTTTAAATGGTTTATTTATTTATTTATTTATTTATTTATTCATTCATTCATTTATTTTATAATTTAACTTTATTTTTTATTTTTTAAAATTTACATCCAAATTAGTTAGTATATACTGAAGCACAGATTTCAGAAGTAGATTCCTTAATGCCCCTTACCCATTTAGCCCATCCCCCTTCCCAAAACCCCTCCAGCAACCCTCAGTTTGTTCTCCATATTTATGAGTCTCTTCTGTTTTGTCCCCCTCCCTGTTTTTATATTATTTTTGTTTCCCTTCCCTTATGTTCATTTGTTTTGTCTCTTAAAGGCCTCATATGAGTTAAGCCATATGATTTTTGTCTTTCTCTGACTAATTTCACTTAGTATAATACCCTCCAGTTCCATCCACATAGTTGCAAATGGCAAGATTTCATTCTTTTTGATTGCTGAGTAATACTCCATTGTATATATATACCACATCTTCTTTATCCATTCAACCACTGAGGGACATTTGGGTTCTTTCCATACTTTGGCTATTGTTGATAGTGCTGCTATAAACATAGGGGTGCATGTGTCCCTTCGAAACAGCACACCTGTATGCCGTGGATAAATGCCTAGTAGTGAAATTCCTGGGTCATAGGGTAGTTCTATTTTTAGTTTTTTGAGGAACCTCCATACTGTTGTCCAGAGTGGCTGCACCAGCTTACATTCCCACCAACAATGCAAAAGAGACCCTCTTTCTCTGCATCCTTGCCAACATCTGCTGTTGCCTGAGTTGTTAATGTTAGCCATTTGGACAGGTGTAAGATGGTATCTCATTGTGATTTTGATTTGTATTTTCTTGATGATGAGTGACCATTTTTTCATGTGTTGGTTGGCCATCTGGATGTCTTCTTTGGAAAAGTGTCTATTCATGTCTTTTGCCCATTTCTTCACTGGATTATTTGTTTTTTGGGTGTTGAGTTTGATAAGTTCTTTGTAGATTTTGGATACTAACCCTTTATCTGATATGTCATTTGCAAATATCTTCTCCCATTCTGTCGGTTGACTTTTAGTTTTGCTGATTGTTTCCTTCGATGTGCATAAGGTTTTTATTTTGATGAGGCCCCAGTAGTTCATTTTTGCTTTTGTTTCCCTTGCCTCCGGAGATGCGTTGAGTAAGAAATTGCTGTGAGCAAGATCAAAGAGGTTTTTGCCTGCCTTCTCCTTGAGCCCACTCTGGCTGGCATCGTCTTTGTTTTAGGAGACATTATTTTCCACGAAAATCATTAATCTTCCTTCTAAATTATCTTCTGTATGTTTTGCCCAATAAGTTCACCATATATTACTAGCCGGAACTTCAGAAGTAGGAAATAATTTAAATACATTAGGTCTCCCATATTATAATTATTACTTTCAAGACTTGTTATGTAGATAAAAATAATATGTACATCATATGGTTCACAGTCTGTGTTCAATAAGTGTTATCTATCCTTACTGTCCATCAATACTTAATGAGCACTTGAAGTGATTAGCACCAAAAAAAAAAAAAAAAAAAAAAATTCGCAAAGTCATAGTTTTAGAGCAGCAGCTAGCTGATTAGCAAATCCTAAATTTAAAAAATGTGTTTACTCATATATCTAGCAGATACACATGGAATACCAAATACCTATTATGGATATACCAGGGAATAAACCAATTAAAGTCACTTCCCTCAGGGCACCGGGGTGGCTCAGTCAATTAAGCATCTGAAATTGGCTTATGTCATGATCTCACAGTTTGTGAGTTCAAGCCCTGCATCAGGCTCTGTTGCTAACAGCTCAGAGCCTGGAGCCTGCTTTGGATTCTGTGTCTCCCTCTGTCTCTGCCCCTCCCCTGCTCATGCTCTGTCTCTCTCTGCCTCAAAAATAAATAAACACACAAATTTTTTAAAAAGTCACTTCCCTCGTGGAGGGAACATTCTGAAGGAGGAACTAGAATCAGAAATTCATTTTAACTTGTTTGCATTAGCTATGAGCAAAGTTCCTGTCTACAGTAAACCCTTGGTATGTATACGTATGCCTTAGCTCATATTGTCAAAATTGTTGCCATCATCTTTACCAGTACAAAGAACAATAGGGGTCAATCATCTTATATCTTAATTCCAGTTCTTTTGGACAAGTAATTTACCTTCTTCATTATGAGCCTCCTCATCTATAAGTTATAAGTATTGGACTGTATTAGCTCTAAATCCTTTCCCAACCCTATTAATCTATAATTTTACTATACACTTTTTCCAAATGTTCAAAACTGGGATACATTTTCTCCCTCCTTGATAAATCCAAGAACTGGTGTGTATGGTTTATTTTCCATCTCAAATTTGCAGACATCTACTACCTTTAATAATCACATTGTGAAACTTCTCTCCCTCAAGCCATTTATGATAATATTCACTCTGTGTCAGTCATCTGTGCCTTGTACAACCATGTTTTGTAATTTATCATCTCTTACCATATTCTAATCTCACTGTTTCCAATATCTTTTCACCCACAGATCTCACAAAGTAAAACATTTCCCTCTTTATATTCATCAGAAACTTTAAACCAAAGTGCCTTCTAATTCACTCAATTCATTGGTTCATTTCCAGCTACTTGTATTTTCCCTGAAATGTATGGTCAGCCATTCCCATTCCCAGTAAGCAAACCTTACTCCTCTCCACAATTGGGTTCTGTGATACTATCAACAGTATCCTCTGTGACGCTATCAATGAGTCCCTCTCTGCACATGCTCAACTACTTCTCTGCTGCCTCCCCTAGGCTGCAGAGCATAGGTGGAGAAAGCGTCAACACCAAGCATCTATTCATCCAAAAATGTATGGGTCAAGTAGCAAGTACACTCTTAATGTTACTTTACAAGTGCTTTAGGCACAGGCGCCTGGGTGGCTCAGTCAGTTAAGCATCTGGCTTCAGGTCAGGTCATAATCTCACAGATCATGGGTGAGCCTCAGCCCTGCTTCAGGTGAGCACGGGCCCCACTTGGGGTGAGCCCCGCTTCTCTCTCTGCCCCTTGTGGGATTCTCTCTCTCTGCCCTTCGCTCACTTGCACCCTCTCTCCCTCTCTCAAAAAAGAAAAGAAAAGTGCTTTAGTCATGTCTTGCTGATTACTTTTCTCCTGATCTGTAAATCCTCTCCTCTTTTTCGTTGTTGACAGCTATTTCTCCTAATGTGAATAGCCCAATGATACACTTTCCCTCTTCAATTTTTCATTGTTGAAACAGACAAAAATGGGTCTTTTTCTCTTTCCATGGTTACTCTCAATTTTAATTTTATTTTATTTCTCTCATTGCTCTTTGTAATAGTCTTCCTTTTACTATTGGCCATATCTCCATATCCAGTGCATGTCATTTTCTGATTAGTATCTGTCTTGACTCAATGACCCTGTTCTCAGTAAGGCTCTCATCCATGTGATATTAATGTCACATAAACAGGTAAGGACATGTGTTCATGAGGTATGTGGATTTTGACACTATGACCAAAGTCATTTGGAAACAAAACAGCCCTGCTGTACCCTAGATTCTACTTACTCTTTCAAAGACGAACCAAGTTCTTGAAATAGTCTTACCTTTGTGAACTGCAGAACCTCTCTCCCCAAACTCCTCCCTCATATTATTTAGACATATTGCCTTATCTCTCACTGAAGTTTATCTCATTTTCACATGTATCTTTTAAAGTTGTGCCCCTATCTTTCTGGGGGTAGGGGTGAGGGTGAGGGTGGGGAAGTAGTGCCCAAGGACTAAGAAACAGGCATGAGCAGATTAACTTTTAGCAAGATCCTCACTCTGCTTGTACCTTGCAGGAGAGCTTCTGGCCCTGCTGCTGTAGGTGTGGTCTCCATACCAGAAGCATTTCATCACCTTGAAGCTTATTTGAAAAGCAACAGGCCCTACACCCAAGACCTACTAGGTCAGGATCTTCATTTTAACAAATTCTCCCAGGTGATTCCTGTGTACATTAATGTTTGAGATGCCCTGATCTAGCTCCTGTCACTTCTCTGGTGGTCAAAATGGGGAAAAAAATCTGTAAGTCTGTCATCTACTTTTCCCCATATTTCTTTTCTCAAACTCTCCTCAACTTATACTCTAATAAATTCATTGCCTTATACAGTTTCATTTCTACAACCAACTTGGATCGCTTTTCCATTTTTGATACAATAGATGCTTCTGATCAATACTGTATGTTCAATTCCTTGGTTACAACCAGCAAATTTTTTTACCACCCACTCGCACAGTGACCGTATACAGATGATTACCACCAATCCATTAGGTATTACCAATGATCTCCCAATTTATAAATCATAGACAGTAAAATCAGATGATTTAGGAACTGGAGGGGTTTGGAGATTATTAATCCAACTCCTCTCATGGTGTCTGGCATAAAGCATGGCCTTAATAAATATTTGCCAAATATAAGTAAAAAAATACAAAGAGAAAACAGATTTTACAGAGAATAAATAATTCTATCCATAGCAGAACAAAGACTAGAATCTAGCCTCTGAAATCCTCCCCAGTTCTCCTTGCTCTGAATCATCTAGTTCCAGTCCTTGTTCTCTTATGTGTCTCTGTAGCACTGAATCTCAACCTTGGCTACAAGGGAACCACCTGAGGAGCTCTCAACATACTGATTTCTGAGTCCCAGACTTATAGATTCTGCTTTGGTCTGGGCTATAGCCTACATGGTGCAGTGTCTCAAGGCTCCACAGGTAATATTAATAAGCAGCCAAGATCGAGAACTACTGCATTATACAGTGTTTAGATTTAATGTGTAGGAAATCATTTTGTAATTTTTTTAAAAGTAGAATCTGATAAAGGTCCTAGGTGAATCTAATGCTACTGGTTTTAGAACCACATTTTATTTTATTTTTTTTTTAATTTTTTTTAACGTTTATTTATTTTTGAGACAGAGAGAGACAGAGCATGAATGGGGGGAGGGTCAGAGAGAGAGGGAGACACAGAATCGGAAGCAGGCTCCAGGCTCCGAGCTGTCAGCACAGAGCCTGACACGGGGCTCGAACTGGTGAACCACAAGATCATGACCTGAGCCGAAGTCGGACACTTAACTGACTGAGCCACCCAGGCGCCCCTAGAACCACATTTTAATAAGAAGGTTCTATAGCATTTGGCAAAGTTAGCCCCTAGCCCAAAAGGAAGAGTTTCAGAATGTAAACTATCCAGGTTCTCCTGTAATCTCTCAGATTCCTTCCCTTTATTTTTCATAGGTTTCTCTTGCTCTACAAATTTCTTAAAGTTGTCCATCACCTAAGTGTAACCTATAGCCTGCCTTTTTTTTCCCAAATAAAAAATTTACATATAATATAGAATATCATTTGGCCATGAAAAAGAAGAAAATCCTGTCATTTGCAACAACATGGATGAAACTCTAGGGCATTATGCTAAGTAAAATAAGTCAGAGAAAGGCAACTACTATATGATCTCATTTATATGTGGAATCTACAGATAAAAATTAAAAAATAAAAAACTGGGGTGCCTGGGTGGCTCAGTCAGTTGAGCGGCCAACTTTGGCTCAGGTCATGAGCTCACAGTTTATGAGTTTAAGTCCCACATCGGGCTCACTGCTATCAGCGCACAGCCTGCTTCAGATCCTCTATTCCTCTCTCCCTCTCTGTCCTTTCCCCACTTGTGCTCTGTCTCTCAAAAATAAATACAAGAAAAAAATAATAAATAAAAAAATTTAAAAAGTCAAATGCATAGAAAAGAGATCAAATTTGTGGTTAACAGAAGCAGGGGGTCGGGGTTGGGGAATTGGATAAAGCTGGTCAAAAGATCCAAACTTCAGTCATAAGATAAATACTGGAGATGTAACATACAACTTGATGATTATAGTTAACACTGCATATGGTATATTTAAAAGTTGTTAAGAGAGGAGATTCTAAGAGTTCTCAGAACAAGGAAAAAATATTTTTTGTATCTTTGAAATGATGGAAGTTCAGTCGCTATAGTAAGCATTTCACAATATCAAGTCATTATGCCGTACACTTTAAGATAATGCAGTGTTACATGTCAATTATGTCTCAATAAAACTAGAAAAAAGGGAAAAATTACAACTGTCCTCTCTGTGCACCAATTCTGTTAATTCCCACCCCCACCCCAGCCTTATTGATTTTATAGGAAATCAATATCTCAAACATGTGTTAATTTTAATAATTTTCTAATTTCTCTGACCTCATTCCTTGCCTTAGCAATGACATAATCTAATTCTCCTACAGTAAAATCCTCATCATGTTATTTTAACTTCAGAAATATTTTAATAACCCATGTTGTCTGTGGTGTAAAATAAAATCTTATAAACATATTAATCACATACAATGTAAGCAGACCAGAATTTCATTTAAAATACATTCAAAATATAAAGATTGAGACACTCTTTAAAAACTATATTCTGTTTCTAATAGTTATACCTTAAGTAAAAGGACATAGAAAAGTTGAAAATAAAGGGATGGAAAAAGACAGCTTTCTCAAAAAAAAAAAAAAATCACACACACACAAAACAAAAGCAAAAAACCACTGGTGAAGTTTCATTTACATTAGAGAAGTATATTTTAAAAGAAAACTCTAGTGGTGCCTGGGTGGCTCAGTTGGTTGAGTGTCCGACTTTGGCTCAGGTCATGATCTCATGGTTCATGGGTTCAAGCCCTGCGTTGGGCTCTGTGCTGACAGCTCAGAGTCTGGAGCCTGCTTCAGATTCTGTGTCTCCCTCTCTCTCTGCCCCTCCCTTGCTTGCACTTTGTTTTTCTCTCTCTCAAAAATAAACAAACATTGAAAAAAAATTTTAAACAAAACTCTCTAATATAAAGAGGAAAATTTAATGAGTCAATACAAAGGAAATGTTAATTACTAAAATCTCTGCTTTTTATAGCATCAAGATATTTAAAGAAAAATTACAAAACTTGAAGAAATAGACAAATCCAAGATTTTAACATGTCTCACAGTAATTAGAAGATAATCAAACAATAAATAAGAAGACTTCTGCTTCCAATCAGGAGTAGAAATTTCTTGACTTCTTAAAGCAAAAAAATAGTAACAATGTATTTTGAAGTTTATAGAATATGCTGATATAATGATTGTACAAGAGGCACCTGGGTGGCTCATTTGGTTAAGCATCCAACTTCAGCTCAGGTCATCATCTCATGATTCATGAGTTCGAGCCCCACATCGAGCTCTGTGCTGACAGCTCGGAGCCTGGAGCCTGCTTCAGATTCTGTGTCTCCCTCTCTCTCTGCTCCTCCCCCACTCATGCTCTGCCTCTCTCTTTCTCAAAAATAAATAAACATTTACAAAAAAAATAATTGTACAAGTGGTAGGAGGTAGTATTGGATAGATAATATAATGAATATTAAACATATAAAGAAGAAATGAAACACGTAAAAAGCAAAACAGTAATTGTAAAGGGAGATTGTTAGAATGTATAATAGGCTAAAGACATAGACAAATTGTAAATAAAATGAATGGAAAAACAATAACCTGGCAACCACTAATCATAAGAGTCCTCTCAGGGTAAAATCATAATCCTAGACTGAAATGTGGTAGAAAAGTAGCCTTTCAGCTTTTGGCTACATATGCCTATAATAGAGCCTCCGTAACATGGAGCTGTGTGGTATAAAGGTAATGCAGCTAGTCATGGTTCAAATGCCACAGTCTCTTGCTGTTCTTTCAAAAATATAGTAGATACTCTTGAATAGATATTTGTTTGTTATATTCCCTTATGGTTAATTTCCATAAACTATTTTTTAAAGTTTATTCATTTATTTATTTTAAGTAATCTCTACACCCAACATGGGGCATGAATTCACAACCCTGAGATCAAGAGTCACATGCTCTTCTAACTGAGGCAGCCAACCACCCCAATTTCAATAGACTTTAAGTAACAATATTTTATAATTTTCATGTAACTTGTTTTGCTGAGGAGTTCTGCCAAAAGCATCAATTTCATTTGGACAATTATGGGGAAAAAAAAGAAATATTCTTTAAGTCTTCATCTAGTTAAAAAAAAACAATAAAAATGGAATCATAAGAATCTCATATACTTAAGTCTTAAAATGCATATCTTGCATTGAAAACATGGAAATTTAAGCAAATGATAAGATATATAACATGATCAATTTGAATATTATTAATTTGGTTCCTACTTACCAAACGTGGATAAAAACAAATCATTAAGAATGGTTCCTAGTATTTTTGTGGGCCTACCACTTTGCCTGGAGAAAATACACATATTCCCATACCCCAAATTCTGCAATTTCAGAGGCTTTGCTGCCCTTCTGAAGCCCATTCACAAATCCCAGTGACAGGATTCTTATATTCAAGGAACATCCAATGAGTATCATGTAAAAATAAAAGACATGTGGATTGCCATATGATGAAAGGACTAAAGGTCATAATTTTTTTTTCCAAGTTGGGTCCGGAAGATGTATATACCTAACATGTAAGAAATTTGTTGTTTATTGATTCTGTCTTGTTGTGAAAGAAGCCTCAGCACCCAGGCATTGATGGAATCAAATAATTAAAACATGATCTCTACTCCTGAGTAGTATGTGATTAAGAGCTAAGTGGAATTTGCAGTCTAGTGCTATTAGGTGTCTGGCTGGAGTGCACAGAGATATCTGTATCAGAAAGAAGCTACTTAAACTGTGATCTGAAGGAAGGACAGAATTTGAATAAGTAGAGATGAGGAGGAAGAGAATCTTAAACACAGGAAACAGATATACCTAAGGGAGAAGTCAAACACAACCCTGACTCTTCAAGGAGGAAGGGAGTAAAAATAGTGCATATTTGTAGAGTGATTACTATATACCAAACACATCTCCAAAGCATCTTACATGCATCAACTTCATTGAATCCTAACAACGGTAATGTAAGTATACTTTATCATTCCAATTTCACAAATAAGGAGACTGTGGCATCTAGAGGAAGGGTACTGGCCCTTGCTTACCTATGAGAGCCAGAACTTGAAAATGAATTAAAACTCTGACCTCCAGAAAGAGTGATATAGGGAAGAGAGGAAATAAGTCTCTGTAGACCTTGCAACATGCCTAGATGCTCAATAAATAGATTTGGAATTAAGATTTGACTCTGAGGCATTTTATCTCTCTTGAACATACTGTGAGATATTGGAGCTTCTTTGGGCTTGGAAGTGATACCAGAAGGTGGTACTTTAGAAAGATTTATTTAACAATCTTGTTTGAAGAGAGGTGGATTGTCGAAAGTGGTACTGGAGTGAAAGAAACAAGGATTAATTGCCTCAACAGAGGCGAGGATGAACAAATACAGATGACAAGCTGAAGCATCTGGTCTCTAAGATGTAAGAGCAGCAAATAAAAGATGTTAAGAGTGGGGGGACAATACTTTAAAGAGGGAAATGCCAGTTAGTTGTCTTTCATTTTTAGGCTAAAATAATTGTTAGTTTCCCATTAAGACAATTTTTAGACTTCAGAAAAGAAAGTCCAAATTCTCATTTTAGACAATTATTGTATTAAGAACTTGATTCGTCTTTAAATTATAAAATTTCTTAATAGAAATCTCTTTACATAACTTTGTAGAATATTCTAGACATATTTTAAAGTATTCTCATATTTGAAAATGAATTCCCTTTGTAGCAAAGGATGATCTTAACAGACTAATAAGTTAAAAGAAAAATAGATATTAATATTTTTAGTTCATAATTCTCATGTTCCATTTTGCTAACATTTTGTCCTTGAAGAGGCCGTTCAAGGTTTTTACAAAATAATAAAATAGAAGCTTTTAACACTAAAATAGAACATGTAAGAAATGATAGTGCAATGTAATAGAATTCAACATCATTGAAGGAATACTGACTGAAAGTTAGAAAATAGAAAATTTAGTCCATTTCTCCCACAGTCGTGCTTTCTGACATTCTGCAAAGGTAATCTTCCTGGGTTTCATTTTGCTATTGGCTGAAATAAAAACGATACAAATTTCGGGACTATTCCAGTGAGGAATTATGACTTCGTAACTTAACGAAATATAACCAAATATGAAATTTAAAACAATGAGCCTCAGAGGCCCAAAGATCCACTGTGCCAAAATAATAAATGAAATTAATATTGTTACAGATGGCTTGAAACATAAGTTATAGAAATATAATTTATTTTGAGTTTCTCAAAGGGATACTTCCCTTAACTAACATTTTTATTCAACTTATATGTATATTTGAATAGGTAATACATCTATGCTGTTCATAAATCAAAACATACATAAAATTATACAGTAAAAAGTTTCTTTCTAATCCTTATGTTCATACATCCAGTTCCTATATGAAAGTTCCAGTAATATTCATTCTTCCAGAGGTTTATATATGTATGAATATACAAACACATATTTTTATTGGACTGTATTTTTGAATTATGTTATTTACTTCACATGCCATATAGAAACTTGATTCTTTTTTTTAAGAAGGTCTGGCCAGTTTTATTAAGGAAAAATTTTGCATGATTTATAATTTACCAGTCTGTTCTGACATGCTTCTAATGATATCAGAATCACCTGGATCAATGAGAGCCATTGTGCACTCTGTAGTACTTCCCACATGCTGTGCCCAATTCAATATTATTGCCACATAGTGACAATAGTTTGGGCCAACATAGTGGACTACTTTATTTCAGATTTCCTGAAGGCTGGGCAGTCGTTAAAGATGACTAGTTTTGTTTTACTATGTCTCATCATTTTCTGAGTCCACTTGTACCCCAGCACATACTTTCCACTTTTCATAATGAGTTGGAACCTAGAGTTGATCGACTCCACTGACTTTTTCTTCTTTTCAGCCACCACCTCCATGCCTTAGATGCAGGACAGCCCCAACAAGAGCAGCTGCCAAAATGGCTGGGAGAGAGAAAGGAAAGAGCTCCCACAATGCCTTGATTCTTTAACTTAACATTATAGCTTGGCTGCCTTTCATATCTCTGTATAGGAAACTTCCTTATTCTTCTTCTGTTTTTTTTTTTTTTAGTTAATTATTACAGTTGGGGAGGTTTCCATTGTATGGACATAACTTAATTCATTTAACCATCAAATGCTACAGAAATTTAAGTTATTTCTGCTATTATAATAATACTACAGTATAAAATTTTTAATGCTTTTTTATTTTGGTGTGTGTGTGGGGGGGTGTGTATGTGTTTTAAGTAAATTCTACCCCCAATGTGGGGCTCGAACTCATGACTCCGAGATCAAGAGTCACATGCTCCACTGAATGAGCCAGTCAAGCACCCAACAGTATAATTTTTATACAAATTTTATATCATGAATATTCAACCATAGAACCAGTAATAAATTCATGGGAGAAAAAAATGTCTGGGTTAAAATATGCATGGAGTTTTAATATTTATAGATCTTGCAAAACTGTCCAACATGGGAGATGTACTGTTTACATTCTCACAAGCAACAAGTGAGAGTGTTATTTTGCTACTAGTGACTATACCTATAGTGTGAGTTTAACAAGCTTACAGATGTCCATCAATTCAAGAGACTAAAAAATTCTATCAATGTTGCTTTAGGATTTGAATTTCTATAGGATTCTGATGGACATTAGGGTTAGGATTAAGACATAATTCCCTATGTACAAGAACCATTTCATCATCTTCTTTTATTAAAAATGTCTTCCCTTTGGGGCGCCTGGGTGGCTCAGTCGGTTGAGCGTCCAGCTTCGGCTCAGGTCATGATCTCACAGTTCGTGGGTTCAAGCCCCACGTCAGGCTCTGTGCTGACAGTGCATAGCCTGGAGTCTGCTTCAGATTCTGTGTCTCCCTCTCTCTCTGACCCTCTGCCTCTCTCTGTCTCAAAAATAAATAAAAACATTTTAAAAAAATGTCTTCCCTTTGTGTACAGGTTTAATTTTTGTGTTATTCTTGATTTCTAGAAAATCTTAAGCAATATTAACACATTCCTGTGATATAAATTGCAAATAGTTTTCCCGGCCTATGTATTTGATTTTGGTATTTTTGCGATACAGATTTTATTCTAATGTAACTGATTTTTGTAATGTTATCATTCTTCCTTCCATGGGCTCCAGACTAGGAGTTATGGTTATGAAGCACTTCTCCATTGTAAGATTATAAATTCTCTCAGGTTTTCCTCTTATATTACTAAGAGTTCATATTTTACACATAAATGTTTTATTTTTTCATCTTGGAATATGGATTTTGTTTTGTTTTGTCTTGTTTTCTGCTAGTTGGCTAACCATTTCTCACAACACGACTAGTCATTTGTCTCAGTAAACAAAATTATATATTTCTACAACATAGCTGCCAAGATTATTCATCTTGATTTTCCACTTTTTCCTTCTCTTCTACAGGGCACAAATGCTTAAAAACAACAAGAAATTACCAAGATATACATGCATATATACATGTATGTGTATATTTATATATGAATTGAATGTTTAGAAGAACAGAAGCCAGAACTAAAGTCAACAGATAAAGTCAGTGGTTCTGAACGAAGATAAGTGCACAGTGTCCTTGGCTTGGTTATTCTTTAGGAAATCTGCCTAGTATCTGGTAAAGACACCAATTATTAACAAATTATTTCAAACCTGAGAGACACTAATCCTAGCCAATAAATGTAATATGATTCTCTTACAAGTTATTTGAAAAGCTGTCTTGGGCTTGGGGAGGGGATTCTGCGTGGAAAAATTCTAAACCTTTTTGGGTAGCAGTAAAACTCAAAAGGGCATGTGTAATTAATAATTGATGTTTTTTAAACTACCTTCTAAGAAGTTCCTATTGACCCGGGATTTGTTATTAAACTAGACAGTAATGTGAGATAGGAGAGAAAAAGAAAACGCACACATATTTAATGGCCCAAGGTCACAGATTAGATCATTTAGGATGAAAATTGAGCACTGAATGAAAATTTCAAGTTCTTGAAGTTAAATATGTAATATAGTCACTTTCTTAAGCCTCCCCTACAACATTTTCAGGCTAAATTACAGAAAAAATTAAAAGAATGTATTTTTATAATATTCTGACATGTAATAAAAATGAAGAGCTAAATGGAAATCGTTTTAAACAGAGCATCTGATGTAAACCACTCAAGTACTGTTACTAATGGTGATTTATACACAATCATATATCCAAGCACCATTCAAAGCCCCTCTCTTGTATTAACTCATTTATTCCTCAAGTAACCAAGTGAGCTAGATATGAGTATTATCTCCGTTTTATAAGGAAGCTAGAGCAAACAGATTAAATAATTTGCCAAATGAGCCAGCTGTGCAGCAACAAAATGAAAAAGGACAGCTTCATCACCAGATTTGACATGCAGGCATCTATGACAGCTGCAGAAACTAGCTATGGTGCCCTAATGAACACAGCCAAGATGTCCACTGCACATTACTGAAAGGAACTTCTATGTCCAAGAATCGAAAATCACCAACTGGAAATGGCTATAACTGACAGAAGGCATGCTCAGTAGCTGTCAGCATAAGCCAGAATTGGAAGGAACAGGATCCAGTCCCAATTACAAGAAGACTCAGAGAAAGCAAACAGGCAACCAGTGGTGCAAAGCTAGAGGATGACCAGGAGACGTCGGCTAACCAAAGACTTTTATAGATAGAGATCTAGCTATTCAAGCTGGGCCCACACTAGGGAAAAAAGAATGCTCAAATTTGTCAATGAGGTAGGTGTCAATGAGCCCTAAGAAAGAACCAGCACTCCACATATTCTGGAAAGGGTCAGGGGCATGGACATTTGGCAGTCACTTCTAGAGCTACACACATCACTGCCCAGGGGTGTTCGCCCACATGGGGTTATTTAAATTTAAATTGACTAAGATTAAACAGAATTGAAAATTCAGTTCTTCCATCACAGGAGCCACATTTCGAGTGTTAAAGAGTACAAATGGCTACGACTATTATATTAAACAGCAGTGCTAGAGTATATCAACTTTACCAAATATCCCCCTTTCTAAGTATAGGGTGATTTTGTTCTCTATTATTGTTTTACATCAAATTTTAGAATGAAGTGACTCCAACCCTAATGTGGACAGCATGTATGTATAACCATAAAATTTGAGAATATAGAGTCAGGAGAAAAAAACAAGGAGTGAGTGACAGCCAACATTGCATATTGAAGTCATATCATCATTCTTGTCTAAACCAACAGTCCAATATGTTCTGTTTACCTTGATCCTTACTACTCACAAACTCCAGAAGTAATTGCTGACAAGCCCTTGCAAAGAACCTCCTACCCCATGGAAAAGTCCTAATAGAAGTCAGAATTTTCCTGGCTTTTTTTTTCTTCCTTAGCTGAACAATTCCTAAAATACAAAATTGAAACTTTAAAAGAATGAAATCCAACAATAAAAACAACACTTTCATCAACTGAAAATTAATTCCTCTAGCTCGCATTTTTCCCTCAAAAACATGCATGCTCCCTACTTAAAAAGAGCCTTGAGAAACCACAGAGGGGAAAAAAATGCAAAATCTATTGCATGATTCACTTGGCCATTCACAGAAGTATATTTCATTTGAAATATTCATTAAAGAAACTACTAAAATATATCATCTTTGTTGGTTAGTGTGGCCCAGCACAGCATACTTTAAACATGTCCCATATCAGTTTTCGTTTCTGAAAAATGGGGACAAAACTAGTATCTTCCTCTATGGCTAGGATTTTGAGATTTTTTAAATTGTGAAACTCTTCTGTCAAACTGGTTTCAAACATTTCCTCAATGATCCAAAATTACAATCATGAGGTTTTGCAGAAAATGTCCTCTACAACCCAGAGATACATTTCCAATGTCATGATAATCATATAATAAAATTACTGCACTCTTCCCTTTGCCTACCAAAAAAGAAAAAAAAAAGTGTAAAACTACTCTAAATGGACTTCAATGCCTTGTAACCACAATTACTACTCAGGGTGTCGACAAAACAAGAAAAGCACAGATTAAACAATTTTCTTTCAAAGGCACCTACAGACATCCAGATGACATAATGTAAAAACTCTTAGAATATGTGACTTCTTACCATCTTTCAACTACTGTTAATAATACAGATTCTTCCTAAGAGAACAAAACAGAATGCGGTTAAATTTGGAGTGAGAAGTGGTCTCTGAAGAAATCTCTCTGGTTAAAAGAAAATACCCATGAATTAATATACAACCAAACATACTGAACACTGATGCAAAATATGCCTTGATAACAAAGTTGGTAACTTAAATTTTATGAAATATTCAGTCACAATGGAATATGAGAGATGTAAAAATAAATTTAACACAGTATTATAGTTGGATTTACATTTCTAACTAGAAATGGACATATATATCATAAAAGAAATGTAATTTGTAATTTAGGTGAATAGTGGGTATCAGTTGTAGACATTAAAACTGCAATGGGCCTTTTTTAAAGAACCACTATTCTCTTGTTGAAGAGAACTTCAGCTTCATCTCATTCCTGGTTTCTAAAAATAGAAATTGCATGTTTTTACTAAAAATTTCAGAACTAAGAAAGGTAAGAAACTAAGCAGGATCATATGATAGTAAAGTGTATTTGCCCTTGAACTGAATATCCTAAATATTTCTTCTTTGTGGGTTGTTTTTCTGGTACTCTGATGTTTATCATTTCTTACTTATGTAAAATGTGTTTCACTGACTGGTAATTAACACTGCCAATCCAAGAAATGAGTAAGTGGTGGGAGAAAATACCCAGCTGGGCTTCTTGCACTGGATGGAGGATAGATTAGAGACTTCTAAGTCCCACCCAATTACATGGTTCTCTGAATGGTACTTCTTACCCCTGCCTTTGATAGTCCCTTATAGAAATTCCTAATGTAATCTGCTGCTCTACTTCCCTTAGTTTTCTTTAGCCTTGGTAAGCAGAAATGTCCCTAGTAGAGAACATTTCAGTAGCTGCAATAGCGTATCATTGTCTTACACCTGGCCACAAGCACCTTCTTGCATAAACCAATACTGGAAACCAGGAAGCATGTGGATTCTGAGACCATCCCTTCTCTGAAGAGCCAGATAAGAAAGTCAAATTTAAGAATGGGCATTTTCAACCCTTCGAGTCTTGATATATAATATATATATTACATATATAATATAATAATATTGATATAGTAAGCAAAATGTATATTTTGAGGAAAATGAGTATTATTTTGTAAGTCAGAGAAAGCAAAATGACTTACTGACAAATTATCATGTGCTGACCAGCCAGCTGAAATACAATCATTGGTACCCAGACATTTGGCAGTTACCCTGCAGATAGAATTACTGTCATCACACACAACTTGTCTTCTCATGTATTGATTTGTGTGGACCATATCTCAATTCAATCAATACAAACACGTTAGGAGAAAGTCTTTTAAAAATTCTTTCTGATTGGATTCTACCTCACAGTAGAAAAACAATTCTTCTGAGATTGAATGTACATTGTATAATTATTCCTAAGTGGTTTTTTAATGTCATTGGATTAAAAAAGAAATTCCAGAATGTCTGAATGCTAAAACACCCCAAGTAAATTAAGAACTTATTTACTTAGCTCTCAAGCTAGTGAAAGTCAAACTCATTAATCTTAGTAATAAATACCACCAAGAAAAATTGCCACTAGGAAAAAAGATACAAAATGTTGGCACAAATAACTGAAAATTGCTTTAAACATGTTCTGGCGTGCTGTTACCTTTTGCAGTTAGAGAAATAGCATACATTTTGCATTTTTAAATACTGTTTACTTATTAGCGATTTTGGACACCACTTTAAAATTTAGTTAAAA
Organism: Panthera pardus; assembly: GCF_024362965.1. Lineage (NCBI taxonomy): Eukaryota > Metazoa > Chordata > Mammalia > Carnivora > Felidae > Panthera > Panthera pardus. The sequence goes on along the minus strand of NW_026526810.1, from coordinate 82,535,705 downwards.
GAATAGCATGTAGGGCACCTGGGTGGCTCAGTCGTTTGAGGATCTAACTTCGGCTCAGGTCATGATCTCACGGTTCATAGGTTCAGGCCCCGCACCGGGCTCTGTGTTGACAGCTCAGAGCCTGAAGACTGCTTCGGATTCTGTGTCTCCCCCTCCCACTCTCTCTCTGCCCCTCCTCCATCTGAGCTCTGTCTCTCTCTCTCAAAAAATAAACATTAAAAATGCAAAAAAAAATTTTTTAAACAATAGCATGTAAACTTGTGAAATCACTGTTGTATACCTGAAACATTGTGTGTCAACTACACTTCAATATAAATAAATGAATGAATGAATGAATGAATAAATAAATAAATACTAAAGGTGTAACAGCACTCAGATAAAATTAGCAACTGCCTATGGGAGAGAATATTACTGTAACTTTAACTCCTATGTATTCCATACAAATGATCTGCAAACACTTATAAGGAGAGATTAATTTTGTAGTTATGTTTCTGGGAATGATGGAAGGTGAGGTAAATGAGGATATTTTCCCAGTGTTTGTAACACTCAGGACTATTATGTGAGAAAAAAAGGGGAGGAAAGAAATAATGGAAAACATATTATCATGATTGCTACTGTGAACATATGAACAATTCCAATCTAAAGTAAACCTATTTTGGGGGTGCCTGGGTGGCTCAGTTGGTTAAACGTCCACCTTCGGCTCAGGTCGTGATCTCACAGTTTGTGAGTTCGAGCCCCGCGTCAGGCTTTGTGCTGACAGCTCAGAGCCTGGAGCCTGCTTCAGATTCTGTGTCTCCCTTTCTCTCTGCCCCTCCCCTGCTCACACTCTGTCTCTCTCTCTCAAAAATAAACATTAAAAAATTTTTAAAAATAATAAAGTAAACCTATTTTTGTTGTTTAATGTATATTGATCAAGCTGTATCCCTCCCATGAGATATTTTTCATTTTCAAAGAATAACATATTTGATTTTTGTATCAGCTCACCTTAATATTTAAGTATAATCCCTTTATAAACTAGACTGGACAGGTATCATTTACCTTTTTTCTCCCTATAACTAGTAACTCTTCCCACATTCTCAAATTCCAAGTTCCTGGCTCCATATCCTGCTTTGTCTGCATGAAGACCAGCTTACAGAGCACATATGAACAAACAAACTCTCTGCCAGATTCTCACTAGGCTATCAATGCACAACTAAAATGGCCAGTCACGTTATGCTAGAAAGTGAAGAATGGAATAATTCTTATGAGCAGTTGCTTTACATATGAGCAACGTTTTCTAAAAGGAAAATTATGCTCCATTCAATTGATCCTTCCTTATTCTTATTTTTTTCTGATAACTAGATATTCGTAGGTACTCTTCCCGCTCTGTCTCTACACAAAGGATTCAGAGTAGATTAGAAACTAGGAGGCTTTCCCCTACCAATACCAAGGCAAGCAATTTACCTCCTATCAGTTCTTTCTGTCCTGTGAGGCTCTGTACTATGTCTCCCAGTCCTCTTTGTTTTGGTGAGCTGTGACCTTCTGGTTGGCCTTTCTGTCAACCTCTGGCCTATTTACATCAAGGGATCAAAGTGAGTCCTCTCCAAACAGGAAGAAGTATAAACACCTACCTGAACTCTGGTCATTCTTCTTACCATTATTCAAACTAACAATGAAATCCTAGTTTTTCTCTCTATAGCACAGTGGTTTGACTATACTCCTGAATCTAACAAACTATGAGTAACATTTTTTTAAATAGAAAGATCTTATAATTTTGCCAAATTACTCAATATCCATTAACCTCAGCTCTCTCATCTGTTAGAAGAAAATGATAATGTTACCCTAGCTCTCATGTTTCTAAGAAAATAAAATTAAACTGTGGGTAAACAATTTCCACAGTTCATGCAGACCATAGTCAATAAAAGCTACCTCTTTATAAAGTAAGAGGAAGAGGAGAAATAAGAACAATAGTAAAGACTGCCTTCTGATTCACATGGCATCCCTTCTGTTGTTGTCAAGGCACAACTTCATAACGTATGTGGAACCATCATGACTCCTAAATACAAAGTACAGAAGACTCCTAAATACAAAGTACTCCCAATATAAGTTATGGGGTGATTGTGCTGTGGCAACTTGGTTAAGCTGGAAACTATGCTTCGCAGAATTTCCTTCTCTGAATTGCCCAGGTGAGAGTCAACCAAAAGTTGAAATTCTGCAAGATTTAGAAAGCAGAAGTGAAGCATCTATCATAACTTCCTGACAGTCTTTTTGCAGACAAACATGGTTGCATAGTCATTATTTGGTATTTAGCATAGAAGACAGTTAAAGAGTTTAATGCTATCTGGCATAAAAATTATGCTAGTACTAGAAATATAAACATGGGTGTTAAGAATGATGTGTTAAAGGGTACCTGGCTGGTTCAGGGGGAAGAGCATGCGACTCTTCATCTTGGGATCAGAAGTTCAAGTCCCATGTTGGGTGCAGAGATCACATACATACATACATACATACATACATACATAAACAAAGTAACTAAGAAAAAAAAAAGAATGATGAGAATGGTGTGCTAAACTACCTCTCAGTAAGAACCTAAAAACTTTTTATTAAAATGAATGATGTGACAATTTAAAATGCTGTTCTGCCCTTCTCACATCCCAGCTCTGTGATCCACTTACTAAGTCTTTTTACTAAATCTTTTTACTAAGTCCTTTTACTAAGTCTTTTTTTGGGGGGAATGTGCTTCAAATTTGAAGATTCCTAAATATTTAACTTTTGGATAAATTAGATCACTGTATTGGCAAATTAATAAAAACCTACAGCCTCAGAACTCAAATAAAGATACAAGTTATTTGGTAGTAAGCAAATGATCCCAGAGTATCTTCTGAAGTCTCTAATCAGAAAATAACATACTTAAGGACTCCCATGGTTTGTGTTAATTCAAACAAAATATAAAAACAAAAATCCTCCATTGACCTAATCATCTTCCTAACTCCTGCCTTGCTTACATAACAAATCTTATCTACACTTACTTTATCTACACTTCCTCTCCCCTGTATACTGGTTAAAGCTTTTCAGTTCTGTTCCTACCACATACTGAAATACATTTCTCTAGTTCACTGGTTCTCAAACCCCAGTCTGCAAAATAATCTCCCAGATACTTTTTTAGTCAAGATCCTTAAGCCATATACCCCAGAGATTCTAATTTAATAGTCCCAATTTGGAAGGCAGGGGTGTGAATATTTATCAGCATTCCAAACTATTCTTAACCACCCACATCAGAATCATGTCATGAAGAGCTAACAACCTTATCTGTTGGAGACTCTTCAGCTGTTATTCACATTTGACCTTTTTGCAATATTTGATACCATTTATGGTATCTCCTTGAAATTTCATCTTCCCAGATGCTCAAGGCCCAGGTCCTAGAAAATTGCTGGCTCTCCCACAAATAATTTATTAGTGAGTTCATAAAAATGAGCTACAGACAGTAGCATCCGCCCTAAGTATTTGTTCACTATTTGATATAAAGCTTCAAGTGGCCTGAGGCCCTCCCAAATCAATGTCTCTCATGGGATTCTCTTTCCAATTTATCACAGCCTTAGTCTGCTGTTAAATATACATAATGACAAGCATTTCCCGAATGTTTACGATGGGTGCTAAGCACATACATTATATCCTGTAACAATCCTATGTGTCATGCTTTCCCTCATCACAAATTTTTGTTATGGTTCCCCCCCGCCCAAGCTACACGCACTGCCTGAGAGCCCTAGGTCACAGTCTACTCACCCCATCAAGGTCACTTTCTCTGGGTATTTTTCCTGATGGCCTTACTGACACTCCTTTCCCTGTGCTCCATGTCATCTAACACGCTATAAATAATTCATTTGCCTAATTGTCACCACCACCTCTAACCAGTGGGTTTCTTGAAGGGTAAAGACTAAATCTATTAGCCCAGGGCCTGCTGTGGAGCCTAGTTGAATGATTTTCCTTAACTAATTAAGGCTAGTTATCATGTTTTATTTATTTAACTCTTCAATCCTTTTAGCAGGATATTATACAATATTTCACATAATGTGGTCCTTGGACCACTTATACTCAAATCTCCCTAGATGATGGTTAAAAAGATAGTTTCCTGGGACACCTGGGTGGCTCAGTTGGTTAAGCCTCCAACTCTTGGTTTAAGCTCAGGTCATGATCTCACTGTTCATGAGTTTGAACCCCACATCGGGCTTTTATGCTGACAGTATGGAGCCTGCTTGGAATTATCTCTCTCCCTCTCTCTCTGCCCCCCCCCCCCCCCCCCGCTCATGCTCTCTGTCTCTCTCAAAATAAATAAATAAACATTTACCAAAAAAAAAAAAAAAAGTTTCCTATGCTCCCTACTTACTATAACAAGATTTCCAAGGTTGAGTCCAGGAATATTCATCTTGATAGGTACCTCAGGTTATTCTCATAAATAGTAAAAATTTTTAAATATTGCTTCAGGAGCTCCTGAGTTTGTGAGTTCGATCCTCAGATTGGGCTATCTGCTGGCAGCATGGAGCCTGTTTAGGATTCTCTCCTCCCTCTCTCCCATTCGTGCATACATGTGCTCACTCTCTCGCTCTCTCTCTCTCTCTCAATAAATAAACTTCAAAAATAAATAAATAAAATAAAATATTGCTTCAATGGGGAGAAGTTCCTACTCAGATTGAAGAGACCTGTCTTCTACTAGTGATGATACAAATAACTAGCTTATGTTTAATTTAGAAAACCTTTAAAAAGACTAGATATTTTTTTTTCATTTAGAAGCAGGGGATTAGAATAAATTATCTACAATATGTATCTTCTGTCTCTAAAACATTCTCTTAGTTTTAATAATTTGAAGAACCAGTGATATACTTGCAAGTTAAGTTTCCTCTAAGCCATCTGAAACTGGGGTCTGTCTTTTGTACGTCATAGAAATGAATTTCAAGTCATATAAGGATGCAAGAGATTTAAGCGTAATGAATCCAAAGTTGGGGCTAGAGCTACTCTTACTGTTGCAAATAGGTAGAAAAAAGTAAAGGACTTGGCCAAAGTATCCTAACTTCTTTAATTTCTTACCCTAAGTAGTTCATAGAAGGGGAAATATTACCATTTTTTATTAAAGAGTATAATCCTTGGACCACATGAACCAGAATCGCTTAGGTTTCGCTTAATACTATAGTTTCCCAGGTAGCACCCACTACCTACTGAATCAGAATGTTTGACCAACAGTAAGTATCTCTACAAGCACTCCAGGGGACTTACCTACCATCGGAGTACCACTGATCCACATAATCTAAGTAGTTACATTAAGGTAAACATGACAAATGAATTGCTCCAATCTCTAGAACAAAAGGATAAATAAATCCTCTAATGTCTTATGCAAGCCAGTCTTCTGAACATGCACAGAAAATCCTTGCAGTCATGTGGACTAAAACAGCATGTTTTCTGACTTTAGGAGTGGGAGAATCAAGGCTGTGGGCCAGGATACAATTATAATCCAGTATATAAGTAGTGCCTTGCAAATGTTCAAAAATTTTGATCCAGCGTAGTTCTGGGTAGAAAGAAAGGCAATGAACAGGATCTGAGAGATGACCAAAGAGTAGAAAGAGGCTCTGGGGGCTAAGACAAACTACAACAACAACAATAAAAACAGTATACAGAGAGGCAGGAGAAAAGAACAATTAAGGAAGAGAATTATGAATTAATAAGTAAATGCAAAAAAAAATAATAAAATAAAAAAATAAGTAAGTGCAACCAGTTTTGCTTAATTAGATAAACTGGTGTTAACCCTAAAATCCGTGATTACAGGGGCACCTGGGTGGCTCAGTCAGTTGAGCATCAACTTCCTCTCAGGTCATGATCTTGTGGTTTGTGAGTTCAAGCCCTGTGTCAGGCTCTGGGCTGACAGCTCAGAGCCTGGAGCCTACTTCAGATTCTGTGTCTCCCTCTCTCTCTGCCCCTCCTCTGCTCACTTGCTCTCTCTCTCTCTCTCTCTCTCAAAAATAAACATTAAAAAAACAAAAATCTGTGATTAGAAATTATCTGATGGGTTGAACAAAAACTACATGTATTAAAATGTAGTGACCATTGATATATCATATCCAAGGGCATAGGTAATATTAAACTAATAGTAAATAAAGATTGTCCTTCTTTCTAAAATGAAAAATAAACAAAAAATTTTCAAGGCATTAAAGTATTTGGGAAACTTATGCTAAAAATTTGAAAAAGGTAGGGGTGCAGGTGGCTCAGTCTGTTAAGCAATCAGCACTTGATTTTGGCTCAGGTCATGATCTCACAGGTTCAAGATCCACCCAGCATTGGGCTCTGCATTGTCAGCATGGAGCCTGCTTGGAATCCCCTCTCTCCTTCTCTCTCTCCCCTTCCCATCCACCACTCGTGTGTACATGCTCTCTCTCTCAAAACTAATAAATAAACATTAAAAAATTTTTGAAAAAGGTACATGTAATTCAACCTTTTAATAGGATAAATATCTGTCATTGGCTACATATGCAAAATTTTTATGAAGTTCATTATAAATTATTTACATTTACATGAGAAAATTTTGATACATTAGAAATGAATTCCATGGCACACATTGAACGAAAAAAAAAACGGTTTGAAAGATACAAGATTTTAGAGGTTACTTTCAGAGAGTAAAAAGTGAATAACTAAAGCATCAATGAATTATTATTCACCACTTTTCCTGAACAAAGTTGTATTAATTAAGTCGTGATTAAAGGAAGATGGTCTAAGTGCCAATCACACACTTACCACAAGTATATCAAGTAAAATTATAGGTTCTTCTTTCCCCTTCATAATTCTATGAATAAAAATGCCTGTCTTTTCATTGGAAAATCAGTCTGGTATTTTCTCAAGGTCAAACATCTCTGACAAATGTGTTTTCAATATCTTATTCAAATGTAAAATACTAACAGCTATTGTCTGCACTGGGTCTAAAATGATTTATAGATTCCTGTGACATAACTTAACTCTTTAAGCACAGGACCCCCCAAAAATAATGATTTTTTTAGGTGTAAGATTTAAGAAAATCTCTTGTTCCTTTAATTAATGGTAAAGTAGTATTAAATTGTTGATTATTTAGTACTTTGTAAATTATTAGACTACAGACGAATGTAATAATTCAGGCCTGAGGGCACCTAGCACGGTTGGCCACCCTGTCTTCCGGGGCCAGCGAGAATGCCCACAGTGCCCAAGGGAGCAGCTCCAGCTAGAGGCCAGCATGGAGAAAATCAAGGTCTTGCAGGTGGCTATTGAGCTTCAACAGCACAGCATTCTGCATGCTCACAAGGGTGCCTTGCTGGTAGGTGCTCCAGCTGGAAGGAACCCCTTCAGGAGTCCAGATCCTATGCTTTATTCTAAAGACTGTAGGGAAGAAGTTCACTGAGGAATACTTGTAAGTGCAAAGCAATGAATGACTGCCTCCAAGTCTCAAGAAAACACTTTTCTCCAGCCAAATGACTTTTAGATATTTCAATCCTTTCCTGTCACCTGATCCTAGAGCCAAAATTCTACTGTTTCTCCTCTGATAAGGAGACTAAATAATAATGGCCTGATTCTATTGGTGAAGTGCTTTTATATTTAAGACCAAAAAAAGTTACTGATGTGGGAAACTAAGGCAAGTGAAAAAGTAAATTTCCTTACTGTCTACAGCCCACGGACAAGTCCTTGAAACAGGCAGTGACAATCCTCTAGGAACTCAGCTGCGGGGATGATGACACTTTGCTAAGGGTGGAAGGCAACCTTAGCTTGACATGAGCCAGACCTCCAGGACCCAGTAAGTCTTCTTTAACATATAAAAATCCCTTTGGAAACTTTCTGTATCTCCAACCCACTTCCCTGCCCCAGATATATGTTAGCAATAATCCTCCAAATTTATGGCCCACTGAAATACATCTGAAGGGTCTCATGACTCATATTTTACTAGACAATAGTAAATAACCTTATCTTAACAATAGCTAGCCCCCTCAAGGTCCTGGAAACCGTGCTTCCAAAACTCCTTAGAGGCTTAACACTGTCCATGACCCCCTCCCAACTTGAAGGTATATAATCAGTCACCAGTCAACCCTGGGCAGCTCTTTCTGCCATGGGTCCTGTCCCTGTGCTTTAATAAAACCACCTTTTTGCCCCAAAGACGGCTCAAGAATTCTTCCTTGAGCTCCAATGTTTTCTACATCACCACCACCAAATATATACTAAAATATACCTCTTTCATAAATGAATTACTAGTGTTTCTATACTTGGAATATTATGTTTGCTTTATTTATTGAATGTTTACATTTTGAGAAAGAAAACATTTGTGTTTGTTAAAAAAGTGCATATTTGTAATTTGTTCCTAAGATCTTTATAGACCATAACAAAACCTGTTTTTTTCCTCATGAATTTACAGCTTCTAAATGAAGACAAGCAACTCTAAAACAGGGGGAAGAACAGGCTTTATTAATCAGATGATGTCTTGATTTTTCTAAATGAGAAGATTGTTTTATTTGTAACACTAAACATGGGAGCTGTATTTTTAGCAAACTTGTTTGGAAAGATTCACATTGTGTTGTGTATTAGATTGCCCCATCCTGTCTGTGTATGATGCAAATTAGGTCTTTGTCTTAAGTTCCTCTACTTTATAGTTATGGTTATACTTAAAAACAAATAAAAATGCATTATTTCATGTCTTTAAAATTTTTTTAAATGTGATCTTCAGAACAGTGCAAATGATTAAAAACAAAATAATGTGAAAATACTACAACCTAAATGAATTTTTTTTTCCATTTTTTAACTTTGATTTATTTTTTAGAGAGAGAAAGACAGAGCATGAGCAGGGGAGGGGCAGAGAGAGAGGGAGACACAGAATCCCAAGCAGGCTCCAGGCTCTGAGGTGTCAGCACAAAGCCTGTTGTGGGGCTCAAACCCACAAATTGTGAGATCATGACCTGAGCTGAAGCTGGACACTTAACAGACTGAGCCACCCAGGTGCCCCTACTTTGATGATGTGCCTTTGATTTAATGTGGGATACTTTTAAAAGGATACTTTATTTGTGTTTGTAACAATCTTTGATGACTTAGAAATAAAATTCCTGCTTAATTCATAAACATTAATTAAGGCTTGAAAAAATGCAGATATAGGCTACAGGATTTTTTTCAAATCTCATATTCAAAAGCCTCTTTCACCTAACCAAACAATTCCTATTCCTGTTCTCTGTGTAAAAGAAAGCAAGAATATTCCTGATGACAAATATATTTAAGACTCATCAATTCCATAAGGTGTCTTTGACAAAGAAAAGGAAGGGGAAGGGGGGGGGGTTGGACTTATTAAGTTATTTCATACCTATTCCCCTTATAACTAAGCTTTTAAAATGACTGTGTGTGTATGTATATATATGTATATACATACACACACACACACACACACACACACATATATGGCTTCATCACGTGATCACAATATTGCCTAACAAGTTATAAATACTTAAATATTTTAGGGACGTCTGGGTGGCTCAGTCAGTTAGGCATCTGACTTTGGGTCAGGTCATGATCTCATGGTCCAGAGTTAGAGCCCCATGACGGGAGGCTCTTCAGATTCTGTGTCTCCCTCTCTCTCTGCCTCTCCCCTACTCATGCTCTGTCTCTCTCTGTCTCTCAAAAATAAATAAATATTAAAAAAATACTTAAATATTTTAAATGGCTTTAAATGTTCTTCCCATATTTTGAAGGTGCCCATAAATATGAAAGGGTTTTAAAACCCATTTGTATCTTAGTTACAAAGGAATTTTTCAAGTTACCTTATGAGCTTCCTACCAAATGCAGTAACTATTTTTATAGTTATTTTATATTTAATTCTAAAATGCTACATTTCTGATATTCTCCTGAGATGGGTCAGACAGGAGAACTAATTCTGGTGACAAGCACAGTTTTCTACTTGCTCTTACATCATTTATGGTAAAAGTGAAATGCATATGCACATGCTGGCTGAACAGATTACATAAGGACCCCCAAACCTTTACTGAAAACAGGATTGTGAAGTTATTTTATCTGTCTTGTGTTTAAAACTTAATTAAAATATAACCTTGCTTCTTCTCCATAAAACTTTTATAAAGAAATGCAAAAGCTCAACTATCACCTTTTTTTTTTCTGCTAATTCGGACAGTTCTGATACCTAAAGACCAATATTTCATAAGCAAACATAGGTCCGAAATGTAGATGGGAGATACAGAGGACCCACTGGAAAACAAGGTTCTATTCCTGTCTTTCCACTTAGTAAGCCAATGACCCTGTGATTTAGTTTCCCTTGGCCTCAATTCCCTTTTCTAATAATTAGGAATAATTATATCAGGCTAAGAAGCATAACTCCATGGGTGAGAGAATGAGGATTTTTAGTTTAAAATAAGTCTACGTGAAGAGATACCTGTGAGCCGCAAACTCCTATAAAATAATGAACAGTGGTGGTGCTATGTGTTCCTACCTGGTTTAAGAAAAACATACAGGGCTTTTTCCCCCCAACTTCAGTCTCAGTAAGAACCTAACAACTGAAATGAGGTGAACAAAAGCCACCCTCAGTCCCTTGGTGTTCCTTCCTTATTTTTTGCATAAGTGATCAAGGCATTCAAAACCTAACAGTAGTGTTCCATAGTCGTACCCTGGCAGCATCTAATATGCACTAAGGTGTGGAGCCCTCTTAGGTTGAATGACTTAAACATATATTCAAAACTGCTTTCTGCCTCACTCCCTTCCTGGGTCCAATGTTCATCCTGAGTGAAAGATTTGGGTTCATTAAATCTTTTTAAAAGTGGTTCAATAGAGCTGCTCAGGTCTCAATAAATCCCAAACTGTGAAATATAAAAAACAAATCTCACCAATAAAAACATTCAAATATCACCAAACAAGAATAAAACTCAGTGTGAATGACTAATGCATTCAAATTCATTTCTTTCATGCCTTTAAGTGGCTAGGATTAGCATAAAGAGCCTTCTCAGAGTGTAGGCAACAATAAAAACTGCAATAACTCATACTTTGTAGTGACTTTCATTTTTGAATCTAGATATTCTTTAATTTTCATAATAGCCTTGGGAGGTAAATATCATTACCCTCATTTCATAGGAGATGAAATTGAGAGATTAGTAATTTGCCCATAGCTACACAGTAAGTGAACTATATGCTGATTTCAGTCCTAGTCATTGGCACTAAGATTACTGCGTTACTAAAATTTATATAGCTAGATGGTTAGCAGTTGACAGAAAAAGCATTAAGGTGTCAGCCAAGTTAAAATCCAGAAGTCAAAAACATGAAAACAAACATAAAGGCATAAAGAAAAGAGTGGAAAAAAGAGTGACACTCATGAAAAATAGTAAAAAGTCCATATATATTGATTGTTTATCACGTCCTAGGCCTTGTTTGAAAATGCTTTATATGAATTATCTATGTAATCTTTATCATAGCCCTAAAATGAATGGCCAAAATTGTGAAGCCATCCTTGATTTCATTTATTCTCCCACATTCTACATCTGACCTAACAAATCCTGCAGTCTTCATCTTCAAAATATATCTAGAATCTGACCTCCTCCCACCATCTGCCACACCCTATCTGCAGGATAATATAGGATCATTGCAATAACTACTCTTTCTCTTCCTAATCAAGTCTGTTCTCTAACCAATTAGCCAGAATAATCAATCTCTTTAAACCATATCTGATAGTGTCACCATTATTCTCTCGAAACTTTCTAATGGTTCCTCACACCCCAGGCAGAATACAGGTCTCTACAAATTTCTAAAAGGCCCTCCTGACATGGCTTCATCCTTGCCACTTAACTGTGCCTCCTACTGACCCAGGTCCACTACCATGGCCACCTGTTCTAGAACATTCCAGGTATCACTCACCCTTTTAAGGGGTTGTGTGCTTGCAGTTTCTTGTCTGAAAAACTCTCCTAGTCATTAGCATGATTTAGTGCTCAACTTGGCTCAAGTCTCTGTTCAAATATTATCATTGAGCACTTCTCCAACCAGTCTGTATAAAATCGCAGGCTTCCCCAAAACCACCCACCCTTAGCCAGTTTCATTTTCCCTTGGAACCTATCAGCATATACACATATATATTGTTTGTCTGTTTGTTTTGGAGGGGATGGGAGTCTATCCCTCCATGACAATGAAGGCTTCCAAGATATATTTTGCCTGTCTTGTACACAGCTGAGTATCTGTCACATATTAAGTATTCAATAAAAATACGTTGAACAAAAGAACGGAATCACAATTCAATGAGGTAAGTTCTATGTTACATCCCTTTTAGAGATGAAGAGGCAAAGGCGTACAGAGATAAAATAACTTAGTAAGTCACAAAGGTAGATCAGGCGCAGCTTGGAAAACAACAACAACAACTGTGTAATGTGGTGGTAGAGTGCACACTCCTAGCTACTGAACACACTGCTCTCTAGATAAATTCCAGTGACCTAAAAATACCTATGCTACTACAATAGCAGTACTGTAGGAATGCCCTGCCCTCACTTATTTTCTACTTGTTGTTATAAGGCTGTTTTTTTAAAAGACATCATTAAACCTAATGCCCAGACCTTGGTTTCTAAACACAGATCCTATTAAGAAGAACTAGAATTCCTGGAGACATAACTGATAACAAGACTGGTAGGAAGAGGACAAAGCAACCTTCTTGTGCCAGAAGTAAGGAAATACTGGAAAACTGAGAAGTTGTATCAAAAGGATATACATACTTCATAACTATCATGTACAGGGCATCATTCTGTGTGCTCTCCCCAAATCAACTCTGCATATGACATACATTTTACTGCGTGGGAGGCAGCAACGTATCTCAGATGTGGTAGACACCACCACAATGTCTTTGCCTAGTGGAATTATAGAAAAGGAAACTGAGATCACAGTAGGTATAAAGCATTGAATCCATGACTCTGCAGTGAAGTCACAGAAGGAAAGGGAAAAAGGAAGGAAGGAAGGAAGGAAGGAAGGAAGGAAGGAAGGAAGGAAGGAAGGAAAAGAGGGCCGGACAAAACAAGAGAGACAGGTAGTGTGTAGGGAAGGAGTGACACGGGAACAATCAACATAGAAATAATCACTTTGCCATAAGCTTTTAACCCTTCAGTTTAGTCAATGTTCTTCAATAGGATTAAAGTTGTCAAGGAAAGCGATTTTTACATATTCCTAAAATATCATCTCTCTGATTACTTATCAATGACAAAAGGGAAAAAGGTAGTAGCTTTCCAATGGAGAAGTAAGTCAGACACCACTGTTAACTACATAGACACGTGACATCAGCAATAATGGGGGAAACTAGTATCACAGGCGTCTTAATGCAATACCCTATGACAAATGTTCAACTTGAACCTACTCATGAGGAAATGACCAGACAAACGAGACTCAGAAACATTTTGCAAAGACTAGCTTGGACCCCTCAAAAATGTCAATGCCATTAAAATATTATTTTTAAAGGCAGAGAAAGCCATCCCAATAACTAAGTGCAAGGCATGATCTCTGTTTGCATCCCAGATTAGGTTAAAAGCTAGCTATAAATGACATGACTAGACAATTAGAGAACTTTGAACGCACGCTGTATTTAGATAAGAGTATCACATTTGTGTTACATTTCTTGCATGGCAAACTGTATTATTTTTATATGGGAGGATGTCCTGGTTCTTAGAGGAGATTTACGCTCAAGTATATAGAGGTCTTGGGTCATGATAACTACAATAGCTCATCTAGTCAGCAAAACACTTGTATCTCTAGCTAGCTAGCTATCCATTTATCTGAGAAAGAAACAGGAAGAGGGAACAAATATGTGACAAAATATTACTCATCTCGAGGAAAATTTATTGGAAATGTATTTTTTCAGCTTTACTGCTAATTTTTTTTTTCAAAAATAGTTGGAGAAAAGGCTCTATTTTGGGTTCCTGGACCCAACATGTGTGTGTGAAGGCTTCCTCACACCAACCAGCAATTCTCAAATACCGTAAGGTGTCCTACAATTCAATTCAATTCAGACACTATCTACCCAGAGATAGATAGCATCAGTCCTACATACAGGACTATCCCCACCCCCTCCTACTTTAGATGCCCAGGCACAAGCCCAGGTTGTTACCATTGCTTCTGACCGACCTGCTATAAATCAGAGGCTCCAAAACCTCCTCCTTGGATGCAATTAACCTATTAGAGCAGCTCACAAAACTCAGAGAAACATTTTACTTACTAGAGTGCCAGTTTATGGTAAAGATATAACTCAGGAACCGCCAGGCTGAAGGGATGCATAGGGCAAGGGAGAGGGAAAGAGCTAGGAGCATCCATACCCTCTCCCGGAGGCCACTCCCCCAGCATGCACCAACCAGGAAACTCTGAACCCTGCCCTTTTGGGTTTTTAAGGAGCCTTCATTTCACAGTCATGATTGATTAAATCGTTAGCCTTGGGCAGTTGTTTCAGTTTCCAGGCCCTTGCCCCTCCCCAGAGCTCAGGGGTGGGACTTAGAGTTCCAACTCTCAATCAAACGTTGGTTCTCCTGGCAACCAGCTGCCATCCTCAGGTGGGGGGGGGGGGGGTCTAACAGTCACCCCATTAACATAACAAGAAACACCTTTGCTGCTTCTGTCTGGAAATTCCAAGAGTTTTAGGAGCTCAGTGCCAAAATACAGGGACAAAGACCAGATACATATATTTTTTTATTACAAATCACACTATCACAGTCTGCTTTCTAAAAACATTAGAAATTTTGAAACATTTAAAAAACTTTAAAAAAGAAAAAAAATTTGCTGTCCCAGGCCCATTTGTATTACTACTGAGTTTTTTGTACCCTGCAATTCTTCTGTAACAATTCAAATTCTGTAGCTTTTCTCCATTGTTTGCATTGATTTCTCAGATATTAGAAATTTAATATAAAAACATGTCAATAACAATGGTTAAATTTGAAGATTACACAATAACTTAAAGTAGAATTTGTGTCAAATTCACTTTTTTTCTACCACTGGGATTCTCCTAAATATTTCAAGTTTGTAAATGGGGTAATGGGTTAAATTCTAGGAGATTACTTCCAGAGAACACTAGCATTAGCTCCCAGAGCACATCATACCCACTATTCACTTTAATCTCTGACCCAAATTTAAAGGGTTAGATTTTCTATGTGCTGGATGAAAATATCTATTTAAGCCCAGCATTTTCTCAAAGGTACTAAAGTTAATAATAGTAACAGTTCACTTTCAGTCATATTGTTCTCTAAGTCAGCTTTTTATGAGGCTAGTTATCTCTCAAAAATGCAAGTGTGTTTGTTTCTGTTCCTGTGGCAGAGACAACTAGCTACTAAACTGGTAAATGTCTCCCTCTTTTGCAGAGTACTGGGAAGCAGTTACTCTGTCAAGGACTGTGTTTCCCAAATGCCTCTGTTCCACCCTGCCCGTGCATCTCCGCAGGCCCATGTGACTGCTCTCTGTGGAATGTGAGCAATCTCTTTTAGGTTGAAATTATTAAGTATCAGATACACAATCTTGCTCAAATCGGCTCAGTTCTTTGGGCAGCTGAATTCTGTCGATGCAGCAGGGGAATCTGAGGAGACCCTAGAGAAAACAGAGAAATGGGAAGAAAGGAAAGGACATGGGGGTTCGCACTGAGAGGAAAGCCACCCAATCAACCTCCATTTGCTTCAAGGGAGCAAGAAATAAATTTTTGTTAAGTCAAGCCTTTGAGATTTGCGTTTGCTACCGTATGTATTGTTAAACCTATTACATCTGTCAGAAATCAGTTGGCAGCAAACTTCCCTAAGAAGAACCACCTACACAAGCTTACATCCCCCTATTGAAGTTGTTCCCTAAACCCAAGTCTTCCCTGTTCAAAATATTCATCATATTTAATTAATATGTTTTATTAGCATCTACCTCTGTAGCAGACAGAAAGCTTGATGCAGTCAAGGATCCTGTCTGTTCATTCCTTACCTGTATTCCCAACACCTAGCCTACTGGCTGACACACACATAGGCTTTACCATAAATATCTCAGAAATTAATGAGTGACTTGTTTCAAGTAACATTTCTGTCTAATTGAGAATAGAAAGGTGAATAGGAAAAAATAATCGATAGTATGTTGGTGAGGGCAGTTTCTGATTCTGGGAAAACAGTGTCATGATCAAGAGTCACTTTATAGCATTTCTAAGCTACTCAGCAATATTTCAGAGACATATGCTTACATGAGTACGTATGCACATGTGCATACACACACACACACACACACACACACACACACACACACTACAAATGCACTCAAGATTATCTCTCTCCAATTATCCAGTGAATGAGGCTCACCTTTTATAAGTAACATCCATGGGGCAGCCTGGGTGGCTCAGTCGGTTAAGCGTCCGACTTCGGCTCAGGTCATGATCCCATGGTTCGTGAGTTCAAGCCCCATGTTGGGCTCAGTGCCGACAGCTCAGGGCCTAGAGCCTGTTTCTGATTCTGTGTCTCCCTCCCCTGCTCACACTCTGTCTCTCTCTCAAAATAAATAAAGATTAAAAAAAATTTTGTAAGTAACATCCATTATCTCTCATAAATGACTTTATTTCTAAAAAAAAATCATGAGAGAAAATTTGATGATCCTAGTTAATACTTCTTAACTTCCCAACCAATGTAATATTAGATCGGCTGCCCAACCTCAGGTGAATCATCTGCATTGGGGAGGGGTGGTTTTAGGAAAGGAAAGAATTCACTCTGGTAGTTTAAGCAAAGGACATTTATCATAGGATATACAATGGTTTAAAAAAATCACTGAGATGGGTCACCTGGATGGCTCCATTGGTTAAGTGCCAACTTCAGCTCAGGTCGTGATCTCACTGTTCATGATTCTAGCCCAGGGTCAGGTTCTATGCTGACAGCTCAGAGCCTAGAGCTTGCTTCAGATTCTCTCTCTCTCTCTCTCTCTCTCTCTCTGCCCCTCCCCTGCGTGCGCTCTCTCTCTCTCTCTCTCTCTCTCAAAAATAAAATAAACATTAAAAAATATTTTTTAAATCACTAAGAGAGGGGCACCTGGCTGATTCAGTCAGTAGAGAATGCAACTCTTGATTTCAGGGTTGTAAATTCGAGCCCCACATTGGGTATAGAGATGACTTTTTAAAAATCCACTGACAGGGCCCAAGAGGCAGATTCCAAGCTATGCTTCCAAAAATAATGCAAAGGAGCTGCTACTATTTCCACTAAAACCAGGTGTTGGGGCTGGGAACTGCCAACTGCACAAGCATTTTGCCCTCTCGCCATCTGTACCAGCAGAATGACGATGGCTTTCTTCCTGTGCCCTCCTCCCCTTAACTCAGTTCCAAATTCAATTCATACTCAAATCCATTTGATTGACAAAATCTAAAACACATACAGAAACTCTGTTGAAATTTGGCTGGGTACTATAGCCTTTATTCTTCCAGCCTTTGTCGTACAGGAAAGCCCATTAGATGGTGGTTGGCATTGACACTGATTTAAGCAATTCAGGAGATGACAGATACCTTCCTGACTTATGTTCTACAATGACTTAAAAATACCTCCAGCCACAGGAAAATCCAGAGCCCTCCTCCACCCAGAGTCCAGCCCTTCTTCAATCACCTCCTTTTTCATGCATTCATTCTCCCAAGACTACAAAAAACTTCCTTGAATGGTCACTGCAAGTTTTTCCTTCCTTGACAAAATTTCATCAGTCCCTGGTGGTAGGTTCCCTGATATTTTAAATAACATCCAGACCTAAGGACCAGAGATATTGCTATGATTCCTTACAACTATTCCTCACTCATCCATCATTAAAACACCAATTGTTGTGATTATTGTATTTAAAACAATATAATTCAATTATTGTATTGTATTCCCTCACAAGACTTACTATTATTCCCTTTAAAACTTGCTCTCTGATTCTCTAATTTTTCTCTGAAATTCACTTCAACTTATTACTCTGATACTTGGCTCTTCTTGAAGACATGCTTCTCCTTCCCCTCCTCAAGAAGAGGCTTTTTCCTCCTCTGATACACAGAAGTAGAGGAAGTAAATAAGGAGAGTAAGAAAAGCATAGAGGTAGAGTAAGTGTCCTCTTTGCTCTTCCCTGGTATTTTTTAACTGTTTCCTCCCGCTTTCAAAACCCCAACTCCTTTGAAATGCATGTCATCAGACTTTTCCATTCCATATCTTTCCCAGTTGTTCTCACCAGCTGACATTCTTTGTATCATATTCCTCATTCAATCATGATTTTTGGTTCCTGGTTTACTGTATCCTCATCTACAAATGACACCCTCATCATTCTTAGCTACATTTAAAGTCAGAAATATGATCCATCTAACACCATGGCCTTTTATTTCCTTGTATCTTTGGCTCAGTGATATTTTCTTCCATCATACCTCAGTCACTCAAGCATATGGTTGTACAACAGACCTCTCATAACTGAGAATAGCACCTCCTATCTGACTATCACATCCAATCCTTCCCAGTCACTCTTCTAAAATGATCACTTCAACAGTTTTCTGATCTTATGGAGGCCTCTTCTCTACCTTATCAGATTTTCATTATTCATCACCTTCTTCACATTTTCAACATCCTTCTTTCTCAGACAACATTCATTTCATTTTCTCCCATTCTGTAGGTTGCACAGAGAAGGAAACCATCAACAAATGAAAAGGCAACCTACAGAATGGGAGAAAATGTTTTCAAGTTACATATCTGATAAGTAATTAATATCTAAATATAAAATGAACTAATACAAATCAATAGCAAAACCAAACAACATGATTTAAAAAATGGGCAGAGGATCTGAAAAGACATTTTTCCAGAGAAACATATAGATGGCCAACAGGTATATGAAAAGGTGTTCAACATCACTAATCACCAGGGGAATGCAAACCAAAACCACAATGAGATATCATCTCACACCTATCAGAGTGGCTAGTATCAAAAAGACAAGCAAAGGCACCTGGGTGGCTCAGTTGGTTGAGTGTCCAACTTCGGCTCAGGCAATGATCTCACGGTTTGCAAGTTTGAGCCCCGCATCCGGCTCTGTGCTGACAGCTCAGAGCCTGGAGCCTGCTTCAGATTCTGTGTCTCCCTCTCTCTCTTCCCCTCCCCCACTAGTGCTCGGTCTCTCAAAAATAAATAAAATGTTAAAAAAAATTTTTTTTAAAAGACAAGCAATAACAAGTGTTGGCAAGGATGTAGAGAAAAGAGAACTCTTGTACACTTTTGGTGGAAATATAAATTGGTGCAGCCACTATGAGAAGCAGTATGAGATTAGTCAAAAAATTAAAAATAGGACTACTACCACATGATCCAGTAATCCTACTTCTGGATATTTATCAGAAGGACATAAAATCAGTATCTCATAAAGATTACCTGCACTCCCATTACAGCATTATTTACAACACCTAAGACATGGAAGCAACATAAGTGTTCAAAATAAATGGATGTATATACATGTATATATATATATACATACACACACAACATTTTCTTGTATATATATATATACATATATATGTGTGTGTGTGTATATATATATATAGGATATTATTCAGCCATAAAAAAGGATAAAATCTTGCTATTGGCAAAAACACATATAAACTTTGGTGATATTACGCTAAGTGATTTAAGTCAAACAGAAACAGGTAAATGCTGCATGATCTCGTTGATATGCGGTATCTAAAATAAAAATTTTAAAAAGGGCAAAAAACCGACCTCATAGATATAGATAACAGATTGATGGTTACCTTAGCCAAGAGACTAGGAGGTAAATGAAATGAGTGAAGGGGATCAAAAGGTACAAATTTCTAGTTGTAAAATGAATAAGTCATGGGAATGTAATGTACAGAAGTATGACTATAGTTAAAAATACTGTATGGCACATTTGAAAGTAGTAGGAAAATGGATTGCAAAAGTTTTCATAATAAGAAAAAAAATTGTAACTGTTGACAGATGTTAACAAGACTTCTTGGGGTGATTATTTTGCAATACTTATAAATATTGAATTAGGTTGTACACCTGAAATTAATATAATGTTATGTCAACTATACCTCAATTAGAAAAACAAAAAACTCAGTGGTTGAACATTACTGTTTCACTCAGCATGACCTGTCAGCTGTATTTCCAAAATATATCCGAAATTTGGTGACTTCTCTCCATTTCCACTTCTCCAGCCCTTCTGGAGTCCATCTTTACCTCTTTCCAATACCAGTAGAGCAGCCATTCTGTTGGTCTCCATACTCCTCACCCAGCCTCCCTTCTGAGTAAGAGTGATCTTTCTTAAGAGTTTAGGGGGTCAAGTTACTCTCCTGCCTCAAATTTTCAATGGAATATACTTACACTTAAAACCTAAACTTTACAGTGAAACTCTCAAATCTCTCTATAATCTGAAGGCGTCTCTCTCTCTCTCTCTCTCTGTCTCTGAACACAATCCCTCCCTCCACTTTCTTTTATCACACCATTTTAGACACAATCACCTTCTTCTGCCCTTTCAACACATGGAGATCATTCCATCCTAAGAGTCTTTTTATAATGTTATATTTCTCTTTATATCATAGATATATCAAACTTTTGTCTCTCATCTACACTAAGAATATCTTTTACCAACTTATCATTTGCTTATTAACTGTGTTTTCATTTCTTTTTATCAAAAAGAAAAACATAATGTTTAAGAAATGAAATCTGAAATTCTTCATGATTCTTGCCTTGGAGCACTACAAAAGTACAATTTGTTCACCTCATTTTATCCTAGTATTTGAATACCTAAATATTTTATATTTGGGTCTTTATTTTGATCTCTGGTGATAAGTAAATATCTTACCTTAAATGTTTTCCAAATTTAAAATGATCTCAACATTATCTGCGAAAGTCATCTGAGTAACACTGCATTAGTATAGCGTAACTCAAACACTCATTAAAAGTTTCCATTAAAGAAGCTCAAATTGACTGTGGTTGTGGAGGATTCTTGACAGTGTTGTAATAGCAAATAATCTGCACAATTTGCTCTCTTTCCATGAGCTGAGGACAGAATGTATTTGCTGTTTTCATGTCAAAATAAATAAGACAATACTTATAAATAGGCTTATCTCTCCAGCCACAAATTAATATATGCTTATTTTATATACAAAAGAGTACAAAGAAGAAAATGAAAATAATTTATAGGCCCAGCATCATTTTTGTGATTTTGGTGTATATATTTCCAGCAACTGCATATTAAAATCATGTCTCTCTCCCTTTTCCTCTACCTGTCTCTTTTTTACCTAATCGGATTGTATTACACATGTAGCCTGTAGTATTTACCTAAGTGTATATTGTAGACATGTTAGTTTAAGTATTTGGTAGCCGCACCATATTCCAGTACGTGTGTGTGTATGTGCATGTATTTGTATACAGCAATGTACTTTAACTTAACCATGACTTGTATAATTTAAGATGCTTTTCTTTTCTAGTTTTATAATATATTTTGGTATTCATATTTTTAAAATTATTTTTAACAGATATTTCTCAGTGTGGATTTTTTGAACTAAAAGTTTTGTTTACCTTCAAATTTTATACATATAATCAGGTGGCCCTTCAAAAGGACCTATCAATTTATCTTCCAACAAGGAGTTCATGTAAATTCCCATTTGCTCACAGACTTGCACATATTTGTGCACTGAGGCACATATTTGACTGCCAATGAATTTAGTTATATGTTCATTGTTATTGGCTTTGACCATTTTGCCTATTATAAATTGCCTAATCATTGCTGGTCCTTTTTATATTGTCATGTTTTTATTTATATCATGGACATATTAAATCTTTGTCCTTCATATGCAATGCAAATATCTTTAACTAGTATATCATTGACTTATTAACTTTGTTTCTGTTTTTTAACAAAGAAAATAATGTTTACATACTGAAATCTTTTTTTCTTAATGATTCTTACTTTAAGCACTACAAAAGTAAATTTTATTCACTTCTTTTTATTTTAGTACTTGAATAGCTAAATATTTAATACCTGAATGTTTATTTTGACCTATGGTGATAAATAAATATCTTCTCTAAGTATTTTCCAAATTTAAAATTACATCAACACTATTTACTAAATAATCTAATTTTTTCTCAAGATTGTAAAAATTCTAGCCTCAAAAGTAAATTGCCATATTTACTTGGGCCTGCTTCCCTTATGACTTTTTAGTCCCAATGAATTCCTTGTCAATTTTTTCATCAATATTATTTTTTTAAGTTAATTTACTTACTTTTGAGAGAGACACAGACAGCGTGAGCAGGGGAGGGGCAGAGAGAGAGGGAGGGAGAGAATTCCAAGCAGAGTCTGTGCCGGGGCTCAAACTCACGAAACTGCGAGATCATGACCTGAGCCGAAATCCAGAATCAGATGCTTAACCAACTAAGCTACCCAGGTGCCCCCTTTTCATCAATATTTTAATTACATGTTAGAAACTGACATGTTAACAGAGCAAGTTTTATATTATTATTATTCTTTGCCATAATTTTCCTGATTTATTCTTTCAACATACAGGTTTATTCTTCAAATGAAATTGGGAATTATTTGGTCATGTCCCAGAAAAAGATTTGTAGGGAGTGGGTGATACAGGGACTCTAATAAATGAATAAAATATTTTGGGAGAAATGATATCTTTAAAATATTGGGACATCTTACCCAAAAGAGTTGTTAATGCCATTTATTTGTATCTTAAGTTTCCCTTATGATATCTTACAGTTTTATTTACTTAAAAAATTCCATATATCTGGTTGCTATCATTCTCGGGTATACTATGCTTTTGTTACTATTTTGACAACAGAAGTATTTTATTATTGCTGATTTTCAAAAGCAACCTCCTCAATTGTACATATTTATATTCTGACCAGGCATATGAATCAATCCCTAGTATTTCTAATATATTTATTGATTTGGGGAGAATTCCAGATTGAAAAATTAATCTGCAATTAATAATAAACAGAACTTGGGGCGCCTGGGTGGCTCAGTCAGTTAAGCGGCTGACTTCGGCTCAGGTCATGATCTCACGGTCAGTGAGTTCAAGCCCCGCATCAGGCTCTGGGCTGACAGTTCAGAGCCTGGAGCCTGTTTCAGATTCTGTGTCTCCCTCTCGCTGACCCTCCCCCATTCACGCTCTGTCTCTCTCTGTCTCAAAAATAAAATAAACGTTAAAAAAAAATTAAAAAAAATAATAAACAGAACTTTTGATTTCCAACACTTATTTTTTTTCTAGTATACTTCAATGAGAACAATATAAAACAATAATGATAATTTCCATTCCAAAACCTTGCTAATTTTATTTTCTTTTGTTTTTTTTTAAGTAATCTCTATGCCCAGTGTGGGGCTCAAACTCAAGACCCTCAGATCAAAAGTCACATGCTCTACCAACTGAGCCAGCTAGGCATATTCCAGAACCTTGTTAAATAGTATTGGTGATAACAATAATCACTGCTATTGTTTGATTTCCAATAATGGATTTGATGGTTACCCACTAGACATGATGCTCACATAGCTTGGATATTAGCTTCAAAAGTGTATTCCTATTTTTAAAAAGTGTTAAAACAATATGAAAATATAGAGAAAGATACAGATGCAGATAAGTTAAAACGGGTTTACATAGAGATAGATCTCAAACTACTAAGCTGAATAGTTCTCTTTGGTCATTATTCTTATTAGCTATGATTGTATTCACTTCTATTTGCCTACGTAATCTTTACTCTTCGTGAAATTCCCTGGGTTTGGATATTGCTCCTCCTGTTATTTAAAATTTGTCATTATTCTCCCTACCATGTAGGTCCATTCCTCTCAATTTGTTCCCAATTGATAGGCTTATCCATCTAATCACTTCAAAATTTCTCTAATTGACCCCAAATCTCTTGATCCAGCTTTGGCCTCTCTTTTTACTTTTATTTTATATTAAAGTATCCTGCTCTTATCCTACTTGCAACTGAAAAATCACCTTAAAATCAGCATGTCTAAACTGGCCTTCCCTCTTCTTGATGACCCAGATTCTCCAGCCTTTATTACCCTTGTTAAAGTCATAATTCTTCCATTAATGAATCAGACAAAAAACCCATAGTATCATTTCAACTAATCCTTTCCTCCTTTTCTCTTCCCCTTTCATTTGCCAGTGTCTGTGGATTGTGCTCCTTCATGGCCTCTTGGTCTTCTGCTCATACCTACTGCAGGTCTCCTGAGGAACCCAAATCCCATCTCCTGTGTATTGTTATCCACGTGAAATTGCTGGTCATAATACTTCTTGCCCAAATTCCTCCATAACATAAAATATTTATAGAGTAATGTTCAAATTCCTTTTTTCTGATATTTGATGACTGATATGCTTTTCCAGATAACCTGGGGCCACAGGCCCATTATATGATCCATATTCTGGGTACCTAGCCAGGGATTGTTATGTGTCATCTTTTGTTCCTGTGATATGGTGAGTGGTGACCACTGAAAGCATTTTAGGATATGCAGAAACAAAATCTCTTCATGATGTCCGAATACATAAATTATAATAGCAGGATGAGAGAGGCTATTGGCTGTAAAACCAACAAAGTATAAACTACAGGGGAACTTGATGAGACAGGGCTCAAAGAAGGTGGGAGCCAATTCTTGAAATAATCTTTGAGCTAATGTCTAGGTGCCTATATGGATGTATAACAATAAAAGCATAATATGCACATCTACACTTCAAAACTCTTTCATCAAACTCACCTTTCCAGTTATGTCTTCTACTTCCTCACAGACTCCCGGAAAACCAATGGAGTCCTAGAGTTCTCTGAATACTCTCAGCCCTTGTGTAAATTTACATTTGTTAATGGTGGTGACTGCACAGGTTCTGCCTTGATCCAACTCTAAATCAATTAGACTTGAAGGCTCTTGGGAAACATCCTGTCAGTCACACCAGTCCACAAGAAGGTGGCTCCCAAACTTGTATTGAGGCCCACGGCCATTATCAAAGGTGCTTTGTGAGGAGAGATCCCCCAAATGGCAGGGAGCACAGTGTTGCACAGCATAGATACTCAATAAATATTCACTAAGTTGAACTAAACTTTCTAACACAATTGAGGATATACTAACATTAAAAAAAATTAGCCCCCATGTAAACTGATACTGTGAGCTCATCAGAGCATAATTAGTAGGCAGATTTCTCATATTATCTTACATAGCTAAGGAAAGAATTTTGGGGGTTAGTTACAGGGGGGAGTGAGCCTGGGAAATGGGATGGAAACAGGAAGTTTGTGTCCCTGAGACTTCTGCCTTGTCTAGGGAACACTATTTCTCCTTCCCCTTTGAATATCCTCACCAGGAAACTGAGGCAATACTTGCTCTAGTCTGGTAAAAGACTAGATGTTCTCAGGGGCTTCAATTATTTTTATAGGAATAGAGGGAAATTTCTTAACTAAGACTTAAAAATATCAATTAAAGGGGAGCCTGGGTGGCGTAGTCGGTTAAGCACCTGACTGCAGCTCAGGTTATGATCTCGTGGTTCGTGGGTTCGGGCCCCTCATCGGGTTCTGTACTGATGGTGTGCAGCCTGCTTGGGATTCTCTCTCTCTGCCTCTTCCCCACTTGTACTCTCTCTCTTAAAATAAATAAACTTTTAAAGAAATATATCAACAAAAACTAAGATATACATGATGAAGGAAACATGGCAATAGCATCCAATCATAGGGACAGAGAATAAAATCATTTCAGATTTTGAGTTGGCTGCAAACTTGATTTCAGTGATGCTGCTCAAACCGTCATGTGCAACTGCCTCAACATAACAAGAAAACTCAACCTGTTTAAAATGAAATGTGCAACTGCCATCATATGCAAAAGTGCCATCGGCAGCAGAAGCAGAGAACATAGGAAAGGGTGGTGATTATTCTGCTTGACTCTGCCTGTCCAATCTTCTACAAGTACCGCATTGACTATCTACAGAAATATTAACGCATACTCAGTACCAAGAGGAGAACAGTCCCAATGATAAATCATGACATATGAAGAGATCAAATAACTTTTTAGCCTTAGAAAGATTTAGAGAAACGTTACAGGTACTGAAATCCTTACTTAAATGGTTCTCATTTGAAATGGACAGTCCTTTTGAATAACTTCCAAAAGGCATAAACTCTTCTAAGTTGTAAAAGCATGCTTGTTTGGGACTTAAAATACGGGGAAAACTTTTTAATGAGCTCTCCAACAATATAATCATATAAAAACAACTGCTAATAGGCATTGAGAGTTTTCTTCCAGGCACTATGCTATACTTGAAGTGCATCATCTCTTTTAATCTCCTCAACCACTCTGAAGTAAGTATCATTATTACTAACTCTATATTACAAAGAAACTGAATCATAAAAAAGGTTAAGCTCTCTGAGCTAGCAAAGGTAGAAGAGATAGACCCAGTTGGACTTACCCACAGCAATAGCTATTAACCATTACATTAGTTACTTTGCTGTGGTTGTTCTCAAGGAAGCAGACAGCTGCTTTTAGAAGACTATAAAAAAGAATTTGTGCTTTAATTTGGAATGGTAAAGATGATCCTTGAAATTTCTTCTCATCTCACTTTTAAGATTCTCTGCGCTTGTCTTCTTTAGGAAAGATAAACCCGTGTCTTTAGCCAATGTTCTCCCAGGATTTCAGCTTCCATCTGTTCTGGTCTTCGGTGTCTGAGATTGAACTATCAAATAATAGAGTGCCTGAAAGTTGGAGGAAGCAAGGGAAGGACATAAAACTCATGCTGACAGAAATATACATTTTACTTAGGATCATCCTTGTTTCCCCTTTCATTACAGGCATCAAAAGGTATCTTCAACTTTTACCTCTGCCAACACACACACACATACTCTTTCTCTTTCTGTCTCTCTGCTTACTGCTATCTGCCATAGTATGTGCTATATCTATATGGTTCATGATATGTAATGAAACCGATGGCATACAGTAGCATACGTGTCATTTTATAGATTATGCATTATATATAATTATTGTACAACATAATTTATAGTTTATAGATTATTATGCTATAGAAGCATTAAAAAGCAGATTTAAGGGCACCTGGGTGGCTCAGTCAGTTGAGCGTCCGACTTCAGCTCAGATCAGGATCTTGCAGTTCCTGAGTTCAAGCCCCACATGGGGCTTGCTCTCAGTGCAAAGATTGCCTTTGATTCTTTGTCCCCCACTCTCACTTGCACTCTCTCAAAAATAATAAATATTTAAAAAAAAGAAGATTTAAAGAAACTATATTTCTGGTTACATGATAGTATTGAACAGTTATTTAAAGCAACATAAATGGCTTTTGTGGTTTTTATCTTTTAATGTGCACTAAGATAAAGCCATGTTATTTAAAAGAGATTCAATGACCAATTGATAACACTTGGAATCTGCCTGCATGCACGCTGTAAATACATATGGTTTCAGTTTGCAGGTCTGAAATTCATATATGAAGTATCTGAAGTACCAAAACTGGTTACAATCATTTTATAGGACTTTTAGGATCTCAGAGTGTCTGTTAACTCTAAAGCTCTCAGAGGTTTGCACAAATAAAGCAGCCAGTGAATAGTATCAAAAACAAAACACCACTTCTATTGTCAACAGTGACTTCAAGAAGCAGGAAAAGTATTCTAATTACTTCTGATTTCAATTTTCTACATTAGCAATTTATTTTTACATCACCACCTGTTATATGGGGCAATTTGCCAAACTGTGCATTGGCTACAGTGGTTCTGAGGAGGGAAAGATTACTTTTAGAAAAGTGAAGAATTCACTTTGAGACTTTGGCAGGTAGAGATTAGAATAGGGAGTATTCTGTCCCAGGAAAATCTGAGCACAAGCAAAGAGAGGGAAACAATGGTTTCCTGTGTGTGAAAAGATGAGAATACTAGAGCACCTAAAGCGGACAGTTAAAGAATATATGGAATTGACAGTAAATAAATTTAAGCAGGAAGTGTGTGTGTGTGTGTGTGTGTGTGTGTGTGTGTCCCAGTGGAGAGGGAGAGGTTGTGCCCAGGGAAGATAATTTTTTTTTATTTTTTTAACGTTTATTTATTATTGAAAGACGGAGAGAGTCAGAGCGTGAGCATGGGAGGGGCAGAGGGAGAGGGAGACACAGCATCTGAAGCAGGCTCCAGGCTCTGAGCTGTCAGCACAGAGCCCGACGTGGGGCTCGAGCTCACAAACTGCGAGATCATGACCTGAACCAACTTCGGAGGCTTAACCGACTGAGCCACCCAGGCGCCTCAAGGGAAGATAATTTATAGAAGAACATGAAATGACATTATTTATGACATTATTGAATTTACCTTTTTTTGTTTTTTTTTTTTTTAGTGCCTGCTGGGGAGCTGCTGAAGATGGAATCAGGATCTTGAAGGAACCCACTCATGTAAAAACAATGGATTTTCAAATATACTAGAACATTTAGAAACTAATATGCATAATTTATTAGTGGGTTGGGGAGATATTTTATTTAGTTTTCAAAAATACCCATGAAAGGAAATACATTCTAAAATATTTTTCCACCTCAATATTTTCACAGGATATTGTATAAATCAAAATATATATCTTTAATTGCACTAATATATATTCAACATTCCATTGGTTTCAATTGTTTCATTTCTGTTTGGCCAAATTTATTTATGCACAATGTTCTAACAAATATAGTGAAATTTAGAATATTTTAAAATTCAGATTGGTATCTTTTCCTCTTGATTTATTTTATGAAAAAGTTACAAAATTCATACCTGTACAATCCTAAATTAGTTTACCAGTAAAACATCTGAAGAGTCAAAAGTACAAATGATTTTCCTAAGCATTAGATTTGCTCAATTATAAATCAATTAAAATGTATTTTTATACTGAATTTAGTGTGACTGATTACAAAAGGCCATTAATCCGTTTTTATTATATTTTGTTAATATATATGGTATAAACTGTGACGATGAAGGATGAGGTATCAGCATATAGGCATACCAAATTATTTATATTTAAATGACTGGTGATTTAACCCAGCTAATTAATGTTTCTCTAATCTTTACCTAGCGTTCAAAACACCTATGTCATATTATTTACAATTTTGTATAAGACATCTTTTTTGTATAAGACAGCCTTTTACTTCAGAGTGCAAGATGCCAAGGAAAAAACAAAAAAGGAGGGAAAAAACAAAAAAGGAGGGAAAAAAAGCTGGTTAATAAGTCTACGAATCATGGTGCAAATTGTCTTTCTATCAATCCACACTGGCAGTCACCATTTAATTCAAGTCATCAGGAATGGAGAAGTGGGGAACAGGGCTAAAATCTCAAAATTTATGCCAGTTCTTCATGATTTCCCATGTCTCTTGGCAGACAGCCTACTTTGATCTTAGAATGGGAGAAACCAAATATCAGTGAGGAAGCACCTGCCTTAGCCAGTAGCTTTGACCTACACATTACCTCAATCTGCATAGCAACTTTCTTTCAAAGCTCTGTGAGCTATTCAAATATGCTGTCTCATCTATTTCTGTAACATTCATTGAGCTAGATGAAGACTAATGTTATCACCATTTTCCAAATGGAAAATGTGAAATGCAAAGGGATGATATGGTAAATCAGAAAAGCTAGTATTCAGGTTACAACACAAACATCCGTTTGCTCTAGAGTCTATATCTTCTCTGTATGTTTACTAGACAGGTGTACTTTGTAGTAACACAGATGATTCAGCATCCATATATATATTTCAACACTTTGTCAGGGGACAAAAGTGTTATAAAAGTTATGATGGATAATCTGTTAACTCTTACATTGAGTATAAGGCTTGTGATGTTTACCAAATGTTACAAAAAATTCAAATAGTAAGACAGGTCTTACATGGGTTTTTTTGCAATGGAAATTATTTTTGCATCTCTATTAAGGTATAAAACAATAAATATCAACAACATGAAAGGAATCTATTGTCAAATAAAACATAGTTTAGGGTTAATTTCAATAACTTCAAAGTATTACAGAAATGCACTTTCAGTGATCAATATACATTTTTCTTGCTCAAGAGGCTTTTATGCTGATGCACTCATTTTCAACAAGGGAAAATGTGTTGAACTATGAAAACAAAGGGAAATCGGTTGATTTATGGACTACAGTAATGTTTCACATTATCAATTTGTGATGTTTCAGGGCAGTAGAATTATCCTTCACCTTTCAAAATCTTTTAAATCATAAAGCCATTATCAAACCACAAAGAACCACATGAATATCTGATATAGGACACTACAGACCTGATAATTATGACTTTGGCAACATATTTGTGGAATTTAAGGAGCAATTTGGTGTGAAATTTTGTGTTATCTTCCCAAGAACTCTAAAAATATGCATATAAAAATGCATAGGAAAGTCATGTCATACTAAACGTACTCATGTGTACATGAAATGAGAAAAATAGTAATCTTATTAGTATAGCATGGTGTTTTAGAAAAATATACTATTTTGAAAAATATATTACCATAAAATAGCTAAAATTTGTAATTTAAATTAACCAAAATATTACTCTTCCAGCCTATAGGCATGTAATCAAAAATGATTACATGGTCATATTTTCTCAATGTTGGTGAAAGAGAAATAAGAATTTATTGCATTCATCCATTTTTTTTCTGAAATCCACAATCAAATGCATTCCCATTTTTCTGGAATTCTCTAATACTTGAATGTATAGCTAATATTTTATATGACCCATCCAGTGTCCTTTTCAGACCTTCAGAATATTGCTTTCAAATGCCCACCAAAGATCATCCTGTCTCCAGAAATGATCAAATATGTCTCAAGTTACTGTGCTGTGGTTTTACATTAGGAGGGGAATATCAGCCGACAGTTTATATAATTTGCACTTGAGAGAGAGTGAATTTTTTTTTATTCTTTGCCTACTCAGCCATCCTATATCTTTGAAAAACATAAAGTTCTTAGTGCTATTTCTTCAAATACTCATCCTTGAAATTCTAACACCAGGGGATTCAGATATAGTTCTAAGGTAATGCCCTGTGTATTCTATTTAGACCTGAGATCTTTCATCTTTCGCTGATATAAGCTACCAAAGATAAAAATAGGTCATTTAGGTAGACAATCTCAGAAGTATGCAAGACAGAGGTGTAAAATCATGAGATATGAGACAAAGAGCAAAGAAATTTGACTAAGAAATTTCTTGGATAATCTTTTAACTTGATACTGTCTGTTATC
Organism: Panthera pardus; assembly: GCF_024362965.1. Lineage (NCBI taxonomy): Eukaryota > Metazoa > Chordata > Mammalia > Carnivora > Felidae > Panthera > Panthera pardus. Next base: position 82,504,560 of record NW_026526810.1, on the reverse strand, counting down.
CATGGTATATTCTTTGATAATAAAGAAAGTTCTGATTTATTTAATTATAGTACCCAAATACAGGTTAATCAGTGACTATGATATATAAATTTAATGGAGAATATATATAAATTTGATAAAGAATGAAATGACCTACTTCTGGGTATGCTGAGGGCATTTAATTTTTCATGAGTGCTCCCCACATGATTCTGTCTTCACAGTGTCCTAGTCTTTCCTGTGTGTCGCTCCTTTGATGATATAAACGCAAGTAAAATGTGATATAATAAACATCACGATGGAAACAATCACGGGGTGGAAACACAACTTCAATTTGCTTATCCCAAAGCAGAAGTTTTCCTGTAGTGTAGAACTGCATTACCATATAGTGCTCTGATGTCTTCCAATGTTGGAATTATTATACATATTTTCACTTGCTTTGGCATAAAAAAATATGTTTTTATATTAACAGCCCAAGGCAAGGGAAAAATGGCACTCCAATCTACCTCAGACTGTAAGACTATATTGACAAAGCTGACTTGGAATGTCAGGATCTTCAGACTCACAATTAAGCATGTTTTCACCTCTGACATTTCCATCACCTAAATTTCCTTTCACCTCTGATCCTAGTAGATAATGGCACCTAAAGAATGTGCTAGAGGGGTGCCTGGGTGGCTCAGTCGGTTAAACGAATAACTTCAGCTCAGGTCATGATCTCTCAGTTCACGAGTTTGAACCCCGCGTTGGGCCCCGCGTCGGGCCCTGTGCTGACAGCTCAGAGCCTAAAGCCTGCTTCAGATTCTGTGTCTCCCTCTCTTTGCTCCTTACTCACTCACACTCTGTCCCTCTCAAAAATAAATAAACATTAAAAAATTAAAAAAAAAGAATGTGATAAATATTGTTAAGGTGGCAGTTTTTATCATAACTCCAGTTATCTGTAAGGAATTTCTCGACACAGTATCCAGAATTAGACATTATTAGTCTGTATTTGTTTAGTCCTCACACATTTTTCTATTTCAATTTCACCTAAAAAATAATATTTTTTCTTCACACCAATCTTATGAGGTAAGTGGGGTAAGTTTTAATATGATTGTTTTATAAATGAAAAAATTACTGAGAAGTTTACATGATATTCTCAAGTCATACAAGTTATTTCAGAGCCAAAGACAAAAACCAGATGTCCTGTTCCTAGGAGAGTTCCCTTTTTAAGGCTATCCACTCCAACTCAGCAGAAAAAAACAAGTAGATCTGGATTCATGACCTTCTCTTTGCTCAATTAGTAACACTGTAGGAAAAAAAATAATACTGAATCTTATCATTTGCTAAGGGAACAAGAGGCAAATTATTCCCTATGTCTGTGATTTCCAAATTAGGCCATGACATGGTCTATAAAAAATATTAACCAGACCATCCATCCTTTGAGGGCGAAGGCAGTATTATCTACTTTGCATTCCCAATGCCTAATAAAATACTAGTCATAAGAGGAAAAGAATGGATTCCTGCTATTGATGAGCAGTTCATGAGCTCTGTCTCTAGGAAAAAAAAATTATCTTAGAATTTCAACAGAGGCAGGGCACATGGGTGGCTCAGTCAAATAAGCACCCGACTCTTGGTTTTGGCTCAGGTCATGATCTCACGGTTCATGAGATTGAGCCCCATGCCGTGCCCTAGTGCAGACAGCACAGAGTCTGCTCGGGATTCTCTCTGTCTCTCTCTGACCCTCCCCTGCTCATGTGTGCTCTTGCTCTTTCTCTCTCTCTCAAAAATAAACTTTTAAAAATTGTTAGAATTTTGATATAGGGAAAATGGTACTAGGAGTCAGAATAATACTAAGATACTAAAATATTAGGAATCCATTTCTGTCACTTTTCAAGTATGTTTTATCAAGCAAATTTCCTATCTGTACTGTAACGACAATTATACCAACCTTTTCTACCTCACAGTATTTCTGTAAGGATTAAATAAAATGACATGAGAAAAATGCTTTCTAACAGATGCAAAGAGACACACAAATATAAATTAATATCATTCTTTCTGTATTATAAGTACCATATCTAATGTATTTCCAGAAACATAATTAAAGGCCCTGATAAAAATATTTAATGTATGTTAACATATTTCATTATCATTACTTCTAAGCTTTACACAATTTAAATTTGCTTATGTTGCATATAATTTAGCTTGTGTTATAAAAATACATATCTCATATAATTAGGTTATATTAATCTTAAAACTGACTTCCAAAAATTAAGATTGCTTAGAATTACTTTTAAGGACTAGGATCTTTTTCTCAAAGAATATAAATTTTAGTGAGTACTGATATTCAACACTAGAAGAACTGCAAACTAGAAGTTGGCAAGTCAGATATTTTTCAACGCTTTTTTTTCTTTTCATTTAGCAAGAGAAAGCAATTAGAATATTATACGAAATGCTGGAACTTTGTTTTTTCTTCCCTAAATGGGTAGTGAGCCGCCTTACAGTAACTTCTGAGGACAGCAGGCCCTGACAGTGTGGAGTTTCTACTAGAACACAACAAAAACCCCCGCTGAATTCGAAGGAAAATGCAACAGCACTTGGTAGAACCATCCTGAATCCTAAATGCCCTACCATTTTAATTAGGAGAAACAACTGATACCTAGTGTAACACGAATATATATTAGCATCAATAAATTCCTCACTAGTAACAGCAGAAATCCCAGAGGTCCAAAGTCCTCAGGGTTGCATCATGTCTATGAGATGAGTAAAGAATCCAGAGTCTCATGACCTATGTAGATGGACTCATCTCATATTATAGCATCTATTTAGAATGTCGGAACAGGGCCACAGCCAAGTGGGTTTGGTGTTGATGGGAGAGGCATAAATAAATCTGGGAATAAGGGAAGGTCTTAATCTTAAACCTCTTATAGCCAAGGGAGTAAACAGAGAACGAAATCTGTTTCATGCAAAACCTGGAAAGATTCCCTAAGGAAAATTTAAACTTGAGAAAGAAACCTTCCTAGGTACCCACAGTAGCCCAGGGGCACAGAAGAACTGTTCAAGGCTCTGAAATGACTTGATCAGGTTCCTGCCACAAGGTTTTAAAGACTTCCTTGAAATTGTGGAGAATGTCATCATATCTCAGGTTCTCAATAAAAAAAAGCAAGTCAAGCAGCTCTTAATACTTTTGATCCTGCCCTTCGACATATACTGCAATTTTCACTTATCCCTAAGCAACCCTATATTTATCTAACAACTCTAAATGAAATGTAAAAAGCTCAGAACAAAAAAATAAAATAAAATAAAATAAATACCCTGGAAGGCCTGGCCCTTGACTGAGATAAACCCCAAAACTGGGTAAATAGAATAATCCTAGTCCTGACTATTGTGCTGGGATAGCAGGCTAAGGGTAGGGTGTACAAATTCAGAATGGAATTCTTTAAGAGTTAGAGATGACTCTGGACAGATTCTGGATCTAATCACAGCACCTTGGCTTATGCCTAGAAAGGAAGAAAGCAGCTTCAGAAAAAGAAATTAAAATCCTGTCCTCTTCCTTACCTCAATTCTGGTAGTTTCAAAGTGTCATGTAATTAAATCAAAACAAAACAATATACCTGAACACAACATGCTGAAAACTAAATAATTCCACCATCATAAAATGATGGAAGTACAAGAAGAGAGAGTAATTCTCGCTAATTAAAATCATAGACTAAAGGAGCCTGATTGACAAAGAGCACCTCCCACTGAAGACCATTGCCTGAGCACCTTTTTTCTATCTGGCCTAAACAATGGAACTGGTACTGAGGGGCCCAAAGGCCACAGCAAATGCCCATAGTCAGTAAGAGTGTGGGAGACGCATGAAACAAATCCCCTTCTAAGAGCTTGAGATCAAAAGACAGTTTATTAATAACTCTTACTGTGATCTCACAGAAAAAAATGTATTAAAACAAGATTCCTGAATTCTAATGAAAGTAAACTGGAATTCACTGAGATCACTGAGCCAGATGCTTATTTCCATTTCTGATACAAACTCCACAATGCAGGTCCTTATTGCCTCCCACCCAGAATGCTTTCGCTGTCTTTTAACCAGTTTCTTTACACCCAGTATTTCTCTAACTCATCAGATGAACCATTTTCTGATTATACTCACAAGGAAGTTCCAACTGTGTAATTCCCCAATTCATTAAACTTCAATGGCTCCCAATTTCCATCAAAATGTCATATGAATTCCCTACCTCTAAAATATTTTTAGGCATTTTCTTCCATTGCTATCCTATTTATACCCTATAACTCCAGCAATATTTAGACTAGTCATTCCTAAATATGACTTGTTCATCCTCCTTTTGTTTTCTTCACACAGTCCTCTTGTTCTAAAATTCCTACTCTGGGGGCACCTGGCTGGCTCACTCGGTAGAGTGGGTGACTCACTCTTGACCTTGCGGTTGTGAGTTTAAGCCCCATATTGAGTGGAGAGATTACTTAAAAATAAAATCTTTAAAAATAAAATAAAATGCCTACTCTCTCACTTCAAACCACTCAAATCCAACCAGTTCTTCAAGAACCGTATCAGATACATCCTTCTTCCTGATATTTTCTGGGTTCCTAACTAGATCTTATAAGATATACTTTTATAAGTTTTTTCTGTCATAAAACCTCATAATCCCATGGTCTCCTATTGCACCATTCATATTCTGCTTTGATTAGATTCATTTGTGAGGTTGTCATATTTCCCCAAAATATAACTATTTTATTTAAAACAAAAATTACAACTTCCTTATCTTTTAATCACTCACATTATAGTACATAGTACATTATGATACTCGGGAAAATCTGTTAAATCATTACATTTACTTGAAGAATAAGGCATTTCAACTTAACTTTCTACTGCATGTATTAACTTTTAAAACTGAACTCAAAATCTTGACATATGAATACTTGGGTTTTTTGACTTGTAAAGTTTCAGATATATTGTATATAGAGAGTCCTGTGAATATACAAGCTTTGTACCTGTCCTTTAAAATAATTTATAACAATTAAGACAGTTTTCAAAAATATCATGGTACAGTTTAAATGTTCTTTTTTCAAGGATATATCTGAGTCAGTGTTCAGAATCCAATATGGTTTGCTGACCTTAACAAAATACCATTTACTGCAAAGTAATGGGTTCTAGTTTCGTCACAAAACAAAAATAATGCTTTTCTTAGTCCTAAAATCAAAAATATTAACATGCTGTCCTTTTATACTCGTCATTTGGGAGCAATTTGTAACCACTGGTGAACTGTTTCCTAGAGGGACTATAGTAATGCAATTCCTAAATTATATACCATGTTGAAGAATAACCCAGAGGAACTTTAATCCACTATATGTAGAAAAGTGAAAGAACAGATCTCACTTTCAATATGTAGAATCAAAACTGAAAATGACAAAAATAAAAATGGACCCAAAAAATAGAAATAAAAAAACCCAAAATGGACCCAAATCTCACAGCTTAAAGGAAATCAGATCACTTTGGTATAATTTAGGCAACAGGTCTTTAGTTATACACTGGGACATACGGTTCTTAGAGTCAGTCCACAAAATATGTTACAGTTAATCATGCCTTAGAAAAAGTTTCATATTTCAATGTCTCATGAATTATATCTATACAGTCAGTGTTTTCATGAAAATTACAAAACTCTCCTTTGGCTCCCAAATTATATTATTCTCTATTTTATTTCCCCTCTTAAAGTACAGAAGCTCTCATAACTGGCCAACAGCACTATATGTCCTGTCTCTGTATTAAGCTATTTGCTTTAATGTCTTCTTGATGACCAGGAGACTCCATGGGGAGAAAGCGCATTAGACGAACAGGTATTTCTGGAGGATTCCATCACTGGAAGCACATCCCAATATAGAGAGACTTTTTTGGCACTATTAACAAATGAATATAACTTCTAATCTAGAAATGTTAAAACATTTAATTTCAGGAAAGTTAGAATCATTAGCGATTCACACAGGTCTACCACTGAGTGGATGTAATGAAGCTCATTATGGTGAATGTCCTTCACACACTGAACCCAGATTTGCTTAGTTTTATTAAAAACCATTACATAGTAATCTTGAATTTACTTTAGAACAATCATTGTAATGTTAAAAAATCCAGTAACATTTAAGAATAGTGAAAGCCAATGAAAATAACTGAATTTAGAGGCAAGGCAAACCAAGATAATGCAAATCATACAACAGTAATTTAGCATTTTGAAATAACATTGCAGAAGACCGCATTGGTTTTTATTTCTTCACATTCCTATCCCCAGGAAAAAATGCAATTCAGTCACATTAATTGATGCCTAACAGCTGTTCATTTGGATTGCTAGATATAAGACATGGTAAAATTTATACACACATACATATTAGAAAAATAGGGTCTATATTATTATCTTAGGGGTGCACATAACTACTTCATCTAAATACTTTTCCTTTTATGACATAAAAAAATCCTTAACTATAGAGGGCAACATTTACAAAAACTGCAGAGAACATTTTGCCTGCTGTTCTTTAAACATCTATATGTATAAAGGAATATCTTAACTTACACTCATGACATTGCACACTTAATGTCATACTTGCAATGTTTTTTATGGAATCACACCTGATCCTGAAACTTGAACACACAATGAACTAAGATAGACGTCAGGTGTGGTTGCAACAAACGTCAGTGGAATTTTTCACCAAGGAGCAGTAGCCCACAGTAAAGCAGTATCTAAAAGTGGTCCTTCATTGATTATTTTTAATTATTCAAATCTATTTAAAAGTACTCACGAAAGCATTTTAAAAGAAAATCAATATATGTTAAATATTTTTAAACATTTAAAGAGAAAATAAATTCCATCCTCCAAAGTAATATGAGAGCCTATAATCAAGGCATGACATTGGGATATTTTAAAAATTGACCAATTAAACAAAGCTCTTAGTTGAAATTCATTTTCATAGCAATTAATTAGAAACAGATTACAGCTGTATTATTTTATATATATTATGGTATTGTATCCTTTGTCTTATCTATTGAGTAATTAAATCCAAAAATCTACATAATATGAACATGATAATAATAGTGACCATTTTGTTGTACTCTATTGTTTCAGGAATTGTGTCCAACCCATTTTGTTAGCCATTTGCATCCTGAAAACCAGTCTGAAACCTTGGGATTATTAGTTTCAGTGTATAGATAAGACAATGAAGTTCAGAGAGGCTAAATTATTTGCCCAAGGTGGTAGAATCTGAAACCAAGTCTAAGTATAAATCCCATACTTTGTCAATTATTATAAGATTTAAAAGTCCAGTAAAGTGGGTTTAAAAATCATGCTTTCATATTTAACACTTATTAGATTACAAAAGCGATATCCTTGTGTATCTAAATATAGGAATTTAAAAATAAGTAAAGGAAAATCAATATTCTTAAAAGGGATGCAGGTAAACATAAATAAGAGAAAAAATTATCTATTTTTCTACCACTATTAACAATGTGGTATATTTATTCCTAGCTGTTTTTTTTCCTTCTCTAAGAATACAAGAAGATAGATACATAGAAAATTTTCTTGTAATTCAACCTGTCTTCCAAGCACCTCATATATAAAAATGTAACAATAATATTGAATACCTACTCTCCATCAGGTTGTTATGAGGTTTAAATAGAAATAATGGAAGTCAATAGTTTAGTAAACAACCTTGCACAAGATATTACTGTTAAAAATAAGTAACAGCCGCTTTGAAAAAAGAGTCTACAAAATGGTGCTGATATTTTGTGTGCGATTTCTTACCCTCCTTTCAAACATACTTCCTTAATTCACAAAACCAGCCCTTAATGTGGTCACTTCCTACACCAAATCCGGGTTCAATCCACCATCAAATCTTGACCCACGTAGCCTTTTGTGCTCCCTTGTGTTCCCTCTGTGACCTTGTAGTCTATTTCAAAGGCAGCAACCAGAGTGATCCTTTTTAATAATGAGTTCATGTTAAATCTCCACTCAAAACCCTCCTTGGATTACTATCTTTCATGTTAAAAGTCAAAATCCTTGTGCTGGCTCATAGGACTTACTAACCCCTTTGGTGACTCTCTTGCTCACTTACTCATCTTTAGCCACCAGTGCCTGATGGCTATTTTGTAAACACAGCAAGCTGGCTGCTGCCAGAGAGGTCTTGAATTCACTCTCTTGCTTCATTCTCAGGACTTCTAGATATTTCTGTGACTTAGTCCCCTGCTCATTTAGGTCTCTCTGAAAATGTCCCCTCATAAGAGAGGACATATGCCTGATCACCCTTAATAATATATAAGCCCTCCACCTCTGATTACACATTCTCATGGCACTTCTAATATTTTCCTTCATAGCACTTATCAGCACTTAATATTTTATATTTTTATTTCCTAATTTATTTATTGCCTAACACCTTGGCCTAATAAAAAAAAAACTCATTATAATAAAGCTCTTAACTGTTTCATTCATTGCACCCTTGGTAAATGCCTGACAGATAAGTATGTGTTGAATAAACAAATCAGGAGATGCTTCAGATTTCTGAAATAGGTTCTGAATAATCAGTTGAATTTGAACAGTCAGAAATGATACAAAAGCAGGTATTCCAGGAAGAAGCCTAAAGAAATATAAGGAGTGAAATAAAAGACAGTAGAGTCTGTGAAAACCAAATAATTCAGTTTTATTGCTATATGTAGTGTGAACAGAGGAGTGTCATAGTTGAGACTAGAAACTGGATCTTATTGGGGTTTGGAGGGTCATGAATGTCAGAGAACAAGTTTGAATTTAATTTAGTAAGCAATGGGAAACATCTGGAGGTTTTTGACTAGGGAAATTACATGAGTGAAGCACTTTAGGGAGATTTATCTTGCAGGACTAGAAGTATAGATTAAAAGAGGGAAGAGTATAAGTAGAGAGTCCAGAACTTTACATAAGCCACTGCAACCTAATTCACCCTAACATTTAATAAGTCAGAAGAGACAGTCAGATTTTAATTTGGAAGTCTTCCATTTAAGGTCAATAAATTAAGAATAAAAGATGTAAACAAAATGGTAAAGAAATAACACAAATACCAAAGGAAAAAATACGAAGAATATAAAATATATCTAATTGATATAAAGGACTTTTTTAAATGATCAAAGAAGATGAGAGTAGACAAACTCATGTCCAGTGATTAAAGCAATCATATGTCTTATATGATTAAATTATTCTACTGTAAAAGAGAATTATATGTTTCCACTAATGTCCTCTCAAAAGTATCTGATGCAAAATAGTAATGCTGCTGAAGAAATGAGAATCTTCTCACTATTTTATTATTGTACATCTGAATTGCAGCAAGTAAATGATAACTATACTATATGTACTATATTATCATATAGCATATGTATATATATGTATGAAATTATACTGTACTATAATGTACAACATGGAATTACAATTTCTGTATTCTGAGAAAATAGTATGGATTCAAACAAATGGGAAGATTATAATCCAAGAAAGAGAGCTGTTCTAAAGTCATGCATTCCTCAAAAAGAGCCTTCAGAAATCCCTGAAAAGGATCAATAATTCAAATTATAACTTTGAAATGATAAATATTTACAGTATCTTCTAAGTTTACATGCTCTAACAGCCAATTCAGAACAATAATTAAATATCTGAAAGAAGTCATTGCTTTAAACTGGTTCAACACAGAGGAAATTTTTTCTTTAATTTTAATGGGGATGTGTACAAAGGTCCTTCTTAGTTTTTCCCAGTATTTTTTTTTTCTGAGAAAAGGTCTTCAAGTATTACTTGACAGCAAATCCTTAGCTTGGTATCAACGAACTTGGGATAATTTTTGAGAAAATCATTGCCTGTATTTTGTGTCACCATTACGGCCTTACCCATAAATGAGTAATTCATTTCAATAATTCAATTGAATAATTTCAAACACTATTCTAGGCATTTGGATAAAAAGAAAATTTTAAATATGTTAAGTATATCATGCCCTCAAATACATCAGAGTCTGTCTAGAAAATGTGGAGAGAAAGATAAGAAAACAATTTAAATAGAATGTGTAAGTGCTGTGAATTAAAAAAAAAATGCTCTGATACAGAAAGGCCATGACATTACATTTGCATGGAAACACAGAGAACCACCTGAAGCCTCTCCAGGATATATGCTATGAGGGCAGGATGGAAACAAGGATGTGTGACAACAACCTCAACTCTGAGGCATCAGAAAAGCCTTCCCAAAAAAACATTCTGGAAATCCTGTTGAATAAATAATTTGAGGACGATGAGAAAATGATACTCATTTTTTTGTCTGTGAAACAAACAAAAGGAAGAGAAAACAGAGTAGAATCAAAGACAGAAACATAAAATAGCTGAGTATGTTTAGAGAACTGCAAATACTTTAGTAATGCTTGGACAAGATTTTGTACCCACTATACTGACTAACCAATTAGAAAATTCCATCCAGAGAAGTAAAATGTAAATAATGTATAGGAACCTTTGAACACCTGGTTATGTTGAAGAAAATGAGTTGAAGTAAAAAAATGTAATTATTTTAACAAGTAAGTGTGAATTCTTTCAAGGCCATAAAACAGCATGGAAGTGGAACCCACAAATAAGTGAGCCCAAAGTTGATTGACTGAACAGTAAATTTCAGGCTCCAGTTGTTGGATAATTTATCTGATAGTATAATATAAGAAACAACCATAAATGCAAATCAAACATAATATTGTTTTGATTAACAGGAAATACTCTTCAAACAAATTTTTAAGCCAGCATTTGAGCCAGAGCAGTCTAAATTATCTAAAATAGAAAGAAAAGCAGGCTACTTCGGATTCTATGCCTCCTTCTCTCTCTCCCTCTCTGCCCCTCCCCGACTCATGCTCTGTGTCTCTCTCTCTCAAAAATAAATAAAAACTTTTAAAACTTTTAAAAAAAGACATAAAAGCAGAAAAACCCTCAAACCTCATAAATAACCAAGGAAACACATTTTTGTGTGTGTGTGAATAAAGAGACACATGGTATTATACATGCATACGTATATAATCTGCAATACTGTTTTTTAAAAAAAACAGCAGGTGATGAATCTAGCCTAACATGTGAATTTTAGTAGTTTACAGATTAAATGAGAATTTACAGGGGACAGAACAGCAGTCCAGACAGAACAAGATAGCCCAGCATGCACCATGATTCATCAGTGTGCAGCATGGGCTCACCCAGAAGGTGAGCCTGACAGATGGGATCCCACCTTGTCCACTCCCAGAGCACACTGGGAGTCAGAAGTCTCCACTCATGCAAAGCAACTCTATCTCTTTAATGCCAGCACCAGTTATCAGACACTTAATTGATGCTAAACAGAATGAATCCATGAATTCCCAAGTGTCTTTCTCCCTGCTACTATGCACATTCCACAAGGGCAACAATCATATCTCTCTTACCTACTGTTGGATCTCTAGATCTTACTACTATTTCTGGTATATATGGAATGTTATCAATAAATATTTGTTGAATAAACAAATCAGTAAGTTAAAGATACAGCACCCAACTACAGAAAAAGAGAACCGGCTTAGAACTGTTTTCTTTTATCTATTCTGATAAATGGTTTCACTGACACTTAGTGAGACAAAAGTAAATATTCTTTAGGAGAATTGAGGTATAAAAGGAACTTAAAATATAGTCAACATTCAAGAACTCAGAATTGAGAGATCAGATAAGCTTCACTCTGGACAGAACAGTCTCTGCACAGTACATGGACCTTCTGTGCAACAAAATATTAAGTCAGCAATCTTGAAATAAGTTATCAGTCAAATGTCACTAAGTCTTAGAATGCTAAATACTGAGAAAATATTAATTTTCTTACCTGTAATAAATAAAATCAATTCCTAATATACAGCAATCACAATCATCAATTGAATACATGGAAACTTTAAGTATATTTCATTGTCTCTCTCTAAACAGGGGAAAAACATATATTATTTCAAATGATATACAAAGTGGCTAAAGTATTCTTTCCTCTAGTCACTGAAATTTCCAGATTGTTTCAAGCAGCAAAAAGTATTGCTATAAACAATATTCACTACTGAACTATTCACTTATAGAACTCACCCCATTCAAATCTCTTCCCACCTAACACCATTATAGACAGATGGTTGGATAGATCAATATAGAGAAAGCTACATCTTTGACCACGTTGCCAATTTCTTTATCATTATTTTTTCCTTAAAAACATATTGCATGTCTATAGTAAACTGCAATTTCATTTATAAAAATTAGTACTTTGTGAATCCAATGAAATGATGTGGAGTAACTACCAGAATCAAATGCCTAGGCAAATGAGGATCTCACAAAACAAAACTGCATAAATGAAAAAATAGATCTACAAGAATGTGTCAAAAGAAATCGGTTTACTTACCTGAAAGATTAAAAAAGGCCTTTGGGAAAATTAATTCTTTGAAAAGCTCTAGTTTGTTTTCAGTGTACTTATTTTCTTTTTTGTGTTTTTTTTCTCCCCCCAAAAATTAGCCTCCCGAGAGGGGGAAATAGGGAACAATTGCTAATAGATGTAGAGTTTCTTTGGGGTGAGAATAAAAAAAAAGTTTTGGAATTAGGAGTGACTGGGTAGCTCAGTCAGTTAAGTGTCGACTCTTGATTTGGGTTCAGGTCATGATCTCACGGGTTTTGGTTTGTGAGTTCGAGCCCCACCCCCATTGGGCTCTGCCCTGACAGTGTGGAACCTGCGTAGGATTCTTTCTCCCTGTCTCTCTGCCTCCCTCTCTCTCTCTCTCCCTCTCTCTCTAAAAAATAAATAAATAAACTTTAAAAAAAGTTCTGGAATTAGATAGTGGTAATGGTTGCACAACCTTGTGATTATATTAAAACCCACTAAATTCTACACTTCAAAAGGGTGACTTAAATGGTATGTTAATTACATATATCTCAATAAAAATGTGGAAAATAAATTTCAAGAAATATACTCCCTTAGAATTCAGCTGTGAAAGTTAAATGTGGAGTAAAAACTAACCTTTTATACAAAGGTTAGTGTTGTACAAAATTTAAATAATACTTTTAATCTTTGTTAATGTGGAATTTAGTGGTATTTTTTCCTCCAATTTTCTAGACTGGTCTAGCAAGACCTCACATATATTTGTGTTTTGTTTTATTTAGTCTGTTAATATGTTGAAGAATATTAGAAAACATAATTTTATCTTCAATTTACATTAAGATTCTAGAAAAAAAAAAGCTAATTACTTTTTTGATTTAATGATCCAATCTTTAATCTATATGGCAAACATCGTGCTGGGGTCTGATGCAAACACAAAAAACTCAAAATTCCTATCTCCGGAAATATAAAGCTGTGAACTTAAATAAAATCCAGAATGAAACATCCTTTATCATGGAAGTCAAATTTTCCTATCACTTTATTTTTTTTAATTTCAATTGCTTATTTAAATTCTAGTTGGTTAACATATATTGTAAAATCGATTCAGGTATGGAATTTAGTGATTCATCACTTACATATAACACCCAGTGTTCATTACAAGTCACCTCTTTAATACCGATCATCCATTTAGCCCATCCCCCGCCCACCTCCTTTCCAACAACCCTCAGTTTGTTCTCTATAGTTGAGTCTCTTGTGGTTTGCTTCCCTACCTTTTTCCCCCCTTTCACTATGTTCATCTGTTTTGTTTCTTAAATTCCCCACCTGAGTGAAATCATATGGTATTTGTCTTTCTTATTACTTCAGATTAAATTAAATGTTTAAGTTTTAGAGATACTTTTCCTTTAAAAATTTGCAATATAAGACTGAGCAGAAACTCTAAAGCAATTGAACATTTGGTATTTCATATTGTTAAGGAAATCCACTCTAAGAGGCAGACATATAGTTTGTTTTAAACAGTGCAAACAGTATTGTAGATAAGCTTGGTTGCTAAATCTCTGCAATTTATCTATAAAAATAAATTTGCAAATATCATTCACATTTTTGTTGACTTATGTAATATTGTACCATCGAGCATATAATAGCCTTTAATTATTTAGAAGATTCATTTTTAATTTTATTTGATCTATAAAAATAATGGTCATTTAAACCCTATATTTAAGCTTTTTATTATTACAAATTATAGCATGTAAAAGTAAAAAAGTTTCAAACTCTCTATAAGGATAAAATTGAAAATCATTTGACCCTCCCACCCAGAGGAAACCACCATCTACTTTTTTGTGAGTATGTACCCTTCCAAAGAATGCTAATTCATAAATATGAATTTATGTGTATCTGCATATGTGTGTGTATTATTTTTTATGCAAAGAGGATAACATTATAGCCACCATAACTTCTATTCTTATGTAACCATCTATTTTGGACAGCTTTATCAACAAATATAGATCTATTTCAGTTACTTAAAGAATAGTACAATATTCCATTAAGAAACCTTCCTGTTATTGGTGAATATTCAGTCTGTACAATGTTTTGTAAAATATGTTTTTGCTATTACAAACACTACTGCAATAAACTTTCTTGTAATGTACATTTAACCTAAGTAGCTGTTTCTGTGAGATAAATTTCAAAGCCATACTGTGATCCTATCCTTTAACAACTCTGAAGTACTCTGTAATGAAAAGCACTCTACAGTTGTACTCTCCTCTCTGACTCATTAATGTATCTCTAAATATCCATCACTTAATCATGATGAAGATAATACAGTACTCTATATCTTAGGAAAATATGAAGGCAAATACTAGCAAAAAGTATATCCTGAGAGTTGCTTCATTAAAAATTAAACTGGCAACTGATTAAGCTGTAATTAAGATATTTTATCTGGAATTAATCAATTTTTGGAACTAAGACAAAGAAAAAAGGAAGAAGGAATCAGGAGGGACATTCTTCACTGATTCAAACAAAAGACAAAAGAATGGAATACAGAAAATTATGTTTTTGTGTATGTGTGAGCTGTGAGAGAACCCAATATAAAAATGTATCGTGATTCAATCATTTGTTCCTTTGTTTTTGCTTTTTCCCTTAGTTAGACTCTATACTCCAATTAAGGTTCCCAGCAGCGTTGTAGAGTAACAGTATTTCATAATTCAACCAGTGCTTCTTCAAAATGTCACTTTAGTCTGTCACTGGTTACACTTCAAAAAGCTCAGGGTTACCTCAATTAAAAGTGAATCTCTCAGCACTCTGCAAATTTCATGAGGAACCATACAATGAGTGTTCGACTCATATTGTAAATGACAGGGAAGAGAGTGCTATTTTTATATCTCTTGCTATATTCTATTTTTGCTGATAACCTTCCAGCTCAATGTTTTTCCTGTCTGTAGAATCATCTTAAGAGGTTGCAAATGATATCATATTATATTACATCTTCTTTGTTCACAATTTGCAACAATCTATTGTTGATTTTAATTAAAGAATAGCAATGATACTTCCACAAAAAGACTAAGTGCAGGAAAACTAACCAGTCGTTCACACTGCAGTCCACACTGACCGATTAAAAGTGCAGTGTCTTGGGGATGCCTGGGTGGCTCAGTCGGTTGAGCGTCCGACTTCAGCTCAGGTCATGATCTCAAGGTCTGTGGGTTCAAGGCCCGCGTCAGGCTCTGTGCTGACAGCTTGGAGCCTGCCCTCTCTCTCTGCCCCTCCCCCGCTCATGCTCTCTCTCTCTCTCTCTCTCTCTCTCTCTCTCTCTCTCTGTCTCTCTCTGTCAAAAATAAATAAACATTTAAAAAAAAGTGCAGTGTCTTTGACTATACTTTAAAAGATATACAAAATATGTTTTGTTTTGTTTTTTTGAGGTCCACTCAAAATATGCCACTTCAGCATATGGACTATTTTGAGTTGAAAGCAGACTCTGAGGACTAAAGAGAAACCTTTGTCCACCCTTAACTACAGAGAAGAATCTAAAATTGGGGGTCTTTCTCAGAACAATTGTTATTACCAAAGATAATTTTTATCTGAGTGACCCATCTGTATGGCAGGGAAAACATCTAATTACCAAACATCCACTCCTCTTACGAGTGCCCTATGAGCTGCATTCATTCCCTTTGAGGTTCCAGACTCCTACCCCTTCTCCTTTGTTCAGAATGACATATATACCTCGTTTTGCCTCACTGTCTTTGGAATTTCCACGTCTATTTAGATTCCTGGTATATACGATATTAAATCTTATTTTCTCCTGTTAATCTGTCTCATGTCAGTTTGATTTTCAGTTCAGCTAGAAAGATTTAGAAGAGGACAGGAA
The DNA here is from genome assembly GCF_024362965.1 of Panthera pardus. Classification (NCBI taxonomy): domain Eukaryota; kingdom Metazoa; phylum Chordata; class Mammalia; order Carnivora; family Felidae; genus Panthera; species Panthera pardus. Next base: position 82,488,369 of record NW_026526810.1, on the reverse strand, counting down.
ATTCTTGCTCCCCAACAAAATTATTTCAAACCTTGGATAGCTGAAGCTCAAGGTATTTGATATTAAAATACCACATATATAGTGGACAGGAAACATTTTCTTTTTGGTAATTCCGGAACTTAACTGCTGCATCTGTAATTGATTAAACTAGTCACATTACACTAGAGGAAACAGGAACATTGGCTAACCCACACTACATTATTTTCTTCCCAGGCTGCCACCAGCTTCTTCTCAATGAAGAATGCAGAGTTGTGATTTCACTATAATTAGTAAATTTTAGGGTACGCTGGCCAAAAACTGACTATGAAAAGGATGTTTCTATCTGCACTATATTGAAATAAACTAAAATGAAGGCAAATATCCAACTCCTAAAGAATGGATGATACCTTAAGAAGCCTCGAGCAATGAAAATCTAATAGAAACATGAGTTGAGGGGCGCCTGGGTGGCTGGGTTGGTTAAGCATCCAACTTCAACTCAGGTCATGATCTCACGGTTCATGGATTCGAGTCCCGCATCCGGCTCTGTGCTGACAGCTCAGAGCCTGGAGCCTACTTCGGATCTGTGTTTCCTTCCCTCTCTGCCCCCCCCCCTGCTCACACTTGGTCTCTCTCTCTCTCTCTCAAAAGTAAATAAAATTTTAAAAAATTAAAAAAAAAGAATAAAAAAGAAACACGAGTTGATATCGGGGGTACCTAGCTGGCTCAGTCAGTGGAGCATGTGACTTTTGATCTCAGGAATGTGAGTTCCAGTCCCACACTGGGCATGGAGATCACTTAAAAACAAAATCTTTAAAAAAAAAGAAATATAAGTAGATATTGCCTACAGTTGTCAATTAAGGCTAGCGAGGCAGAGCTACACTTTTTCTTTATGACTTTTTAAACAGAGACACTGAAAACTGATTATTAAAACCATTTAATAGTGGGTCCATACACCAGTAACTGTATTATAGTAGAGTTCCCTAAAAAACACGGGTGTGTTTGATTACTTTTCTGATGTACCACTTAATAGGAACTCAAACACACAGCCATTTTTTAAATCCCCACAGGTATGAATTTTAGCCATTTTATTTGTCAAATGGAAGTTTCTTTCCTTAATAACTGTAGGAACGCTGTGGTCCTGAGGGAACAGCAATGAGCCTTTAGGGAGATGGAAGGCTGAGCTTTAACAGCTGAGCTGACCCTATGCTGAGATAGCGGCTCTCAAACTGACCCTGCTCACCCCTTGCCAAGGGTTTCTTACTTCCTTCTTTTGACTGAAAGCTTACCAAAAAGTGAGTACAAAATGATGGCTTATCCCAGCTAAAACCCAGTTCATTATTATTGACTATAACATCTAAATTATAGTAGAAAGTTAGAAAAAAGGTTCATCAGAAAATACAGACTTATCAAAACAACAACAACAACAACAAAAAAAAAACAGTATGACTTTAAGAAATGACTAAGCCACAATGGAGAATGCTACACTTCAGAAGGCTGAAAAACAGTGAGAACAAATGCAAAAGCTACAATATGGCAGCATTTGTATGATCTCTGTTTTACCAAGAGAAAAAGAAAAAGAAGCTACGTGCTACTTTTAAAAAGTATTATTTAAATTTAGTCATTGTCACTTTCTTATAATTTTACTGCACATTATTTTAAAATGAATAAAAGATGATTATTTTTCCACAATCATTTAGCCTAGAATTTATTCACAATCTTCCTTTAAAGTGTGATAATTGCTAGCAGTACAATATATAGCATGCATATTAATAATGATTTAGTTTTGATAAAATAAACAAACTCTGTGTGTGTGTGTGTGTGTGTGTGTGTATGAATACCCTCTTACTCTTTTATTATAATAAAATGAAGCCTGCCTTACATAAATATTACAGGTGTTATTCAATTCTCTATGATGAACAGATGGATGTAATTTCCTTTGTAGCTAAATTCTATTAAAGCCATTCATTTTATCATTTTTTATTTATTTTTTAAAGATTTTGTTTTTAAGTAATGGCTACATCTGACATTGGGGCTGGAACCCACAACCCCAAGATCAAGCATTGCATGCTCCACCAACTGAGCTAGCCAGCTGCCTCTAGAGACATTCATTTTAAAGATTTTACAGTCAGACTATGGCTTGACTATGGCTTGGCTTCAATTTGTTTCCCCAAAACAACGAAACTTGCTAAGAAATCTTAAAGCAGTGAAGGGGAGAATTTGACACCCCAAAATATGCCTTTTTGGCATAAACATTAATTTAGGTTGATTACTTTTAAAAAATAGCAGACATAGGAAAGGCTCTAAAAACCAAGTAGAAGTTACCCTTTTGTAACAGACATTCACATTTATAAAAGAAGTCTCCACTTGTAAGGGTGTCTTCCTCTCTGTACTAGGAAGAGGAGGACAACTAAACCTCTAAAAACTCTTATCCATAGCAGAGGCACAAACTGCATAACAACCATACCCATAACAATCATTACTGTGTTTTGCTTGAAAATCTCCCATAACTGGCTTTCCATCCCCTCCAAAATTTTTTTTTGTCTTTAGTTGGAGATAGTATTTTTTTTAACGTTTATTTATTTTTGAGACAGAGAGAGACAGAGCATGAATGGGGGAGGGTCAGAGAGAGGGAGACACAGAATCCTAAATAGGCTCCAGGCTCTGAGCTGTCAGCACAGAGCCCGACGCGGGGGGGCTCGAACTCACGGACCTTGAGACCATGACCTGAGCCAAAGTCAGCCGCTTAACCGACTGAGCCACCCAGGCGCCCCATGGAGATAGTATTTAAGGTAATGGCTTGGGCCATTTAGGGGAGGTACTCAGTTTTCCTGGGTATTTCTATGTATACGGAAAGCATACACGTTGTTAAATTTCTGTTTTCTTCTGTTAATCTGTATTTTCATTACAAGGGGGTTTTAGGCAAGAACCCAGAAGGATAGAGGGAAAATTATGTTGGTGACCACTGAAGGGGCATGCTGAGTAAAACACCATACGCACACTGGAGTTTGCAGATGGGATCCTGGAAGTTGATACATATCATGCTAAGAAGATAAATTTTTATGTACATCAAAACATGCAGCAGATGGAATATGTACTTGGTTATTTTAGAATTCACTAGTAGATGGGGTGCTTGGGTGGCTCAGTTGGTTAAGCATCCAACTCTTGATTTCACCTAGGGTCACGATCTCATCATTGGTGAGTTTGAGCCCCACATCCAGCTCTGTGCTGACAGTGAAGAGCCTGCTTTGGATCCTCTGTCTCCCTTTCCCCAGCTTGTGTGATCTCTCTCTCTCTCTCTCTCTCTCTCAAAAATAAATGAACATTAAAAAAAGTATTCACTAGTAGAAACTTCAAGTAATTAGCATAGCATATATTACCTACCTTATATTAAACTCTAAAATCACAGAAAGAAATAGCAAGAAGGAAATGTAAATAAAATTGATAATATTTGATATATACAGAGAGACTTTCAAATACATTGGACAACACCTTCATAAAAAATATTTAGGTGAATGTGACTTGCATTCCCACATACCCCCTCACAAACGTATCTCTTTTACTAAAAGTAAAAACACTCAGTTTGACTGTATTCATTTTGTAACTATGTATTTTTTATAATTAAACAGTAATCAGAAAAGTACGAAGCCATTATAATTATCCTGCCCCATGGCCTACACCCTGCACCTTATTATACCTATAACAGTATGTCAAATGCCTGTAATTTGATACATAAATGAGAACATCATTAAAAAAAATGAGAGTGTATAAAGTCCCAGAATAAAGTAATTGTGCAATCTAGATGCAATTTACAGAAGAAATGAATAGTAAATATGAATCACTGAAACATAATTAGAAGGTAAAATAAAATCTTGGAGAATTGACAAACTGTCCCTCTGAACCAAACCAAGCTCAAAATGCAACTTAGAGAAACAAAGACCAATTCTCCCTTGGGCTTTAGGTGAATGGCATTATCCCTAGCATAAGAGGACAGCTCTTTCAGAGAAGCTTGTCTAATGCAGTGAAAAGTGGGTACAGCAGTAAACAGGCAAATCAAAATTAATCCCCATGTACATTCAGCCATGTTAGGAAACACCTTAGGAAAAGGAAATCTGAGGCATTTAAGGAATCAGCAAATTACTTCCAAAAGCTTAAGCACTATATTCCTCTTCAAAAATCCACGAATCCATACATGGGGAAGCATACCTAGATCTAGTAGATATTTAACCAACATTTGTTGAAAGGATAAAAAAGAGAGACAGGACTGTCTTCCAAAACAGGCATGATGGCTGGCTGCATCCCATCACCCCAGAGCATGTCTCAGCTATTTACTCCTACCCACAACTTAGTGGCTTAGAGTAACAACCAGTTTATTTGTTCATGATTTGTACATTATCAATTTGGGCTGATTCTTCTGCTGGTCTTATATGGGGTCACCCGTGTGACTATAATTAGCTGGAAGCTCTACTTTGTCTGCATGCTATAAGGAGGCCTCCTTCACATGCCTTGCCACTGGTACCGGCTGTCAGCCGGGCCACTTGTCTCCAGCAGGGGAACCTGGGCTTCTTCACATGATGTTAACATTTTTTCCAGGAGGGCAAGAGGGATGACTGTATGATCTCTGGAGGATGCAGCTTGGAAGTTATATCCTATTACTTCTGCCACACCTATTGTTCAAAGCTAGTTGCAAGGCCAGTCCAGACGCAATGGGAAGGGAAACATGACATGTACTCTCGATAGGGATACCTATAATGAGTTTGTGGCCATCCTGAATCCATCAGAGGAAGTAAGAAAGCAAATCACAGATGGGAACACACCACAGGGCTTGATCTAGAAATGGTCTGTTCTGCCAACAAATACATATACTTAAGCATCCAATTTTGGCTATCAGGCCCCTCTGTCATTGAAATAACAGCATAGAAATCCGGATTCAGGATGACACAATGAGTTTGTTATTTGACCATCTTTCCAGCCCTGTCTCAAAGGAAGGAGGTAACTAGGGGTAAAGATTGAAGCACTCATTAATGACAGCAACAGCAGCACAAAAGACATAGTAACGGGAATAAGAGGTAAGTGGAGTGCAGAGCACAATTAGACAAATACAAACATTTTAATGATGAATGATCATTAATGATCTCCAAGCTCCATCTCATCCTAACTAACATTTATAGAATTCCGATTTATTCCAATTCTTCTGTACTAGGAAAAGCGCTACAGGGAGCAATTACTTATTAATTACTTAAGACACACCAGCAAGTTCACAGTAGCTTGCAAGACCCTTATGTAGATGGAAATTAGGAGGAATTAGAAAGAGTAAATCACCCAAAATCACACAGTCTAGTTTAGCAAAAAAATTTTAGGATATACTTAAATCTCAGAGCCAGGATCAAACATTTCTCCATACAAAGAGCTACCAAATCCCCTAATGAATCACCATAAAGTCTTTCATAAACTTCCAGATATAAAATACAGTAATTCACAAAGTACCAGAAAGGAAAAGAAATTAAGAACAAGGTGCATATTCAGAGGATGGCCATCATCCTTGAAGGAGGTTAAAAACACATTTATGTAATAACAATCAACAGAAAACAGCTTTAACAGGGAGAAGAAAATGGAAACCTCCAAGGTATAGTAGATACAGCATGTTTCTTTAGAATCAGAAGTATCTGGATTTGAATTTTAGCCCTACTATTAGTCATCTGATCACGGACAAGTTAACTGCCCTCAGCCTCAACCTGATCTTCCAAAAAAAAAAAAAAAAAAAAAAGGAATACAATCATGCCCAAGCTGTAGGATTATTGCATGGGTTGGAAGAAAGTAAAAACCAATAGTATCCGGCATAGATGATATTCTAAGAAAATGTGTTTATGATCATAATCGTTATCATCTATTATATTTATTAGATAAAGATACATTATCATTTTTAAGTACTTTCCACATAAAGTATATGAAGGAAAATTCATGTGCTTTCCTTAGCCAAGAGAGTCTTAGAATATTATTCATCCTCAGGCTCTTAGTTCACAAAGATATCTAACAATCTTGTCTTTTGTTAATAACTTCCTATCAGTGATTTAAAAAAGAAAACAAACCCACTGAAAAACTTTGCTATATGAGAGCAAGGAAAAGAAAAATCATACACAGACAGGAAAGAAAAGAAGCTATGGAAAATGTCATATCCGTACAAATGTCTGTGCTTTAAACATGACATGGAGGGGCGCCTGGGTGGCTCAGTCGGTTAAGCGTCCGACATCAGCTCAGGTCACGATCTCGCGGTCCGTGAGTTCGAGCCCCGTGTCGGGCTCTGGGCTGATGGCTCAGAGCCTGGAGCCTGCTTCTGATTCTGTGTCTCCCTCTCTCTCTGCTCCTCCCCCGTTCATGCTCTGTCTCTCTCTGTCTCAAAAATAAATAAACGTTAAAAAAAAAAAATTAAACATGACATGGATTGGTCCCTGAGGGCTTTCTGGCATCACTAACATATACAACAAAGACTTCAAGTCTTTCAGAAAAGGTTAACTGTATTTACAATTGATGTGTCAATTTTAATAACTATTACCATTCACATTAGAATTAAAACAACGTTTACGGGCACCTGGGTGGCTCCGTCAGTTAAGTGGCTGACTCTTGATTTCTGCTCAGGTCATGATCTCACAGTTCGTGAGATCAAGCCCCACATAGGGCTCTTTGCTAAGTGTGGAGCCTGCTTGGGATTCTCTCTCTCTCTCCCTCTCTGCCCCTCCTCCACTCATGCTCTCTCTTTGTCTCTCAAAATAAATAAATAAATACTTTTTAAAAAGTAAAATTTCAGGGCGTCTGGGTAGTTCAGTCAGTTAAGCATCTGACTTTGGCTCAGGTCATGATCTTGTGGTTCACAAGTTCAAGCCCCATGTCAGGCTCAATGCTGACAGCTCAGAGCCTGGAGCCTACTTCAGATTCTGTGTCTCCCTCTCTCTCTGCCCCTCCCATGTTCATGTTTTCTCTCTCTCCCCCTTTCTCTCTCTCTCTCTCTCTCTCTCTTTCTCTCTCAAAAATAAAATAAAAATATTTTTAAAAATTTTTTAAAAAGTAAAATTTTAAAAGAAACATTTTTAGGGGTGCCTGGGTGGCTCAGTGGGTTAAGCATCTGACTTTGACTCAGGTGATGATCTTATGATTTGTGAGTTTGAGCCCCATGTCAGGCTCTGTGCTGTCAGCTCAGAGCCTGGAGCCTGCTTCGGATTCTGTGTCTCCTTCTCTCTCTGCTCCTACCCTACTCGTGCTGTGTCTCTCAAAAATAAATGTATGTTAAAAAAGAAAAAGAAAAAACAAAAGAAACATTTTTAAACATGGCGTCTAAAAAGAGTAACATTTCTAAATTATGGAGAATGTTGATAACCAAGACTCATCCTGTATGGATACCAGATAAAGAGAGTTTTACTGCCATTCTCTCCAGTATTCACATTCTTTTCCCCTTATTAGAAATCTGGTGACCTCATACAGAGGCTATAAAAACGGTTGGAAGCCCAATCATCAATTTTATTCAATTATGGAGAAGGTAACACAAGCTTAATAAATATTCTAGAAATCAGTATCATCTAGGTTTAATGGTAAATTAAGAGGCAAAGATGCAAAAGTATCAAGACCGACTGAAGAATATGGTTGCCTCTCTGAGAGAATATTTGTTTCTCACTCTAGTTTGCAGTTTCCCCACAGTGGGTTCTTTTCTTTTCTTTTCTTTTCTTTTTTTTTTTTTTTAGCGTGCTTCCTGCATGGCTTAAACTCACAACCCCGATATCAAGGCCCGAGCTGAGATCAAGAGATGGGCCCCTGGGTGACTCGGTTGAGCGTCTGAATCTTGATCATGGCTCAGGTCATGATCCCAGGGTTGTGAAGTCAGACTCCACTCTGGATTGATGAGTTGTAGCATCTTGGAGGTCTATGTTAAGGACTCCAATGCCTTGTTCAGTCTCAAAAGGAGAGAAGGCATTGATGAAAGAGTAAATGTGACAGGAGTGCTGGATGGACAGTAACAGTCTGTGCCTGCTTTCTCTGTTCCAAAAGCAAGAAAAGAATAGTTCTGCTCAACACTACACTAGTCATGCCACATGGTTTGCTGGAGCTGGTATCACACTTCAATGTAAAGTGAGACAAACAAACTGGAGTCCATCTAGAAAAGGGTGGTGATAAAAACTTACGATAGATAACATTTATTGAGTATAAAGTGTAAAAAGGCTTAAAATCATGACACATAGAAAACTGTCCCAAACCAGTTTAGGCCTAATTATGTTTAATCATAAGCAGAGCAATCATGGTTTGAGGATCTCAAGTAACTCAGTTTAAATATTCGAGGTACTGTCACTGGGAATTAGATTTATTATGTGCCCTTCCTTCCATATCAAAATTAATTTGAAACCAAGGATGCCAGATACTTGGCTCAACTCCAGAAATAAATTTTATGATATGCCTATACAAAAATGGAATAATCTGGTTTAGGTGGAATGATTTTAGAATCCTTGAAGGTACTCAAGTTTTGTCAAAATGACCATTTGGCAGGGATGCTTTAGTGAAAATCTAAATTTGAATAGATGTCAGAAGAACTCAGAAGTTTTAAAATGCCAGACCCATCAGGGGTTAAAATGAATTTAAATTTGAATGTCTTGTGTAAATCATGCAATCACCAGAGTACCAGAGATCCTTCAACCTATAATTTCTTAAACCTTGCCAGATTTCCTGCTTTACATGTGCCTGGTCTCTGAAGACAGTGGACTGTGGGGCCCTTGTTTTGAATAAGCTTTAGCATTCCCTGGAACCCTGAGGGTCTACGACCCCAGGCATAGACTCTGACATCATTCAGTTACTACACCTTTAGTTTTTTCCTCTCCCCTCATGATAACTAATGATGAAGTGATAATGACGATGGCAATGATGTTGGTGATGATAGCAGCTGAATGTCCTTTATCATTAGTCTCCTTTTATAGGTGAGGACACTAAGGCTCAGAGAGGTTACATAAGCCTGAAACACAGGTTTGTGCAATCCCAAAGTTCATGCTTCTAACCACTGCACAATATCAACCTCCACAAAACACATTAACAATTTCCCAATTTCCTTTGTCCCTCTTACTACAGAGTATAACATATCAAGATAGAATAAAAAATATCAGTTAACTTTCCAGCCTATGTATTTGTTTACATCCTTCCTGTTACTATGAAAATAAGTTCCTTGAGGTCAGATCCAATGTCTAGTTTATATGCTGTTAAAGTGCCTGACATTTGAACAGTAAATACCTGGCCAATATCCTACAAAATTCCTATAAATAACCCCTAAATTTCAGTATGAAGGTAGGCACATTCCTGTTAAATGAAGCATTTTAAATTAAAATATCTGTGACTATTAGTGCTATAACAGTATCTCTCCATGTAGAAAAAGTGTATGTGCTGCTCCACACAGTGTTCGATATCGCCATGCAAGCCATATGCATTTTAATGTCACTATACAAATGTCTTAACACTAATAAAATGAATGCATAGAAATCACTTAATAACCTAACTTACATACCATGGAAATATAACAAAAAGAGCTAATTGCTAAGAAAACACCACAGCCTGTACTTCCACAGAAGATAAGAGAAAGTTAGTTTTCATAACAGGGTTGATATGTTCCCTAATAAATCACTTTAAAGCAAATATCCAATAACTTTGGAAGCAACACCACTAGGATTCGTGAAAAATCTATTAAGACAGGAAATGAGAAGTCAACATGGGGGATGGAATGGAGAAAGCAACTAATATGCAAACTTCAGGTCTCTAGCATTTCCTCAAAAGAGCTGCACAGAGCAAAGTAAAAAATAGAGAAATATAAACAATACTGTTTTGGCTTCTATCCCTGATTAAATACACTGGTTCTATTGAACTAAATAGAGTTTTCTTGCATTTTTCCACGAATTCAGAAACTGCTTCTAGAGTTGGGAAAAAAGGTCCATGCTATAACATTATGCATTTATCCTATGACTTCTTTCTAGAGGCTTTTTTGCCATAGAATCTAAAGTAGATTCAATATCCAATGGTAGGATTGGAAGGATTTTTAAAGCAATAAATTGCATATATGGTCCCACGAAGAAACAAAGAGTAGCATGAGGTTTAAGTTTAGACAGATTTCTTCTATAAAAAGATACATATTATCTAGGAAGACTCAAATTGATCAATTTGCATTTTCTTCCTAATGTGACCTAGTTTGTAACTTAATAAACATAGACCCTCAAAGCCAAATTCTGAGAAATCTTACTGATATAGCTCATAGCTTAATAATAAGGCCTTTTCATGTGGTTTACAGGCTGTCAATAAAATGATACTACATTTATAGAACCATGTAATTTCATTATTATTTTCTACCACTTGTTAACCATCTTCATAATTAGTATTAAATTATGTCATACATAGTTCAGTAAAAAGCATTGTGTCAGAAGAGTATGTATCAGAACACTATGATGAAAAGCTTTAAAATGGCATTAGCCATTTCTAAATTAAATTCTTATATTTCTATCTCTTGTTACACTTATATGAAACTGGAGTTTTCATAAAAACACACAATTTATGTTGATAGGGCATAACAAAAATGGTTCACTTCTAACCAGAATAGCTTCAATACTGATAAACATAATTCTTCTTAATTTTACCATGCACACACCATGTAATGGACAAATTATACTGCCTTAGGTTTTAAATAGTTCTCAATGATTGAAGGATGCCACAGGAATAAAAATGTGGGCTGTAGAAATGTAATAAGCAGTCTCACTTTCAAGGTTTACTGAACAAGGCAGAGCGATACACATGTGTGACCATGGAATGATTTAGCAAAATTACCTGTTAGTCATGTGTCCTATCTATTTAAAGGCCTAAATTCTTGTATTTTTTCTTCAATAAAGCATAAAAGTTAGAAGTGATTACCATATACACAAAACTATGAAAATAATGCCAAAATGTTATATTTCTAAGTAAATGAAAAATAAAAATCACTGGAATGAGTTAACAAATTAGCCAGTTCTAGAAAGTTTTATGTAGCTTTCTTTCTCCAACCTCAAAATTGGCACATATTTATCAGTAATCTTATCTGCTGTCAATTGTTCTTAAAATAACTAAAGATATATGATATAGAGTTTATTACATGGTACTTTTATGCAGAGGCAGGGACACTGTTAGATATCTGCAAGCATCTCATCCCAACCACAGAACAACACAGCAATACTATCAGCAGAAAGCAAGATCCTAATTTCACCAGCTAGAAAACTCAGCAAAACTACTGAGCCTAAAGTGCTTCAAGCAGCAAGAGGAAGCAGAACATTGGTGTGAATGAACAAAAGAGAACTGATGGTCATTCATGAAAAGATTTAAAGCAGATAAAACATGCGATGGTCATTCAAACACCAACGCCATAACCACACAATACTTTGCCACCAAGAATGCATTTAATGACAGAGGAGACAAAAATAATGGAAGAGGGGATATAGGTGGGACAATTTTCTTTCAAGTGACCAAAGCTCTTGCTAGCCCCTCATGAGAAAAAAGAAAAAAAAAATCATCTCTGCCTGGTATTAGTCAAAGATATATCTTAATGAACCCCTCCCAAATCACTCAAGCACAAAAGTCTCATATTTCAAAACTGAAGTAGATATGCATATGTCTGTGTGTGTTCATATATACATCACATGTTTGAAGTGGGAAAGAGGTGTGTAAAGCACAGAAGACTGGTGTTGCTCAAGGTCATTCTCCTCTTGAAAAGAGAAAAGGAAAAGTAACTAAAAGAAATGGTCTGGGGGACAGGAGTCAAGGGGCAACTTCTTTGCACCTGCCTACATGTTCACATCTGTTCCCATGGGTGCCCTGACTTTCCTATTGTTTTGGCCCTCTTGCTGGTAAACATAAGAGAGCTTAAAAGGAAGGAACATTTTGCTGGGAAATTTCCTATTAACACCTGACAGTCTTAACCCATTAGTGAGCCAAGCCAGCTCTATCTAAGTACAAGGTCAGTGGTCTCAGATCTTCAAACTAACTGGTGTCTACCTCTCTGCCACTCAAGCAAGGGAGAAGGGAAGGGAGGCAGAAATCTCCATTTTTAAGTAACTTCTATACATGAAACTCTGTGCTAGGAGGTGGATTTGGTTTTGACATTCCACCTAACTCCATGTACCAATGAATGCTGATTCTAAACATATATCACATAGTCATCCATGTTTAGGCTTCTAAGCACTCAACAACCAGATAATGCATTTGTTTTGCCTTCCCTCAGGGTGAGGACACAAACCTGCAGAATAGTGAATTCGTGGTGAGAAAAGGCCAGAGAGAAGTGAAATGAGGAGGGAAATAGAGAAAACCCACTATTTTCCCAGTCACTGATATTCTACCCCAGCATTTCTTCTTTCTTGGGTACCCTCTAAAGAGGTATGCCTTATCTGCTAACAAATATTATGAATATGGTTTCTGTTGTAATACTATTCTGGAGATATCTGGGGGACAAAGAAGTGTCTTTGTCAGATTTTTAGTACACATAAATAGGTATTCTGTCCAGGATTTCCTGAGTGATGAGGGAAATACATAGAAGTTAACTTAAAAAAAGAAGACAAACGATAAGAACCTCCCCCCATCTAATTCCTCCCAAATGCCCACTTATTTTGAGTTTTCATTCAGGCAGTACCCTTTTCTTTCAGAGTCTTCAGAGAGGAGAATGTGGACCTGCTTTTCTGTTAAAGTCAAGTTACTTTCTATATCCTTTCTTGGTTCTCCCTAGAGCTGGAACTTACAGAGCAAATCTGTCTGAAGAGTGGCCCTCACAGCCCTCGTGTTTACTGGGCTTGGGGGTCGGGGTAGGGAGAGCAGTTGTCTTTTCAGTGGTATTTCAACTGGAGAGAAAACAGGAGTATAAATGACCTAATTAAATCCAGGCGAGCTGGAGGAGAGGAGAGAGAAGAGACAGGAGGAAATGGAAATCTAGGAAAAACACTTAGTTTCAGGTTTCCAACCCTGAGAAATCAAGCGACATTTGAGTATCAAGGCATTTTTGCAGCCAGCTTTTCTTCTATGTTCTTGAATATTCATTTACAAGGGGGTGGAGGACTGCAGGCGCAGGAAGTCAGGCAGGACCTCACTGCCCTCCACGCGTCTCTCTCCACCTCCTTCCTCTCATATCCAGGCCGCCACCTCAGCCATGATGCGCCCGCTGTCTGCCAGGGGGCCCGCTGAGCTCTCCAGCCCCTCCCCAAAAAGTGTCGACCAGGGCCTGGCAGCTGCAGTGGCGGAGCCCAGCCCCCAAGCACGCTGCATTTACGGCCTTGTAGCACCACCAGCCTGCGAGGGCTGCAGCAGCAGCCGAGCCCAGACTCCAGAGCAGTCAGGGACATCAACGCGCAGAGACCGCGAGAGCATCCAGCTAGTGGCCAGCTTGTAGTCTGCAAATGCCATCATATGGATATCTATAGAAACGCAGCAAGCGGAGGAAAAGAGGCAGCGCCCTACACTTTCTAAGCGGCTGTGGCAAAGAGAAACCTTCGGTGCATCTCCAGTCGCTGCCTCCCAGAGCAAGGCGCCGAGCGCTCGGCCCGGCCACATCCTCCGCTGGGTGCACCCAGCAGGCAGCTACCGAAGACTGGAGACAAACGAGCACTCCTTAGTTGAATTATTCAGACCGCCTTCACTATGGAATAAAACATTGATGAGACTACTTTGGAAGTGCTTTATCTTGTTAATCCGAATGCTCTCTAGAAGGGGTGAAATTTCTGTAGGGGACGCAGAGGTGATGCAAAAAAAAAAAAAAAAAAAGCAAATGAGAGAAATAAGCTGCAAGGGTAAGGGGCTTTGGAAGTTCGCTAAATTTGTTCCGACTCCGCCAGCCCTGGGAATCTCCTTTTTAACGTATCAGACCCAATATGTTAATTAGGCAGTCGCAAACCCACCCTATTCCTTGTAAATCAATGCTCTGGCAAAAATGCTCAAAAATACATATTATACAGAAACAAGCACACCAAAACCAACCACACAAACCACGCGTACCCGAGCTCCACAACCGAGACAATACAGCTGGGGACAGTATTGGGGTGGTGGTTATGGTTTTAGCCTTGCTCCTCTAGACATAAAAATGACTTCTCTCTGGGATGTATTTTGCTACACAGAAGCCAACGCTGGCAGTTCAATACCATATCTCAGCACACACGCCGGTGACAATGAATTCCCTTTCATGCAGAGCAAGTTCCAAGAAAACTCCATTTCAGATTAAAGTCTCCAGATGCGTAATTTACAACTACTAAAGGATCTGGCAAGCTCCTCCACAACAAGGAAAGGAAAACAACCTGGCACCAGAGGTAGAGAAGGGTCAAAATGGTCCTTGCCTGAAATGATGGGTGGAAACCAAACACCCTCTCGCACTCCACGGTCTGGGGAGGGTTGGATACCAAATGGTCCGTGGCAACCATAGCCTGAAGGAAACACGGAATTTTAATCTCTGGCATCTTCAGACAGGTTCAATATGCCTAGCTTTCCAATATCATCACTTAGGGTGGAGCGTATCCATATTCCCTTAGCTTTCACTGCTAGATTAAATGCTCAGGTATAGATTTATATCCCACCTACTAGAAATTATATTACAACATCACAGAGCGCCCTTGGATATTTCAGCCCTTCCTGATGATTTTCGAAACATTAATAAGTAAAGTAGCCTGCAATGCAGATAAGACACTAGAAACAAGATCAGAAGGAAACTGGGTGAGGCGGATAGTCGTTGGGTTGTTACCTGGTGCCTCTAGAGGAAAAGACGGTCGTAGGAGGACTTTCTGCCCGCAGGTACAATCCCGGCAAGGTGGCTCCAGGTGGCTTTCACAGTCGTACGCGGGTCTCGCTCGTCACTTTGCTGCCCTTTGCCATAGCTCAGCACCCGCATCCTAGGGAGTCCGAAAGGCGGCTCCTGCCACTGCCGCCGCTGCCCGCAGGTCGCGCTGGGTGGGGGATCCGCGGAGATCGCCCCATGAAACCCGCGTTTCTGCGCCCGGGGAGCGGGCAGAGGCAGGGCGGCCGCGCACGCACACACAGACACACTCAAACACACACACACTCACACACTCGCACACAGGCGCGCGCGCACTCGCATTCACTCTTGCACACGCACATCCAGCCCAGCTCCGGGAGGGAGAAGCAGGGAGGGGACTGGTCCTTCTCACGATCAGCTTTGATCCCCACCGGACCACAGGCAGAAAAGAGAGTGGTTTGGCAAAGCCTTTTGATCACGTTTCCTTTAAGTTCTCCTCCAACCCAAATCCAAGCAATTCAAGGGCTGATGACATTTTGGTGGAGAGGAGAGAGCCGGGAAAGGGCTGAGGAAGAGTCGGGAATTTTGTTAAACAGTTTGAAAAGCAATCCTTGTTACCTTGTTTGTACAGAACCCAGCTCGAAGGGCTGAACTTTTGGCTTCAGATGATGTGGACGGAAACATAAATATCTCTGGCCAAGACAGGAAGGTCTAGATGCACGGAAACAAGACGGTTACAAGACCCTCTGGTGACCTTGTGATGTACCTGGAAGCAAGTTAATACTGGCGCTTTCCAAGCCTCTGGGTAAAGCGATCCACACACATGGGTCCACAGGCAGGCAGCGGTTCCGAATCCAGCCGGGAAAATGGGTCTGGGCGTCCTCCCTGCTCTTCAAGAACCTCGGCATCGAGGGGGCACCGACGAGTTAACATTTGCTTCTGGGCAGTTGGATAAAAGACAGTCAAATGCATCAGATAGGCGCGCGCGCGCACACACACACACACACACACGCAGACACACACACGCAGCTAGCTGAAGAGCGGCTTACAAAAAAAAAAAAAAAAATAGATGCCAAGATGATTTCAAAAGGTAGAAAAGATCCAGAATCTTTTCTGAAAACAGAAGGGTCAGCAGGAAGGTTATAAAAATCTTCCCGGGTCTTTCATTCTTCTTCTCGCTTGTGAATGTGTGTGTGTATTTCCAAAAGGTTTCCTCGGTCGGCCCCACCCCCGTCCAGTTGCGCTTTTTTCTCTTGATATAAACCGACCGTGCAAAATGGATTATATGGGTGGGTTGTTCTCACAGCCCAGAGCTCCACAGTCAAGAATCCTAAGGGAGCAGCCAGCTGCGAAGCCATTCACATCCTCTAGGGAAGAAGGAAAAACACGCGCAAACACACGCGCACACCACACACACACACACACACACACACACACAGACACGAGTCCTCAGTTCGGGCCGCTCTGCA